>NC_068280.1:26908472-27232379 GCF_025860055.1 Xyrauchen texanus | reverse complement strand
TTCTGGTCAAAAATGTTCTAATTTGGTAAATTAATAGTACAGGCCAACAGGAATCCACAAACCAAGAATGGTCAACATTCGCACATAGGTGGCGCTACAGGCCACGGCCAAAAACAAAATTTTCAAAGTGATACCATTTCCACGCCATTTGTCCAAATCTTCTGAAACTTGGTGTACATGCCTCATTCCTCATGGGAACAAAAAAGCCTCAAGAACCCATAACTTTCGCCATGATGGATTTTTCCTTACGTTGAAAATTTGCGAAAATGTACAAAACTCTTCTTCTCCTGAACCGTAGCTCCAATTGACTTGAAATTTGGTACACATGTGTAGAATTGAAGTCTTTGAAAACACTACTTAGGAAAAATGAATACGATATAAAAAAAATCAAATGAAATCAGATCACTTTATTGTCACACTACCATGTACACAAGTGCAACAGTAGGTGAAATTCTTGTGTGCAGTTCCGAGCAACATAGCAGTCATGACAGTGACGAGACATATACCAATTACAATAAACAACATACTTACACAACACAATTTACATTTCAAATGTACACATACTTACACAACACGATAATTATATACAATACACACAATATAGAATACACAATATACAATATAATAAGTAAGGAGTATATGAAATATATATATATATATATATATATATATATATATATATATATATATATATATATATATATATATATATGTATATGAAGTAGTATATTGAGGAGAATATGTTGACAGTCCAGTGTGAGATTATAGATTAATAAAGTGCAGTGCTAATTATTGATCCTGATAGATCAAGTGTTCAACAGTCTGATTGCTTGGGGGGAAAAACTATCATGTACTCGGCTGGTGCGGGTCCTGATGCTGCGATACCGCCTGCCTGATGGTAGCAGTGAGAACAGACCATGACTCGGGTGGCTGGAGTCTCTGATGATCCTCCGAGCTTTTTTCACACACCGCCTGGTATATATGTCCTGGAGGGAGGGAAGCTCACCTCCGATGATGTTCCTGGCAGTTCGCACCACCCTTTGCAGGGCTTTGCAGTTGTGCGCGGTGCTATTGCCGTACCAGGCGGTGATGCAGCCAGTCAGGATGCTCTCTACAGTGCTGGTGTAGAACCGTGTGAGGATGTGGTGGTTCATTCCAAAATTCCTCAGCTGTATCAGGAAGAAGAGGCGCTGGTGAGCCTTCTTCACCTCTGCCTCAGTGTGGTCGGACCATGTGAGTTCCTCAGTAATGTGGACACCGAGGAACTTGAAGCTGCTGACTCTGTCCACCGGTGCTCCATTGATGGTGATGGGGCTGTGTTCTCCGTCTTTCTTACTGAAGTCCACAACAAGCTCCTTGGTTTTACTGACGTTGAGGGAGAGGTTGTGCTCTTGACACCAGCGTGTCAGAGTGTGCACCTCCTCTCTGTAGGCTCTTTCATCATTGTCAGTGATCAGACCTACCACCGTCGTATCGTCAGCAAACTTAATGATGGCATTGGAGCTATGTGTTGCCACACAGTCATGTGTGTACAGGGAATACAGGAGTGGGCTGAGAACACAGCCCTGCGGGGCTCCAGTGTTGAGGGTCAGTGATGAGGAGGTGTTGCTGCCCATTCTAACCACCTGACGTCTGCCTGACAGGAAATCCAGGATCCAGCTGCACAGCGAGCTGTTTAAGCCCAGAGCCCGGAGTTTCTCATCAAGCTTGGAGGGCACTATGGTGTTGAATGCTGAGCTGTAGTCTTCAAACAGCATTCTCACATATGTGTTCCTTTTTTCCAGATGGGAGAGAGCAGTGTGTATTGTAGATTCAATGGCATCATCGGTGGAGCGGTTGTTGCGGTAGGAAAACTGCAATGGGTCCAAAGAGGGGGGCAGAACAGAGCAGATGTAATCTCTGATTAACCTCTCGAAGCATTTGCTGATGATGGGGGTCAGAGCAACAGGACGCCAGTCATTTAAGCAAGTGATTATAGCTTGCTTTGGAACAGGCACAATGGTTGATGTTTTGAAGCATGTGGGGACTACAGACAGGGAGAGGGACAGATTGAATATGTCCGTGGCTGAAAGGGGCGTGTTTATGTAAATGTCCACATTTTAACAATATATATGTGTCAATAAATCAAATGTAATTTTGTCTGATGCTTTTTCAAACTTAACATGCTTCAAGATGACATCACTCTGAAGTACTGCGCAAAGAATGGCCAACATTCACCCCTAGGTGGGCGCTACAGGCAATTCCCAAAAGTCATATTTTCTGGTCAAATATTTTCAAATTTTGTACATTGATACTACAGGCCAACAGGAACCCACAAACAAGAATGGCCCACATTCGCCCATAGGTGGCGCTACAGGCCACGCCCCAAAAAAATGTTTTCAAAGTGATACCATTTCCACGCCATTTAACCAATTCTTCTGAAACTTGGTGTACATGCCTCATTTCTCATTGGGAACAAAAAAGGCGCAAGGATCCATAAGGTCCGGTATGATGGATTTTCCTGTACACTGAAAATGATTCATTTAGGATTCAGACAGAAATACGTGTTTTCTGGATTCATCCATTGAGAGGGTTTAACCTCAACCCTCTACTGATCAATTTTAAATGATTTGCCATTTTGAGGAGGAATCCACATTGCTGCTTGCAGCTATATTTATTATTATTCTTCTGCTTGAGCCCCAATATCTCAAAAAGTCACTGGTCAAAAATTTTCTAAATTGGTACATTGATACTCCATGCCAACGTGTACCCCCAAACCAAGTCTGGTCAACATTCGCCCATAGGTGGCGCTACAGGCCACGCCCAAAAAAAATATTTTCAGAGTGATACCATTTCCACGCCATTTGTCCAAATCTTCTGAATCTTGGTGTACATGCCTCATTTCTCATGGGGAACAAAAAAGCCTCAAGAAACCATAACTTCCGCCATGATGGATTTTCCCGTACAGTGAAAATTTGCGAAAACCTACAAAACTCTTCTTCTCCTGAACCGTAGCTCCAATTGACTTGAAATTTGGTACACATGTGTAGAATTTAAGTCTTTGAAAACGTTACTTAGGAAAAATTAACAAACAGTTGATAAAGAAATCGGGTATCAATATATTGAATTATGAATTATTGCAGTGATCAACACTGAAGCTGCATTGATGTCCTTTTAAGATTTTTCTCTCGAAACAGCGTTAACAACTTAAACAAAATACTGCACATACAGATACATTTAATACATCATCACAAACTATGAAAGTCATACTTTTATTTGTGTACACTTACAATAACAACAAAACCTTGTGCTTTTGTAAAATAAAGAAAATAAACCGGGTGCGCCGTCTCTGTCTAAGCGATTATCTTTCTGAAACACATCACAAAAACTTACAGAAACTTATAACACAAACATGAAACATATGTCTAAAGAAAGTAGGGATGGGCTGATCGATCCTAACATATCAAAACTTCCGAGAATGATGTTGTTTTAGGGTTGTCTCTGACAACATGCGATCCGCGAGGTGAGATAATTTTTGCTCGCATATTCACGAAGGTTTGTCGGTTGTATAAAATGTTTGCTAGTTTGAACATTCAAGCGTTTTTACACTATTCAACTCAACAAATGTCAAACCAACTGAAATAAATGTTTGCGAGCAGTTTGTGTGACACAGCGAGCCGCGTCACGTCTAATGCACACACTCCGATGAGAGTTCGCTTTCGCTGCTTCTTGCGTCCAAACGGACAATTTCATACAACAAAGTGTAAAAATACATGATATATTGAGGAGTCTGTTATGTCTCAAGTGAACAAACAGTTGAGAAAGAAATCTGGTATAATTATATTGAATTCTGGCATTATTCCAGGTGATGTCCTACTATATTTTTCTCTCGAAACAGCGGAAACAACTTAAATAAAATACTGCGTCATTTTTGCCCATACGGATACATTTAATACATCATTACGAACTATGAAATGTGTACTTTTATTTGTGTACACTTACAATAACAACAAAACCTTGTGCTTTTGTAAAATAAAGAAAATAAACAGGGTGCTCAGTCTCTGTCTTCGCTATAATCTTTCTGAAACACGTCACAAAATTCAAGTGAACCAAATCAACCATTCACGCAGTCTGTATTTTATCATCTCACACCCAAAAAAATGAGCGTTTGAGAGACGAAACTGATGATGCTCAGCTTCACTTGACAGCGTGGGAAGGATCACGGAAGATCCATCGAGAATAGATAAACTACTTGAATTAGTGCTTCAGGTTCAACATCATCACACGTTTAATACACAATTAAAAAAACACAATTAATCTCTGAAATGGATACAGATGCAACAAGCACGGCACAGAACGAAAATAATGATACTTCTCAGTTCTCAAGAGATTAAACTGAACTGTGCCTTGAATATCGTATCATGCGATAAAACCCTCTTAAAGAGACAGTAACAATTTAGCCTTCGCCCTGAGCATTGACATCCCAAGTAATTGAAAAGTACAAATGGTATTATTTTAAGTTTTTTATTTCTCTCTTACGTTGTAAAATGCCACGTTTTTGAATGGCATGTAAAAACAATCACTCAATCTCCATTTTTTTCACTGGATCTGTTGCTATTTTAATGATTTAAAAAACAAAGCACTGACCATTTAAAGTGTGAGCTTGTAAATTTTGAAATAGTTATAAACAGTCACAGCTATGCAGTGTTATTATGTGCCTAGATAGTCTTTCAAATAAAATTAGTTTACCCCAAAAATATATTTCTCTCATTTACTCACCCTCTTTCTATCCCAGATGTGTATTTCTTTCTTTCGTCTGCTGAACACAAATTAAGCTTTTTAGAAGAATATCTCAGCCCTGTTGGTGCTTTCAATGCACTTGAATGGTGATCAGAACACAGAAAGTACAAAAATCACATAAATGCAACATAAAATTAACCCATAACACTCCAGTGGTTTAATCCATACTTTCAGAAGTGATATTATAGGTGTGGGTGTGAAAAAGATCAATAGTATATATTGTATACATTATATTATATTATATCCACATTTTAACAAAATATTTACATGTCAATAAATCAAATGTAATTTTGACTGATGGTTTTTCAAACCTAACATACTTCAAGATGACATCACTCTGAAGTACTGCGCAAAGAATGGCCAAAATTCGCACCTAGGGGGCGCTACAGGCCACGCCAAAATTCCCATTTGCTGGTCAAAAATGTTCTAATTTGGTACATTGATACTACAGGCCAACAGGAACCCACAAACCAAGAATGGCCCACATTAGCCCTTAGGGGGCGCTACAGGCCACTCCCAAAAGTCTCATTTTCTGGTCAAAAAAGTGGATCGCATCCGCCCTATCCACCTGGGGAACCGGCGAGTAGCCGTGGACCGCTCCGCCATCGAGGGTAGTGTGAGCAGATGAGTGAGGAGGTCGGTTGCAAGCAGTAAAATGTGCCCTCCACAACCTCGTCAGCTCATCATGCACCTCCGGGAAGAAAGGAACTTGGGGGGCATGGCTGTGAGCAGCGCCCAGTCCCGAGGAACCAATCATCCATCGTGAAGGCTGTGGGGAGGACGGAGGGTTCCAGTCCAGCCTCACGCTGATGGCAGCCCGGGCAAGCATGTTGGCCATCTGGGCGTCAGCCTCAGAATGGGTGTGCCGACCCGAGGGTGGCAGCCCAATTGAGTCGTCCATGTCAGACGCCGAACACTCTCTGATGCAGCGGTGAGCTCATCATCCAGCTCAGGGGGCTCAAGGGGATAAGCAGACTGGCCGTGAGGTGAGCCGCTGTCACCCCAAGCCTGGGCGGAAGTCAAAGAGTGTGTCGGGGGACCAGCTGGGTCATACTCAATCCCGTGGGAAGAAGGAGCGAGACAAGGGGCGGCTGGTGTGGCGTTCTTTTTTAGGGAACGCCACACCAGCCGCAACATTGCCATGGTAAGGTTCTCGCAGTGAGATCACGAACCATCCACAAATGCTGCCTCGGTGTGATCGTGGCCTAGACACACGAGGCAGCGCCTGTGACAGTCAGGAGCAGAGAAAACTCTACCGCATCTAGGAACTACACAGGGGTGGAAGGACATCTTTATAAAGATGAGTCATGTTCTCGGAGAACAGAAGGGGTCTCCCCCGCCCCTGGCAGCGGCCCTAACTGCTCCAGGCGGTCGGTTAGGAGCCCCTTCTCCCCTCGTGGTTGGCAGCTGTTCCTCTGTTTCCAGGCGTCCGGGCTCCTCGTCCCCCGGCAGATGGCCGTGGCTGCTCCGTTGGGGTGGACGGTAGTGGCGAGAACTCTACTATGGCATATCCCTCCTCCTTCCCGGGTTTTGGCACCAGTGTAACGCAGTTCAATGGAAACGAGGAGGCAAGAACCGGCTTGATGACATAAATAATATTTTAATGATAAACTGAAACAAAAGACACAAACACACACACATGACAGACATGTCCGTAAACAACCTCTCTCTACCGCACCATCCTCCGCAGTCGGCCCTTATCCCTCTCGGAGGCTTGATTAGCCTGATAAGGGACCGGGTGTGTAGAATCAAATTCTGTTCTATTTTTAAAATATCTCTCGTCAAATCAGTCCGAGGGCCACAGAACCCCAGGGCCAGACCTTAGTCACCCCTGGCCTACTTTCAACTTAGAGACATGAATATTCAATTTTATCTTTGGAATAGTTGTTACTCATTACCTCCTGGAAATAGAAAACTATTTCACTCCCCAGGCCCCATTGCCTATGCTACTATGGAGTAAGAATACTGCCAAATGTTGAGAGCACATGCATGTAATGCGCGAGCACCAATCTCTATGCTTGCTCGCGGATTTCCTCTGCTCTTGCACAAAACTTCACATGCTCTTTTGTGAAATCTTCCTGCTCGCACTCAGAAAGTGAGTGTACAAACTCAAAATATGTCCTGTGCACTCACAAATTTAGCTGTGCTCTCAGATTCCCTCTGCTCTCACTCAGATTGCACTTGTGTGCACTTAACATGTGCACATCCAGTTTTGTGCAAATGCAAAGGAACTCTGCATGGGAGTGAAGAGATTCACACTTGTGCATTAAATGGATGTGCTCTCACATTACATGCATGTGCTCTAGGCATTTGGCAGCATTGTAACTCATCAAAGTTAGTGCTCATGAAATCCATACCACTGGGGGGAGCATTATTCTCAAAAAACATTTTCTTTACTTAAAAATATATACAAATATATATATATATATACAAAGATTTACATGAATATTTCACCTAGAAAAAAATCATAACAACAGTTATAATAATAATGTGAACAATCATAATTTTTGGCATGTATAGAAATCAATTACTTAAATTCAACAAACTAGAATAAATGTAAGTGGCCATTACACATGCAATTGCAAAAATTGGTAAAATAAATAGAGATTGGTAACAACTATTAATAGTTTGTCAAAATCTTGCCAATGTGTTGGCTTTACTAGTGCTGTATGTTCATTTGAATATTCTGCAGTTTCACATTGTCATGTGTGTTGCAGTAAAGGTTTAGTTTAGAAAATTTTGAACATGCATAGACCACAATAACAATTAATCTGGCTTTATTTCTTTTGATCTTTTCTTATCTTGGGGTACAATAAGATGAACATTACAGCTTCAAAGGTCTTATTCAATAGAGCTGTTGAGAGATTAGGGATGAGGTAATGATGACATAAAACATTATCATAGATTATCAGTCCTCAGGTTTATAGATCTGTAAACGTGTACATATGAAATCAGATACTGACAATCCTTCTTTCTATTATGGGGTCTCCAGTGTTTGATTTTAAGGTGGATCTTCATTAATATGAATGTGCTGCATATTGCTTGAATATCATATTTTAACAGACCTTGAATGTTATTTTTGGTGGCAAATGTTCAATATAATTTCACACCAAACATGCCAATACAATTTCAAATGTATAATACTGTAAATCCAAATACAGCTTTACTCACATTGGTAGCTTTATCATTAGCATTCAAGACATGGGAAGCAATAAAAGTAATTCACGCTTAATAAGTATTTACACTTTTATAATTTATAGAACAAATCATAAATATTTCAAAAGGCAGCAGACTGTAGTTCATTTGTAACCCAACCAGCATAAACGTTTTGCCTTTCACAAGTTTCTACATGTTTATAATGTGCAATTTAGAACAGCTAAAAATTGCTTGCTAAGCATAATTGTTTGCTATGCTTGCTAAGCATAATTTTTCCAAGTCATTGCTTAAATACTGTACACTAAACCATAAAACCACAGCTAGAATAATAGACACACCCTACACAGTTTATTCAGCAAACATTTCAAACAGAAGTAGGACTTTGTGTGAGCATTTGACTATACCATACAAGTGAGCACTTGTTCCCATGGAATGACTTAAAGCCTCCTCTCTTCTGCACAATCTGGGATGTGTAATGTATAGCCAGGTGGGAGGGTGAGATTTATACTCTACGAGCTTTACTCGGCCACATCAGCATGAAGATAATACTCAGATAAGAGATCATGCTGTCACATGTACAGGTATAAAAGGCAGATGTGGGTCTAAGTTAGGCCGATGTTAGGATCACAACAATCTGTCATCATGACCTTCAACGGAACCTGGAAAGTGGATCGTAATGAGAACTACGAGAAGTTCATGGAACAAATGGGTAAGAGCCAATTAATTACTGTAGTACAGTAGAGTGAAGACAGTAAATTATTATAAAGTACAGCAGAGCAAAGGCCAATTAAGCAGATAATTGTTTCTGAATGTATATAACTGGCTGGTTCCAAGAGCCAATGCTGTTACATTCTACAGATTGTTGATTTATTAAATGCGTCATTATTTATATATATAATGTGTGTGTGTTCTGCATGTCTACAACAGGTATCAACATGGTAAAGAGGAAACTGGCTGCTCATGACAACCTGAAGATCACCCTGGAGCAGAAAGGAGATAAGTTTGTAGTGAAGGAAGTTAGCTCTTTTCGGACATTGGACATCGAATTTACTTTGGGCGTCACCTTCGAGTATTCTCTTGCAGATGGCACTGTGCTCTCAGTAAGCATATCTAAAATCAAGATTTTTCCTCTTGTAACTAGGAAGGACAGAGTTTGGTTCAAGAATAATGGCCATTTAAACAGTTACTAAAGGTTGTCTGTCACAACACACATGTCCATAATTCTATATTTAAATACTTTCACAAAGAATATTTAAATACTTACAGCTGTTTATTTTCTGAACTATCATTATATTTTTTTTTGTGAGATCTATAATTGTGCTTTTCTGATGGGAGGGAAATTTACAAATGTTTACAAACAGAATGTGTAACTTGCATAACACTCTTGCTCCACCGTAATCAAACATTACACACGCCTCCTAAGAAAACTAGCAAGTCAACTAAAATGTCAACTAGAGTACATACTTACTATATGTCTGATCTCTAACACTGCTCAGTTCAAAATAAGCTTAACCTGACTTTCTGAACGCAGGGATCCTGGGTCATGGAGGGTGACATGCTTAAGGGAACCTTCATTCGCAAGGACAACGGAAAGGTGCTGATAACAACTAGGAAGATTATTGGTGATGAACTTGTCCAGGTAAGTTATTGCTCAGTGCAGTTGTGTACTGTAATGAGGTTCAGGCACCACAGGATGTAATATGCTATTATGAACTCCTTAATTCAGAACAGATTTCGGTAGACTAGTAGGTGAAATGATGATGTACTATCGTACCAAAGTTACTTACAGTAATGCTCATATTAAATGGTGTAAACATACTTGTGTTGTCTCACTTTTCCAATCTTTTGATTTTCCCACAGAGCTATAGCTATGATGGTGTTGAAGCTAAGAGGATTTTCAAGAGGGGTTAAAATATCATCAGCATTCACACAATCCAAAATCATAACTGTAGTGGGATGATGTGGAACTGTTCAGTATCTTACTTGATTTTAACAACTTGCAGAACTAGATTGAATGTTTACACAGAATGCATGTAAACCATGTCCCATTTGCACTGTGAATTTTTATATTTAAGGTATTAAAGTAATTTTTTCAACTTTTGTGAACACTTTTTTAATCATATGATGAATGTGTTGTGTTCAGCTCCAGTTGTATGATTTGATTTCCAACAAAAATGCATTGTGTCAGCCCATCACGCTGATGAGGTACAGCAAGATTGGATTTTTGAGTAGGAAATATTCCCTTATCTTTGGAATAGGTGTTAATCATTACCTGCTGGAAATAGATGTACAAATAAAAACGAGAAAGCAAATAAATCACATTAACATTTGAACATTTGACATTTACTAAATAATAAAAATAAATGCATAGACATTTAAAATATATATATATATATATATATATAGTTACAAATGTTACATTATATCTGTATTTTGAATCAACATGTCAATATTCTGCATGAAAAAATAGTAGGAAGGCACTGCACAAACAACCTTTAGGGAGTAAGTACGAAAGACCATTTTTCAATTGAATTAAAGCCAAGGACACAATAACTATATTTGTATTTAAAACTAGTTCTTTAAGACTAGGAATTATTATTATTTTTTTGTATTTTTTTCACATATTACCTGTTACAGTTTAATAAATTCAATATTCAGCATAAAATGGTCTTTCATGTTCACTAGCAAACACTAATGCAAGCCAAAGTGCTTACTGCCTTCTTGTGGATGGCTCTTTTAAGAGATTCAAGCATCACACCGCAGGCACCAGAGCAACTGCCCAAATTGCACTGATGCCTTTAGATTAAAAGATTATGAGAAAAACACTGTGTTACATTGGTGCCAAAACCCGGGAAGGAGGAGGGATGCCCGTCGCAGTCCTCGACACTGCCGTCCACCCTGGGGAGCGCTGCTGCCATCTGCCCGGGTGACGGAGTAGCTCGACCACCCGGATGCGCCAATGTAACACAGTTAAAGGATGGGCAAGGAGGAGGCGAGAACCGGCTTGTTAATATAAATAATATATAATGAAACTCAAAACCAAAACACACAAACATAAACACAGACATGATGGACATGCCTGTAATTCTCTCTCTCTCGAACCATCGTCACTGGCCGCCTTTATCCCTCGCGTGCCTCATCAGGCCGATTGGGGACCGGGCGCACGATATTCCGACCCGGCCCCGCCCCCCTCCGGTCCACAACATAAAATACAAGTGTATAGTGTGGAGATGAGGTTGTGGTTGAGCACCAATCTGGGAAGAGAGAAAATGGTAAGGACATCCACCTGAGGTGAATTGTGACTAATTATCATCTCTATGTTCACTGTGAGAGTTGGGGGAGATAAAAGACTGCCAGTCCGAGAGAGAGAGGAGAGACAAAAGTTTGGCGCGCTGTTTCAAAACAGATCCCATGCTGATGATTGACGGGAGCAAACCGGATAAAATGCAATCTGACCTTAACCGGTGAGAAATTATAAAACATAGAAAGAAAAGAGTTAGGACTGGACCAGAGACACAAGTGAGTACAGATGAGTCGGATGAGATTGAGGAGATCAAATGGAGGTATGATGGACAAGAGAAGAAAATGATAGAGATAAAACAGCACGAAAATGGATAAACAAAAGAAAATCATCAGGAAGGGGTGTCAATTAATTTTGGTGAAAGTGAGAATGAAGGAGAAGGGAGGAGAGAGAATTTTGATGAGTATAATATGATATTGAGATGCTGGGAGGGGAGTAGTATGTATTATGTACGTTGTGACAAAAAATGATTTATGGCCCTGATTTATGGTTTAATTGCTGTACATTTGACCTTTCCCTCCGCCCCCCTCCCCTCCCCTCCCCTCCCTCCGGCAGTTGTAGGCTACATGCTGTGATATGGCGTGTCTGTTCTGATACCCCCAGTTCTGAGCAGCGGGGGTCTCGCTTTCATGCGGCGGGGTAATTCATTTTATGATTCAGACATAAAGGCGACGAAATGACTGGGGGTTAATTAAATTTGTATTTTGACCAGACCTTAGGGTTGTCAATTGGATCTGTGTTCATGGGGATGAATACGCGCCAAGATTTCGAAGTGTCAATTTAAAGCTTTGATCTCTGGATATTTCACAACTGGGGGTTTTGGTATAGTCTATCCGCAGTCCTTTTAAATGATTCAGCCACAGATTAAACTATCAAACGTCCCAATGTTGCATTATTCAATTCTAAAATAACTTTTAACTAAACATATTAATATTGTAAATTAATGCGCCCTTTCTTCACGCAAGCAACTGCCTACTAAAAACGAATTCTGACGAAATATCTTTAATACAAACGTTTGTTACATTTTTTTATTTTTATTTTTAACCATGAGATTCTAAAACAGTGGATACTGAATGATATTAGTTAACAAATAGGTTTATTTTACGCAAACAGACGATACTGGTTGAGCAGTCTCATTCAGACGTTCACTTTAAAAAACGAATAAACGATTAACAAGTGTTATTTACTTTTACCAGAGACTAAAACGTATTTTAAACATTAGGTTCAGATTGGCAAACACAATATTGTCATTGAAATAGTATGCATTATAAATTGTAGCTTTAACACGTGTTGTATTGCATTTTTCCAATCAAAATTATTTGAGAGCATCGAAATTGATAAGGCGTTTTTTGATCCAGGTTTTTAGGGGATCAAAAAACGGGGATTCATTTTCATGCGGTGTGATAGCCTAATTGTATGATTCAGACATAAAGGCGACGATCGACAGATGTTTTGTGGCGGGGATGTGTAGTGAAGACGCGCCAAGAGTTCGAAGTGTCAATTTAAATCTTTGATCTCTTAATTTTTCACAACGGGTGTTTTGGTATAGTCTATCGACAGTCCTTTTAAATGATTCAGGCACAGATTAAACTATCAAACATCCCAATGTTGCATTATTCAGTTCTAAAAGAGATTTTAACTAAACATATTAATATTGTAAATTAATGGGTCCTTTCTTCACGCAGCAACCGCCTACTAAAAACAAGCTAATAGGCCTACATTCAATAATATTATAATAAAAACAGCCGCTGAGTTAAATCACTAGACAGAAAGATGTGCGGTCGTTTAAATGTATGAAAACAATATGAGATCAATTGTTGTCTAAGAAAAGTGTATTTTTCTGTTGAGAATTATATAAAAGAGACATGAATAAAACTTTTTTTATATACGCCATTTTGAACTTTTGAAAGTTTTAAACTTTTATATACGCCATTTTGAGTTTGTCGCGATGCTTCATGAACCCAGATTTAAACAGAAGATGGCGCCAAATAGCTGTGGTGTGATTGTGAAACTTTGTGACAAAAAATTATATATGACCTATGCTTTATGACTTAATTGCTGTACCTTTGAACTTTTAATTCCTGTCCCCCCTTACCCTCCACTCCCCTCCCCTCCCCAACCCCTCCCTCCGGCAGTGAGTGAGTGAAGGTCTTCTTATGGGGGAGAACTCAGCCTATTTAAACAGACTTTAAGTGTGTGTGGTCATCATTTACAGCTGAACCAGATGGACGCATCTGTAGAACACGGGTGATTGCACTTTAAAATGGCGTTTATTTTCAGAAGTATGTGATTTTTTAAATATTGATGTTTTACATTTTGGTACCTTGATTTTTAACAGGCGTTTAAATCATTTTTATTTGTACGTAATTCAGCCCCTATCAACGATTATGAACCTGGATCGCATCGATCAACTGCGTAAGTTTACATAAAGATCATTTTTATGTATTTATATATTAGAATTGCTTAGTACTGATGTGAATATTTTCTATTTATTTTTCAGTGACTGAACCGCTAATTAATGAAACAACGGGTCAGAGCAAATCTGTCAACAGATGTGTACTGCAAGGTATGTATACATTATTTGTGTTCTATTTTGATTATGCAATATTGATAAAACAAAAATGTATTTTCTGTGTTTGTAGATATTTCAAACGTCGACTTGTCAACGCTTGTCTCACAACCGGGTTTGCTACACCCAAACCGAAGACATCACTGTCACTCAGTTCACGGAGACGCAACAAACCCGTTAGTCCAATTCCGAGGATTTCACGAAGCCCTCGATTACATGTTGTACCCCCAGCTGGAAACGGTGCAAGACACTATTTTGGAGAAAAAAAACATCGGTCTTCATCAGGAGAAAGGAGAAGCGATCAAACAACGTCACGTCAAATACCTTCTGTGTTAAACGAATCAGTTGGTGAGTACGATTCACACTAACATCATTAAAAATGGTAACACCTTGCTAATACACATATTCTCATTCTTTATATAGATTTGTACGCTACCAGTTTGCAAACTGACGAAGACCCCACAGCAATCTTCAATAATGATGCGTTCGTGAGGGAGTGGGACGCTCTTAACCAACCCATACTTCCAGACAACACCGATATTGCTGTCTCATCACACAGCGGGGCTGTGGTGTCAGAGGAGGAGGTGCTGCTAAACGACGCGGAGGATGTGATTTCGTTTATTGATGCTGTATCGGATTGTACGGAGGACGATGCGAATAATCAGGAGTGTGTGGAAGAGACAGTTATCGAAGCGGATGAAAATCTACCATCAAATCAACAGAACTTTTCCCACGATTTGTTGATGGAATTGCATGAACAGAATCGATTGGCGGATGAGAAGCTGGACATTATTTCAGAGAATGTCAAACGTCTTTGTGACTGCTTCCACATGGTGATGACAAACTCAGAAGAACAAGGAAGTTTTATACGGCTTATTCTCGATCGAGTTGGTGCCAATCGCGAGATGTTGAATAAAATTGAAAAGATTCTCCAGGACGAATTCCGAGAAAGCCAGCTCATGGTAAATATATTGACTAACATCAATAACGCTGTCATAGAACATATAAAATAACTAATTGTGTTTATGATTGATTTGTGTTAAAAGGGTGTTGTTGTTTTGTAGCTGGTATGTGTATAATTGTGTTTATGATTGATTGATTTGTGTTAAAAGGGTGTTGTTGTTTTGTATTATTTAGGCTACCTGTGCTTTTTTTGTAGTTGGTGTATGTGTATAATCAGTGGAAAATAAAACTGAATTGAAAAAAGTTTTCAATATGACGAGTCAAAGAACACATTCAGACGATGAATTGCTTAATTGTCAACCAGACTTTGAACAAAATCCTTCTGCAAGAACTAGATACGATCATTTGTCAAATATTGAACAGCTACAAAGCATAATCGATCAACAGATAGATGTTTTAGGTCCTGCCTATTTGGATTTAAATGCTAGATTAGAGGGTATTCTTCAAACACAGAGAAGATGTCTAAATTATTCTAACGGTAATAAAGAATGTGAGATGTTAAATCAGTCACTAGAACCATCATCACACAGTTCATCCTCATTAATATCAGGCCCTCGGCTCTAAAGTACGCAAAACGATTAGAAGACATGATCCAAAAATATAATGACAAACTGGGGTCTCACGACCTAACCTTTGTGAAAGATTAGAAGCAATGATAAAAAAGCACGAGGATGCTAATAATGAGGATGAGCTGATTGTTGATGCAGTACAGACTGGTGGTGTAAGCAATATTTCATCAGACACCGAATGACCCCCATGTAGGTTTAAGTCAGAATAATATTGAAACATTGGTTAGAAATGGAGGTGTTGTAAATGATTTCACAATTGTACCAAGACCGCGTTTCAATGGCATAGAGATACACAGGGCTCTAAATTTAAGGGATTTAATATCTACAGACCTTGCTGAATACAGTACATCTGTGCACAATGCATTGTCAGAGATGGTGTCATTTTCCAGACAGATGGGCGGTGAATCCAGTTTTATTAATATTTCACTGAGAGGCCCCAGTCTGAAATCTGATGTAAACTGTGTATTATCACCTAGCAATGGCTATAACGAACGCATTTTTGTTGAACAATTTGAAAAAATTATGCAGAGCAATGCGAAAGTGATGGCCGACGACAGTTTGCAGTTACACGCATCCATAGCCAGAAGTAGGAACGGTGGTGCTCGTAGGAAGCTAGTTGATATAGCACATGATGACGTGATTAGAAGAAAAAGAATGCATTTATTCTGTCCTGTCAATACGTCAAACAACCTGTGTTTTTCATTATGTCTAGCATATTTTCTCGACCCTCAGATTTCTCATGACAACTTAGAAAGACGGGGTGAATCCATTCAGAGTGCTGGCGGTTTCACACCTCGGGATAATATAGGTCTAGGAGACATTGCAAAATTTGAACGTGCATTAGACATAAAAATTGTTGTCTTTTACAGGTCAACCGATGGAAAGTTGGAAAAATATAAAACTTCAGATGAGCCACACACCAAAACAGCATATCTTTACATTCATGATTCTCATTATTACATGATAAAGAATCTGAAAGCCTTTATAGGGTCTGCATATGTGTGTGATTTCTGTTACACAGGTTATACGAGCAGACAGAATCATGATTGTAAATATGTGTGCTCTGTTTGCAACGATAGTGAGTGCTACAAAAAGCCTAAAAGCATAATACACTGTCAAGACTGTTTGCGTTATTGCAAATCTATGTTGCATTATGTCTAATGTTTTAATGCTCATAAAATAGTACCCCCTACAGACGATGATTGTGGTAGATCTCCTTGCGATACTACAAAATATTGTCGTAAATGCAATAAACGTTACCATACAGCCAAAAACCCCAAACCTCATAACTGTCCAAATGATAAATGTCTACATTGCGGGGATGATGTAAGCCACGAAGGCCTCCACCAGTGCTTCATACAGCCTACCATACCCAAGGAATATACAGATCGTTACATTTTCTATGATTTTGAAACACGATGTGATAATGGTAAACATATAGCAAATTATGTGTGTGCCATGACTTTTGATGGTGAGACATTTGAATTTGGAGGTGAGGGATGTGTGAGACAATTCGTTTGGAGGTTTAGACAGCCGAGGTACAAAAATTACACTTGGATTGCACACAATGCAAGCGGGTTTGACAACTTTTTAATTCTGGAGTATTTTTGCAATGCAGGACTCCAACTTAACATAGTAATGCAGGGCTGTAGAACAATTTTCATGTATGATGAGACTTTTAGGCAACGTTTTATCGATTCTTACTCATTCCTCCACATGGCTCTGTCTAAGATGCCATCTGCGTTAAATTTGGAAATGAAGAAAAAGGCTTCTTTCCTCACTATTTCAACAGACAGGAAAATCAGACTTATATAGGTCCATACCCTGCTAAAAACTACTACGGGTACAACTCCATGACAGATAGTGCCAGGACAAAATTTGATCAGTGGTACGAAACAGTCGATGGTGAAGTCTTTGATTTCAAAAAAGAGATTGGCATCTACTGCATGAATGACGTCGTTTTATTACGTGAAGCATGCATTAAATTTAGAGATGAATTCCTACGATGCACGCAGGTAGATCCTTTCAGCTACGTGACTCTTGCTAGTTGCTGTATGGGTGCTTTCAAGATGCAATTTCTCTCTAGAAATACACTGGCTCTGACACATAATAATGCATACGTCAATCAGTATAAGACATTCTCTAACATCTCTATTGAATGGCTTGAGTATGTGAAAAAACACGTGACGTAGACATTCACCACGCGCTAAATCACGGTGAAGTGAAATTTGGAGGGTACTTTGTTGATGGATATTACGAAAAAGATGGTGTACTGAAAAGCTCTAGAATTTGCCGGATGTTTTCACCACGGTCACGAGTGTCGTTACAGATCTGACTATGTAAACCCCCTGTCAAAAGTGCCTTTTGGAGTGCTCAGGATGCAGTTTAATGACAAGATTGATGTTTTGCAGAACGCATACTGTTTAGACATTGAGGTGATTCATGAGTGTGTATGGAAGAATCTTAAGCAAACTGACCCTCATGTAATTGCGTTTATGACTACTTATTCGGCACCTGAGAGACTGAAACCACGTGATGCACTCTTTGGGGGGCGTACAAATGCTTACAAGTTGTACCACAAAACTTCAGAAAATGAAAAGATCAGATATGTTGATTTCACGAGTCTTTATCCTTACTGTCAGGCTCGAAAAAGCTACCCTGTTGGACATCCTGAAATAATTTTCAAGGATTTTGAACCCCTTGAAAATTATTACGGACTTATTAAGGCCACAATGCTACCCCCCCCCCCCCGAAAATTGCTTCATCCTGTGCTTCCTTACAGGTGTGCAGGGAAACTTACGTTTCCTCTATGCAGAACATGCGTTGAGAAACAAATCAATGATACATCTTGTACGCATACAGATGAGGAAAGGTCTATCTCAGGCTGCTGGGTGAGCATTGAATTGTTGAAGGCGATTGAGAAGGGGTATCTTGTAATGGAGGTCTCAGAGGTGTGGCACTTTGCAGAGAAATCGGAAACACTGTTTTCCGATTATGTAAAGACCTTTCTGAAATTTAAACAGGAGGCCTCAGACTATCCCTCTCACGTAGTCACCGATTCAGACAAAAAAGCCTATATCAATGATTACTTTAAAAAAGAAGGGATTAACCTCGATCCTGCAAAGATCTGTCACAACCCTGCTCAGAGATCTATCAACAAATTGTTGCTGAATAGTCTGTGGGGGCGTTTTTCAATGAGAGAAAATCTACCCACTTCTAAACTTTTGAAAGACCCAGAAGAATTTGCTCACATCATATTTGGCTGTCAGTATGACGTTAAATATTTCACATTAGGTGTCTGATGAAATTGCGCTGGTGCAGTACAAACATGACGATGGAGCCATGTACAACACACGGGATGTGAATATATTTCTGGGGGCCTTTACAACAGCACATGCACGGTTAGAATTGTATAGCCTTATGGATAAATTGGGTGACAGATTGTTGTATAGCGACACAGACAGCGTTATCTTTATCTCTAGAGACGGTGATTGGGAACCTCCTCTGGGTCCTTATTTAGGAGATCTGACTGACGAAATCGGCAATGATGATCACATCACAGAATTTTGTTCAGGAGGGCCTAAAACATACGGATATCGCACTGCAAAAGGTAAAGTGTGTATGAAAGCAAAGGGTATAACTTTGAATGCTGAAAATTCTATGGCGATTAGATTAGACACTTTGATCGGTCTTGTTGACAGTTATGTAAAATCGCATGACACCAAACACGTCCTAGCCTACACAGACAACATCGTGAGGAATAAAAAGAACTTCACTTTGCAAAACAAGTCAGTTGTTAAAAAGTTTCAAGTGGTGTATAATAAGAGGCTGCTTTTCCCTGATTATACAACTCTACCATATGGCTACTAATAATTTTTTAAACCACCGCAGTGTGCGGGAGGTTGATGGTTTTGATTTTAGACTTCAACATCCTTTTTCATGTGTAATAAGTGGACCTTCAAATTCTGGAAAGTCTTATTTTATAAAAATGTTGTTGGAAAATGCTGTAAATATGATTTCTAAAAAGATTGAAAACATTGTGTACATTTATGATTGCTGGCAACCTATGTATGATGAACTGTATAAATTGTATAACATTAAATTTGTGGAAGGAATACTGCAGTCTCTGAATGATGATGTTTTATTACCTGTCAATAAAACAAATCTGTTAATAATTGACGACATGATGAAGGAGGCAAGTGGAAACTCTGAAGTGGAAAAGTTATTCACTCAATACATTCACCATAGAAACCTCAGCGCTATTTATATTGTGCAGAATTTATTTTTCCAAGGTAAATCCAGCAGAACCATCAGTTTGAATACAAATTATTTAATATTGTTTAAGAATCCTCGTGATAACAATCAGATAAATGTGTTGGGAATACAAATGTACCCCGGAAATACAAAATATTTTATGGAATGCTATCAAGATGCTACCAACCAGCCTTTTGGATACCTCATGATAGACTATAAAGCAAAAATCCCTGAATGTTTTCGTCTCAGAACAGGGTTGCTTTCAAACCAGCCAGTAGTTTACATTCAAAAAAGAAAACCGTGATTTTGGTAAAATGTCTGCTAGACTATCTAGAAACCTCCCCCTGTTAAAAATGCTATTTAAAGCGACCCCCATGCAAAGGCGTCTTATTATGCAATCAGCATCTGACGAGCTCATTTTAACATTGTGTGAGATTGCATTTAATGTACTCTATGGCACAATCCCACTAACGAACCAGCAACACAAACGGTTGAAGAGGAGAAAGACTGAAATTAAATACATAGCCAATAAAAAGATTGGTGTGTCCACAAAAAACGCATGCTCAACCAGAAAGGAGGATTTCTTCTTCCGCTTTTGAGCATAGCAGTCCCCTTTATTACAAGTCTGATAATGGCTAAACAAGGTTGAAGATGGAGTATGCTGAGAAGCTGTTTTTAGTGTCTCAAAACCAAATAGATAAACTGAAGATGTCCAATACCCGAGAGTCTATTCAACAAACCGTAGAAGACGATCTGGATGTTGCTATAAGAAATATTTTGAATAAAGACAATTTGGATACTCATGAGAAGGCTAAGCTTTACACCTCGGCTTTACAAAGATTTTTAACGGTAGTTAAACAGGGTGATCGAGATAGTAACACATTAACGCTTGCATTAACATCCCCCAATGAGTCTCGCAAAGAACAATCTGTTAACCCTGTTGAAGATATTATAGCAGATGTATTGAAAAAATGTCCCATTGAGATGTGTGAAAAATGCAAGATACATCATGGATAAAATGTCTAAAGCCAAAGAAATGGCATCTTGGAATGATTCGGGGGAGTTTGTATTTAAACGCATTACTATACAGGGATCACACGTGATGGATCTTGTAAAGAGTATTACGGCTCCGCATAATATTAGGGATGACCGTAGACCTCATGGATGGACTGAGTTTTTGCAGGCAATTGCTACTTTAAACATCCCCTATTCAACAGTGCCAAACGATAAGGTTAGACGTGTAATAAGTTCATTTAAAACCAAACCGTCTACATCGCCCTCTACCTCTACGGGTCAAAGAATGTATTTAAGTACGCCTTCTTCTAAGGATTCAGATGTATCACCGTTTAAATCACCGTCTCTTGATCAAAAGCGTATGGCTGTCATTTTGATATTGTATAATTGTATATTCATTTTTGTACAAATTAATCATATGGTATTCAATAAAGCTATGACATTGGTACATTTGACATTGTGCTCTTTTTATTTATTTGAAGCAAACATTTACAAATCATGTGTTTAACATAAACGTTTCACCCATTTGCACACATTGCATACACTTAAATGTAGTACTATTACAATGAGTTATCCTTAGTTTTTTCACAAAATGCGATACATATTCATCATTTTTAATTAAATCATCGCTATAAAGCATCATAACATCATCATAAGCACGACCTCGAATCATATGATATAGAAAGAAAATACAATGATGACCGCATGTGTCAGACATAAAATGCTGAACTTGTTTAGCTGAATATTGAATGCGTGTTGAATTCGTTTTTAGAAAGGCAGTGATTGATACAGGAAAACGAATAAAATCAGGACTATTACCGAAACTGTCAAAGAAAAATGCTGAACCATCCTTATTTATGTAAATTGCTAACCAGTGTTCACCGGGAGATGTGCAGGGTCTGTGTTGATTATGGCTGACGTAGGTAATGTTCTTAAGGGGTCCTTCGGTAAATGATCACACGGTAGTACTCCAAGAAAATGCGTGTTTTGTGTGATTCTGTCTATAGCCGCTGTAAGTTGTATGGTATTCATGTTTTCAATTAATAGTAGTCAACAAGTACCTGTCTTCGGTTAGAAACTTCAATGATGTTGTCAAAAACAGCATAAACAATCAGATTAATGGTTCTTGGAAGCGGTTGTCTGAAACGTACTTCTAGTCTGATATTCCCAGACTTAACAAGCGAGATGTGTTGACCACATTCTTACGTCTGGAGTGAGGTTGAAACCATAAAGTGTATAACCCTGCAGAAAATCTTCTCTGTCGATTACCAACGCTTGGTTTTTAGATGTCTTCCAGACGAAAGTGCAAGCTGGTAAAATTCTCGCACGGCGGTGCCTGCTCCAAAGTCAGGTTGTAATGGTTTGGCGGGGTGTTGCTGACCATCCACATAAACAGCTAGAAACTCCAGATCGTAATGCTTAAATGCAAAAGGGTTTTTATCGTATGCCCCTGTAAAAGCATCATTATCGACCATACCCAATATGATGGATTTGGGTAATGTACCTAAAAACAGGTTTTCCTGGTTTGATACACGGCCTCCAGCTGGTATGGAGAAATTTTTCAGGCAGACCCTGTCAATGGGGTATTTGGCAGTTGTTGAGAGTAGTGCTTGAGCGTGCCCCAGTCTCACTCCTGGTGATACAGATACTTTTTTAACAAACAGAGAAGCTGTCAAAATACGCAGTTTGTATGCTATAGCATCACTCCTCATTAGACAAAATTCATCTTTGCCTCTTGTCAGACGGATTTTAATGTCCACCCCATTAAGCATTCGTTTTTCTTGAAAGAAAATATCACTGTGTATTGGTGATAAAAGCTCAACTACTGCACTTTCGTTGCTAAAGGCAGCCCTCTTTGTCAGACCAATGTTAGCCCCTGCCGGATCGCCTGCATCCATATGTCCGGCAGAATCTTTGTAAAATAAACCTGCTGAGAAAACACTTTCCAATGTATCTTTACCATAGTTTAAAAGGCATTCTATAATACATCGATATGGGTAAGTGTTTGTACTCTCTGAAATTAACCTATCACCAAGCGATACGTCAACCTGTGAAAAAATAGTGTTTCCTGGATAATTGACCAGTCCAACAGGAGTCCCATCTCTTATATTTGAACCGTCCGGATTTGTGATTTTAACACGCATGTAAAGCAGTGTATTATTTAAATCTATATAATCTTCACCATTCCCCGCTATGAAAAATTCCAATGGAGCGCTGTCCGATATCGCAGATAGAGGAGGGATTTCAATGTATGTGTTTTTTTCAATAGCCGTCTGAGTCATCGGTACTGTAAACAGATCCAGTTCGGATTTAATACACTCTTCGGACATGGTGTGTAGTAGTGCCATGGTTTAGAATCTAGTTTTAACAGATGAAAAACGCTTCACAGCTCTCTTTCGTTTTCGTTGCCTAACTGCGGTTTTCTTAGGGGGTTTCCTGGTTTTCTTTACCGCCTGACCACTCCTCCCCCTCCTCATTCCAGGTGGTTTAGACCTCCGTTTACGTAACATAACCATTAACCCCGAACCTTCTTGAGATTTATCATTATTATTAAAGGAATGTGTCATAGCTCTGGTAACAACGTCGCTGGCTATGTTTTTAGCAGCGTTTTTAAGGTGTGGTTTGGCTATGCTGAAACCTCTTTTTAACAACGGAAGAGCCATTCGAAACAAACCCCTGAAAAGGCCTCCGAGCCCCGCCCCATACATGACCCCTCCCCCAGAAAACCCCGGCATTCCACCGCCTGCTTGAGTTTTATAATAGTTTACATAATGAGTGGGGTCCATTTGGTACGGATTATAATACGCCATTTTTAAAGGATCGGTTGTTTCACAGGCCTGAAGTGTAGTTTAACGATGACTTTGCCGTAAGAAAATGGCACTTCCCTGTTTCTGTCGTCTTTGAGCTCAATACAAATCTCTCCAATATAATGTTTATTCACTGACACGTAGTGTACTCTGTCATATGCAACACTGACTATTTCACGATCCGATCCGGTTATATGTACACATCTCAAAAGCGGGGCATGTGCATCACCCACAGATTGATATTCGATAATATCTGTGTACATGTACATGGTGTAAAACCCTCCATTTATGTCTGCTTGGTGTGGCGCGTACACTGGCGTAAAACCGGGTTCGATGCTTTCATTTCCAGTATAATCATTTACAGCTACCAATGGTTTCTTCGGTATTACACCCAAAATAATGGCTAGTTTACCGTGGAATGTTAAGGAACTTCCTGGTGCCGCCATCATGAACACTTTGTTTTTCACATGATCGTAGCCAAGACGTGCATGCCGAGGTAGCATAGCATTTAGCTCCTTAATTACAAACAAAACTTCGTCATAATAACCACTTTTCAGCTTTATCTTCACAAGATGACTGAGTCCGTCGATAACCTCTCTGAATTGGACTTTCGCGTCATCATCAGTAATAGTGTACCATGATCTAGGGTATTCAATTTCAGCCACACCCACCTCCCAAGGACCTTTTATGTTTATAGGTTTGGCTAATCTTGTTCTGTAATTTGAAATTCGGTTTTCGGGGTAAAGATCTAATGAAGCATTGCATGGCAATGTAACATAAAACCCTGCTTCATCCATGACCGTTTACTGCAGAAATGAAGTCAGGTAACAAATGTTTTATTTTTATATGCTTTAAGAGGTTTGTAGATCTACAACAGCTTTTTCATTAACCCAGCTGTCAAACTTCGGAGGCCACCCCACCCATCGTACGAGCACCATGGATCTTTTATCACGCTTCTTCTTGTCAATATCTTTTCTACTTTAAAAGCTTTGTCCTTATCCACAATAATTTTTTGTAACTCCTCTTCATAAAATGATCCATCGATAATCAGATAGTAATCAGATGGTGGTTGTCGTGGTATACATTCGGTTATAGTGAAGAACTCATCTGTGTAGTTTTGTTCATAACCCTTGGTAAAAGGACCCCTCATCTTTGATATTCTAACCACGTCGCCGATTTTGAATTTAAATACAGGCATCTTCTTACACACATTACCATACAAATTGTCATAGACGACCGGTTCATTTTCTTTGTTGACATCTACAGGCCTCATTTTAATACTTCTGTGATAACTACTGTTGTATCCTTGAATAATGTCTTGTAAAACATTGATGTAGCGTTTAGAGTTTATAGCTGTTAAATAACGCCACATCCGTCCTTTTAACGTTCTATTAAAACGTTCAATAACGCTTGCTTTCAATTCACTCCCCGTGCTGAAATGGTAAATGTTGTGTTTTTTAGTTAGTTGTTGGAAATGTTTGTTAAAAAATTCCTTCCCCTTGTCAGTCTGAATTTTCTGAGGGATTCTACCCTCTTGTAGTATTGAATTAAAGGCATTGGTCACCGCCAATCCAGTCTTGTTCTTTATACAACGTACCCATGCATATTTGCTAAACACGTCTATACATGTGAGAAGAAATTTAGTCTTGTCATTTTCCGTAGAATATATTGACATATCTGCCAGGTCCATTTGAAACTGTGTATCAATACCATAAACAACGACCCTATTCCTTTTAAAATGATGTCGCAGTGGTCTGTGGAGTGTATAAGCATCTTGACTGGCTAACCAGTCTGAAACTTCTTTATCACTTAGCAAATCACCACTTTCCTCTAATACACCACGTTTTAATCTACTCACACCCCCTAAAGAGCCGGGGTTTGATGGTGTGTAGTACACCTTATGCAATTGCTCAGTCATGTTATCAGATCAGACACCACCTAAATAATGAAACAGTGATTCTATAAAAGTATCCTTTTATTTTAAAATTAGGGGTAATCATACAATACATGCTTAAATAGTCAAATAGAAACACCAACATCAACCAATGTCTAGATATTGTAGGAAATTAACGCATGTATCAGTATTTTTGTCAATCAGGTAATTAACCAGTATCAACATTTTCAAAGACATGACTATCACTCCTTTCGTTTCTTGACAATAACATCACACATGTATCCGTCACAAATGTACATAAGCATATTATATCAGATATTTTACAGACATTATCGCATTCAAACAATGAATTTAGAATGTTTTTAAGCAACAAACAGAGAGAATCATTCTGGTAGGCATAGACTATATCCATGTGTTTTTTTAGACAAATCAGCCGTTTGTTAATATAGGGTTCATTTACAAACTTGTTTTGTCCAGAACGTTCATCATTAATGATCTTATACAGCATATTGGTTATTTCACATTGAAGTCGATGTCTCAGAATAAATGTAATCAGGCCAGTAGCTCCACAGCAGTTCCCCATTGTTAGCATCAAACTTTGGACCCAGCCGAACAGCCTTTCCAACCGTCCACAGCGTCGTAGACAGCCTGTTCACAAGTATCATTCACCAGCTTCTCACGGATTTCACGTACTCTCTGTAGAATGTTCGGCTCCTCTCTTAGTTCACACAACACGCCTTCGACAACTCCATGGATTCTCTGAGGATGCGGTGTCAATCCAAATGGTTTTAAAGCCTGGCCGATGACTTGGTTTAACATAGGTTTAAACAGTTTACTGGAAATTTCTTCAAAATGAGTGTAAAAGAAATACTTGTCAGGATCAAACAAGCACGTGTGCTGGATCTGACTGGGGTGATCCACTTCACAACCGTAGCACAACTCTTTTAACTTTAAATCGAGGAGATGATCCAGAATGACCACTATGACTGCTTTTATGAAATTGAACCCCTTCACACCAATAATGCCATCCGTGTCGTCCTCTCCCTTAAGAGCCGCTGCATCCGGAAGTGGGCATCCTGATCCGTGGGATGAAATGAACGTTAGATTGCTGTAGCCAAGCTCCATGCAAAACTTGTCAAGCCAATGGCCGATGTCAGAAGACCCTACAACAGGGTCATCTCTTGCTGAAGTATCTGGGTCATTGGGTGATGCGACGGGCCCAGGAAGATATGTAGTAAAGTGAGACATGTTTGTTTGAATGTTGGTTTGAAATGCGGTCAGTCACCGCCAGCCTTTAAGGTCTGTAGAAGGTGGGCGGAGTTACACGGTCACTCCCACGCTTTTTCGGGGTCAAACAGGCTGACCTTAATTACATTGTATTGGTCATTTGCATCACACCATTTAAACAGTTTGTCTATCTTTGAAAAAACATCATTCAGTATAGGAATATCTTTCCACTGAAACAAAAACTTCATTTGGAAACATTCATTGTGCTCTGTCTCTGGGAAAGGACACCCTCTGTCACTGAGACCCTGTTTGTCCTCGCTGGTAAGTATGTAGACATGGTCAGCCACCCTCTTGATAGTGTGGTTACCAAACACACGGTCTCTTGGAAATGATTCTGGAGATGCTCCATTATTCAGATCCCTCCAAACACGACTGTAAAATACATCCCAGTCCTTTTCCGTGAAATACAAACAATGGTCTTCATCCATTGCATCACCCTTGTTGAATAACTTAACAGTACAAGATGTTCTGTCAAAGTCGTACACACACAACTGTGTGTTGTTTAGATGAAATTCATATTTCAGATCTTCTAACGGCTCATGGAGAGACCTGGTCATGCCTGGACCATGACATCTCCTCGAGCCCAATATATCTTAGTAAGTCTTTTTACATCATTTAACATTGTTTTTTTAGGAGTGCTGGGAGCAGCCATTGCACAAGTGGAAATCACAAAATACTTGCTGAATAGTTGCAATGAACAAACCTAACCCTTTTTAAATACACCGATGGGGGTATCAGAACAGACACGCCATATCACAGCATGTAGCCTACAACTGCCGGAGGGAGGGGAGGGGAGGGGGGCGGAGGGAAAGGTCAAATGTACAGCAATTAAACCATAAATCAGGGCCATAAATCATTTTTTGTCACAACGTACATAATACATACTACTGAGGGGTGTGGCATGCAAAAGGTGAGTCCAATTGCACTAACAAGGGAGTTGAAAAAATGGTGGGAGAAATTAGATTTGCCAAAGTGTTACAGGATGAAGCGTTAATGGAGGCATGTTGCAATGAAGTACAGAAAAACAAAGCAATGAGGATCAAGTCCATTTGTAAACAGAAGTGGTGATTAGTAAACTAGTAGGGTATAAACAATGGGTTATTGGAGTGATTACTGGAGTGCCATTGGGAGTGTCTATGGAAGAGTTAAAAAGTCATTTGAATGGAGGGTTTGTAGTTGATGCAAGATGTTTTTTGATGAATAAAGAAGGAAATAGTGTGGAATGTCTTTCAGTAATATCGAGATTCAAAGGTGTAATTTTGCCGGAAAAGGTCAAGCTTGGCTATATCAGCTACACAGTGAGGCTATATGTGCCCCCTCCGTTAAGATGTTGTAATTGGCAAAAATATGGACATGTAGCAGTAGTATGTAAATCCAAGAAAAGATGTGCGCAATGTGGTGGTGAGCATAATTATGGGAAATGTGGAGAGGCAGTGGGGGTTAAATGTTGCAATTGTGGTGGAGCTCATGAAGGATGGGAGGTAAGTAAAAGAGCAGTGGAGGTACAGAAAGATAGAGCGTGGAATAATAAAATGCATGCAGAAGCGGTGAAGGCAGTTGAGGCAAGATCCAAAGATAAGGCAAAGGAGACAGAAGTGCAAAGGGGAGTTAATGAAGAGTTAAGAAATTCATGGTTGGAGGGTAGAGATTTGGAGGATATGATGATTGTGAGTAAAATAAATGTTTTGATATGCTTGGCAGAAGTAATCAATTGTACAGCCCAGACAGAAAGGAAGACAGTTAAGATTCAGATTATAGTAAGAGCAGCTGAGAGATTCTTAGTGAAGGGTGATGACATGGGAAACTGTTAGGGATGGCCTGGTGATGAAAACACTGGCAAGTCAAGAACTGTGGTTTGGTTAATAGTTGTAATGATTTTAATTTTACAGTGGAATGAGAGGCGTTTTGTGAATAATGGGATGGAGTTTAAAGGTTTTAATAATGAGCCCAGGATTGATTTTGTTATAAAAGGTTATGTGAGTGAGAGAAGAGATCGCAAGGTGTGTAATGATGGGGGTTGTATCACTTTGATCAAAGAACGATTATCTTATAAAGTGGTAGGTAGATGAGTAGATAGGGGAGAATGTGGTTGTGGAAGTATGGGTAGAGAAGAAAAAATATGTAATAATAAACTTTTACAATCTTTGGCAGAAAATATTATTGAGTGAACTAGAGCAAATAGAGGGTCAAAGTAGAATAGGGGAATTTGGTGTGGTGATTTTAATGCATAGAGTACTTTATGGGGGGGGGGGGTTTAATAACATAAATAAAAAAAAGTAATCAACGATTTGTTGGATATGAGAAATTTGGTCTGCCTAAATGATGGGGCATATACAAAAGGGAATTTGGTTACAGGTCAGGAATCAGTAATGGATCTAACATTGGTATCGGATTCTCTTGGGGGGATCACTAATGGAAGGTTTTAAGAGAGAGTACGTAGGAAGTGATAATTTTCCAATATTAAGCTCAATCATGGTAAATGTAGGTAGAATAGAGTCAAGATAAGGTAGGTAAATGCAGATATGATAAAGCAAATTGGGAGGAATGTATGAAGTTGAGTGAAGAACGGTTGAAGAACATAAAAATTGGAAAAGATGGATCAGTAGAGATGATTAGAGGGCAAATAATACAAGTTATACAATCATCAGCAACAAAGTATATTCTAAGTAGTAAAGGTAGGAGGAAAATTAAAATAGTTCCTTGGTGGAATGATGAGTGTTCAAATGCAATAAGAAGGAAGAAGCAAGCATTTAGGAGGATCAGGATATCACATTATTTTCAGCATTTGATAGAGTATAAACAGGATCAAGCAGAAGTCAGAAGAACAGTAAGAGAGGCTAAGAGGGTATATTGGAGTTCATTTTGTAGTGAAATAGGGAAGAATATGCCAGTAGAAGAAGTATGGAGCATTATTTAAAAAATGTGTGAAATCCAAAAGGAATATGGGTACCCAGTTATATATATGGATGGAAATTTAGCAGTTAAGGATGAAGATAAAGTGGAAATGTTTCTGAAGGCTTTTGTCAGGGTAAATAGTTCAGATAATTGAACAGAGCAGAGTAAGAAATTAAAAGAAGATATAGTGAATGAATGTCCAGACTTAATTAGGAAAAGAGAGGCAATGTATAATATTTGGATGTTCCATTCTCTATGTCAGAATTAAAACGAGCAGTGAGAAGAATGAAACAAACGACCCCGGGGCAGGATGGGATTAGTTACTGTATGGTGAAGGATTTTAGTGATGTTACAATGGAAGTGTTGTTAGCATTTTATAATAGAATATGGACGGAAGGTGTATTGCCAAAGAGCTGGTAGGAGGCATTAATTATAGTGAAGCCAAGCAAAGATCCAAGTATCCCTACAAACTATCCCCCAATAGCTTTAACTTTATGGACTGAGACAGCCCGCGGACGGGCCCTTAAATGTACAAAATAAAAGTATGCGATAAACAAAACTGCTGTGTGTACATTGGTACACATGCCACATATCTTTGGAAAGCTACATTTCTTGATTTTCTATTGATATAAACCATTTTAAGATACACTCACAACAGCAGGTACAATCTATATCTTTGTCAGACCACCAACATATAAACAACCAATAACAAAATTTAGGCAACTCACCTATGAAGCCTCATAGTATTCCACTGATCCATAACTTCCCGACAAAAACGGTGTTGTTTCATTGTCAAATGTCCAAACGATCAAATCAAGTAAAATGTTTAGTCCAAATCACATTATTACATCAATAAAACATCCACAGACTCTTGTTGCATCATTTCAAAGCACCTGGCAGCTGTACCTAATCTTTCACATATTATCGGTAATAACTTCAGTTCAGATGTAAACATTTCCTATATCCGGTATCAAAATGGAAGCACGCACTCTGACCTTTCGATTGACACCTCATTTGACCCAATAGGAGCTTCCATTTCCTGTCCAAAGCCTTCAATACCCAACCACAGTCTGTGTCGAATGTATGGGCATACCCACTTTCCTTTGTTTACTGATCAAACCAATTACATCGAAGAGTGGAAATGACTGACGCATCGTATAGCCAATGAAATTCTGAAAACAGTGATATGCGGCTTTAGTGGGACGATTAGGGCATGGTCTGTAATGTGTGTGCGCAAAATTGCCTTGCCATTACGGAGTGTTTTGTGCATCTGTGCGTAAAAGTATTGGAGAGCTGTTTTGGAACTGTTTACACATTTGGCGATTTAAATATGGTGAAACGGACGCGAAAAACAGCATTTTCACCCCAGGATGTGATATAAGAAGGCATTTACTGTGAAAATGATGAGTTTGGAGGTGAAATTTCTGAAAACAATACAGATAATTCGGAGGCAGATGGAGAGATGAGACATTGCTCTGGACAAGTAAGTGTTTTCTTGTGTTTTATAACATATATTACTGTATATTCCGCATAAATAAGATTTAGTTTGAATAATGAATACACATTTTGTAATTACCCTTTGTCGTATGTTTCCTCAGTGAGTGTTTGAACCGTTTGTGCGTGTTTTTTGTATTTGTTTGTGCGTGTGTGAGGTTTTAGTTCATTGTTTGTTTCAGATCTATTGACATGCAATATAGATGTTTTGTATATTTACTGTAAATATGTATTTATATATATATATATATATATATATATATATATATACATATATATATATATATATATATATAAATGGACACTGAAATACATATATAAATAAATCAATAAATATAAGTTGAAAATAAGAATATATGTTGTGTTTGAGATTCTATTTGTTACAATGCGGGAGGTGGGGAGGGTAGGCCCATCTATTTGTTACAATGCTGAATTCATGGGGGAGGTGTAGGCCCATCTACTTGTTCCATAGTACACTGGCAAAGTATACAGTATTTACAGTAAATATACATACAATAATACATATTTACACAGTCGAAAAGAAAAACTATATATATATATATATATATATATATATATATATATATATATATATATATATATATATATATAGAATACAGAAAAGATGGAAAAGTTGTGTCTAGCTTTGTAAATTACATTTATTTATTCTCACTAAATCAGATAGCGATTGGGAGCCGGATGCGGGCCACATAAAGTGGAGCAGCAGGACAGCACCTCATCAAGAGAGGAGGGCTTTCAGAGAGACCCTTGCTGAGGAGCTGGCAGAGTTGGGGTCTCACTCCACAGCCAGACCCGTATCTCCTGCTCCACGAAGAGCACATCACAGGCCGTTGCACATCACCAAATCTTGCACCGCTGGTCGTCTGAAGTGCAGGCAGTGTCATGCAAAGACACCAGTGAAGTACTCTTCCTGTGATGTGCCTTTGTGCTTTGTACCCAAATGTGACTGCTACAATGACTGGCATGTTGCTAGAAACATGTACAATTTTATAATGGTTTGTAAATACTTTGTGTAAAAATTCATGTAAATAGTTTGTTGTGTATTTTTTATATAAACAAATTGTCCACCATAGCACTAGTTTTGACTGTTTTATATGCACAACATTTAGTTTCAAGAAGGGAAAAGGCACTCTAATGTGTTTATGCATCAGTTACTCTGTGTCAGCAAAACTAATAGTGGATCGGGATATGGAATATGATAGCTCTAAGTGTCATCTTTCATTAGAGCCCAAAATTATGACTGTACGTTGAAGCGTTCAAAAGTAGTAGCCTTTTTGTCCTAGGTTACCAAAGGGTCCTTTTGGAGTATCCACAAGGCACTTTTGTAAAACGCCTGGGTGTACCCTTAGAAAAACATGTGTAAAATATTCATTTTTTATGGTATTGTTATAACATTTGAACTTGGACTAGGTAAGGCTTCATGCTGTGATCCCATTGTGTTCTCAAGCTAATAGCTACAAGTTATAGTCATTTGCAGGCATCTGTATGCAAAAACAAAATTTCAGGCGGAAAAACAAACTTCTATTTCATTGTGTTCAAACTTCTATTACTCAAAATCAGTAGCACTTACAGTAATTCTGACTGCTGGGGAAAAACTTCAGAGTGTCCCCTTTCAAATGTGACCAAAACCATGCATGTACTCCAAACGGTTCAAGAACAGCTTTAAATTTACTTTGGGTATGCCTTGATTAGGCGTTTTAGGCTAATTTTACAGGATTGGGAAGAATTAACTCCCCATCTGTGTAAAATAATGGAAAGAATGGTTACTGTTAGACTGACATTATTTAAAAACAAAAATTACTTCTCTCCGTATCAGAGTGGGTTTAGGGGTAGACGAGGGACACTGGATCCAATGATATCGTTAGAAGCAGATATAAGAAAGGCACTTATTTATAAAGAATGTGTAATTGCTGTATTTTTTTTTATACAGAAAAGGCATATGAGATGTTATGGAAAGAGGGATTGTTAATCAAATTAGTGTGGGTGGGTATAGGAGGAAGAACGTACATCTGGATAAAAGAGTTTTTAATTGGAAGAAGAATTAGGGTGAAGGCTGGGGTAGCTATATCCTTTAGTGGGGTTGTGGACAATGGAATGCCTCAAGGTAGTGTAATAAGTCCTCTATTGATTATCATTATGATAAATTACATTTTTTCAGTGGTAGATATAACAATTGGTAATTCATTGTTTGCTGATAATGGGGCTCTTTGGTATAAAGCAGACATATAGAGTATAATGTGAAGAAGATGCCGTCTGCATTAAATAAACTAGAAGAAGTTTTCAGCAGAAAAGAAACAGATTACACAGTGTAAACATTTGTTTTATTTCCTAATTGCTTATGCCTCAAAAGTATAGAAAATGGCTATTATTCCACAAAAATTTTGCTTTTGTGACCAGGACAGTGATATTTTGAAATTTACATATTTTCCAGAACATTCCAGTAATATAAATAGTTGTATAAATACAGAGGCCTTTAGCCCACCAGTTCAGTTTAGTTCCAGCTGCCTAAGTGGATACATATCTGCATTTTTCTGAGATGACATCAAGAGACTGCAAGCATCCGGCAGACACATTTTGCTGTGTCTGCGGCCAATTTATAAAGACAAGAGCGAAAAAGTACTGTGGAAGCATCTGCTAAGATGTGTGAGGCCTACAAAGCATATTTTGGCATGCCTGTCATAGACAAACCCTGGGCACCTCATTTCACCAGTGAGCACTGCAAAACAACTCTGGAAGGTAAGATGGACAATTGTTGCTTGGAATTTTATGTTATAAAACTTAAAAAAAAAAAATTGCAAAAGTTTTTAATTTTAAAATGTTTTACACTTTTCAATGTTATTTAAAAAATATATCATATATGACAAATGTCTCTGAAATAAATGTATTTCTGTAGGATCGTACAGAGGGGAAAAGAGAGCCATGAAGTTTGCTATCCCAAGAATGTGGTGGGAACCCACTGACCACTCAAGCAACTGCTTCTTCTGCATGGCGGACCCTTCCAAATGTGGGACTGGCAAGAAAGCACCTTCTGTCAGGTGTCCAGACCTTCCTTCATCCATCGCCCCGGTGCCACACTGCCATGAGCTCCCCGTACCACTCCTCTGGAGAGAGAGCTGCCGTCTTTAGAAGAGAGCAGCAATCAGAAAGTGAGGAAGACGATGTAGATCCAGATGACTATTTCACACAGGATTTCCCAAGTAAGGCTTGATATCTGGGCAGATTTAGGTTAGAAACTGTGACATTTCTTATAAAACTAAATCATATATTTGATGCTGAATATTTGATGTTTTGATTACAATTGTTTGGTTAACTACGATCGCTGATTGCTGTTTTGATTTGTGAGATCGTCATTTTAGGGTGAAATGTTATTTTATTGAGTGATCTGAACTAACGATTCAATCTCGCTGTTACCGGTGTGTATCCTTCGTTAAATGGCATGCACCCCTGTTTGTACGCTCTCTCTCACACACACATTGAAATTCACGGAGCGAGCAGCACTACGGTTAATGTCCAACTCAGGCTGGTGTTTTCAAATTCTCCTGCCTGTTTCCTTCAGTTCCTTTGTGTGTCTGCTCATTACCACTTGCACGTGGTATTAGCTCCGTTGCTCTGGATCTGATCCAGCCATCTTTCTTTCCGAATGGAAAGGTGGAGCTGAGGAGAGAAACCCATACTACCCCAACCAAAAAGACCTCAATGGCTTGATTAGAGATCTTGGTCTCACCAAGTCCAATGCCAAGCTTTTGAAGTCTAGGCTCAAGCAGTGGAACTTGTTTGATGAAATTGTGCAAGTCGCATATCAGAGGAAGCATCACCCATATTTTCCAGCTTCTTCACCCATCAAGATGGGCTTAACTACTGCTGCTTGACTTCACGGAGTAAGGATCATTATGAAATAAATATTAGCCACAGAAGAGGTGCAGATTTTGCAATCAATACTGGCCCAAAGACTATAAGAAGAGACAACTACATAATTATGAATTGTGCATTAACTATTCCTTATTCCTTAGTCCATCAACACACGAAAATTGGACAACTATTCTATAACCTTGCAGGAAGTCTATGCCAGTCTTTACTGGGTGTTTTTAGGGTATATTTGCATTTAATCACATGCGACTGCAGTGTTTCCCACGGGATTTTGTGAGACTATGGGGGGGTGGACCTCCGACTCAGACTGCTAACGTTAATTTATGTTAATCATCATGATGCTAACTTTGTCAGTAATATTATCTGTTTGCTCTTGTACACTGATGATGATACATTTTGTGTCGAGTAGTGTATAAATGCAGTGGATACATTTAATGTTAGTTAATAACCCTCTATGATCATGTTGGAGAAAAAATGGTCATTGGATAGTACATTTTGGATTTTACTCATCAGATATTTGACCTCATGTAAGCACAATGTAACTAAAAAATATATTAAGCAAACTGAGAGAGGGGGCCTATTCATATATATTCACACAATATAGTATATTGTAATTTATATTTGAATTTGCTTTATAATTTTAATCGCATTTTAACTTTTTAAAAATGTACACATTTCACATTCTATTTTTATGATGTCATGAAATTACATTTTTATTAATGAGACAAGCTGTTGTCACATTTGAAATGTCATACATATTATTAACAAAAAAATAATGAAAATTAGGGGCTGACAATTAATTGTCAAACAAATAATTGCGATTATGATGATTAATTGCCTGTTTTAGGTGTTTCACTAATATGACAATTAATTGCCATATAAAATCACTATGACCCAGCCAACCTGTATAGCTGTTATATTATATTGTATTGTATTGTATTATATTGTATTGTGCAATAGTAAAATATTTCTGCCTTAAATTCTTCACTTTCACACATTATTTTAAGGCTCTCTGATTAACTCACAAGCCATTATTTCTCATGATGGAAGACACTGAGATTGTGTTTCTTGCATTTGATCATCTCAACAGAAATAGAGCAGGACAACTCCTCTGTCTCACTGTTGCACTGCGTGAATAAACCCCATTTGCATTACATGGCCGTTAATTGAAACTGGAGTCCTTTGCTTTCACAAAATTAATAAGTTTATACCTTGTTTATTTTTCACGGGAGTTTGGCGAAAGTCTCTATAGACAACATGCACATCAGAACGCTTGAGCAGTGATTCATCTTCACAGCTGAATGACACAAGTGCTTTTTCCTGTGCTCATCAGACAGCATGCAGGGAAAGACGAGGCTGAATCCAGCTTCAACTGTTTGTATTCAGTAAAAGGGACTCTTTATAAATCTGACTCTAGTGACTACACAAATCTATCACTGGCGAGTGAAATGTTAATTTCATTATTAAAAGTGCGGCATCATTTTATTATACCTCACTTTACTTGTTGCCATGCTGTGGCTAATAACGTCTAGGTTACGTATGTAACCTCCGTTCCCTGATGGAGGGAACGAGACGTTGTGTCAGAGAAGCGGCACTAGGGGTCTCTCTTGAGCGGCGATATCCACCTCTGATCTATGAAAAAAGGCCAATGAGAAGTTGGCAGCCGGTATTTGCATGTCACACCCCCGGACATACGGGTATGTAAGCGGCGCAAATACGGGAGTTCATTCAGGATTTTTCTGAGGAGCCGGCAATGGTCCGGCCACAACAGTGGCTCGGCTCAGCGACGTGGCGGGGAAGACACAACGTCTCGTTCCCTCCATCAGGGAATGGAGGTTACATACGTAACCTAGACGTTCCCCTTCTGTCGCTCTCTCCACATTGTGTCAGAGAAGCGACACTAGGGGTCCACTTATAAAAGTGCCATGCGCTGAGCCTCTTTTCTCTCTATTTTTCTTGCATAGAGCAACTACGGCCAGGGCCCTTACACGCATTGAGGGAAGGGGGTCTTAGCTCTTCTTTCAGGGGGCGAAGACCCTGCGGAGGCCACACCTACCCGGCAGGGGAGGCAAAGAGTGGCAAATGCATCACATGGCCTGTTAGGGCCTATGTGGAAAAGTTGGTGCAGTGGTAGATCCAGCCTCGTAGAGGGGGGAAGCATACAGCGCACGGCGACCGAGGCAGCTATAACTGCCTAAGGGAGACATGGGGTACCCGTAGTGGCTTGGGTCGGCGAGTTCCTCCGCTGAACTGCGGACCCAAAAGGGCTAGGGAGGAGTCAACCAGCGACCCGAAGATGGGGTCTCCTGGGAACGGAGGCGCACTATTTTACCTTGGCTGAGAGAAAGGGTGCCAGGCGCAAGCGATTCACCCGGTCAGAACGTCAGCATGTTACCGAGTTCTACGGGCTCGGACCTGAGAAAACACGGGACGATACTGACTCAACACAGAGATTGTAAAACCTCAAGAAAGTGTTAGGTGTTGCCCACCCTGCTGCTCTGCAGATGTCTGCTAGGGAGGTGGCCCTGGCCAGTGCCCATGAGGACGCAACACCCCTAGTGGAGTGAGCTCGGACCCGCAAGGGGGGAGGCATGGCCTGGGTGTGATAAGCCCATGAAATGGCGTTGACAACCCAGTGGGCAAGCAGACAAAGAGCTGCACAGAGCGTCTAGTGCTCTGCGTGCGGTCCAGATAGATACGCAAAGCACGTACTGGACACTGCAACGAAAGGGTTGGGTCTGCCTCCTCCCGGGGCAGCGCTTGCAGGTTCACTACCTGATCTCTGAAGGGTGTGGTAGGAACCTTGGGCACATAGCCCGGTCGTGGTCTTAGGATCACGTATGTGTCTGCCGGACCGAACTCCAGGCAAGTGTCGCTAACAGAGAATGCTTGCAGGTCCCCGACCCTCTTGATGGAGGCGAGCGCGATCAGCAGGGCGGTCTTGAGAGAGAGGGCCCTGAGTCCAGCTGAATCTAGCGGCTCGAAGGGGGGTCTCTGGAGGCCCGTGAGGACGATCGAGAGATCCCAGGAGGGGAATAGGTTAGGCCGGGAGGGAGTTAGCCTCCGGGCACCTTTGAGGAACCTGACAATTAAGTCGTGCTTACCAAGAGACTTGCCGTCTATCGTGTCGTGGTGAGCCACGATGGCGGCGACATACACCTTGAGGAAGGAGGGGGACAGCCTCCTCTCCAGTTCGCGAACAGACACCACTTTAGGGCGTAAAGATGCCTGGTTGAGGGGGCTGTGGCTTGGTTGATAGTATCTATGACGGTCGGTGGTAGGCCGGCTAGATCTTCCGCATCCCGTCCAGGGGCTTCCTCAGGGGAATTCGCCAGGGAGGGGCTGTCGCGAGGAGCGTGAGGTCCGAGAACCAAGTCCGGGTGGGCCAGTAGGGGGCCACCAGAATGACTTGCTGTTCATCCTCCCTGACCTTGCATAGCACCTGTGCAAGAAGCCTCACTGGGGGAAATGCGTACTTGCGCAGCCCCACAGGCCAGCTGTGTGCCAACGCATCTGCCCCGAGGGGAGCCTCTGTCCGGGCATACCAGAGTGGGCAGTGGGAGGTTACTTGGGAGGCAAACAGGTCTACCTGGGCCTTGCCGAACCGGTCCCAGATCAGCTGGACCGACTGGGGGTGGAGCCTCCACTCTCCGCCGGGCAAGCTTTGTCTTGACAGCGCATCCACTATCACATTGAGGTTGCCGGGGATGTGAGTGGCGTGCAGTGACTTCAGTCGAGCTGTGACATGTGGAGGGAGAGTACTCCGCCTTGGCGATTTATGTAGGCTACGACCGTGGTGCTCTCTGTCCTGACTAGGACGTGTTTGTCTCGAATTAACAGGAGAAACTTCCTCAGGGCAAAGAAAACAGCCAGCAGCTCTAGGCAGTTGATGTGCCAACGCAGCGGGGCCCGGTTCCAACGGCCTGCGGCTGCGTGCCCATTGCACACGGCGTTCCAACCCAATTTGGAGGCGTCGGTTGTGACCAGAACGCATCGGGACACCTGCTGCAAGGGTACCCATGTCCGTAGAAAGTCTGTCCAGGGTTTGAGGGTTTGGCAGCAGGCGGTGGTAACTTTCACATTGTGCGTGCTGCGGCGCCATGCTCGTCTCGGGACTCGAGTCTGGAGCCAGTGCTGAAGTGGTCTCATATGCATAAACCCCAGCGGCGCGGCCGCCACGGAGGATGCCATATGCCCCAGGAGCTGTTGGAATCGTTTTAGAGGGACCACGGTACCTGGCTTGAGGGAAGCGAGGCATTTCAGCACCGACTGAGCACGCTCGTTGGAGAGACGTGCTGTCATTGAGACTCAGTCTAACTCCAAACCAAGAAAAGAGATGCTCTGGACTGGGGTGAGCTTGCTCTTTTCCCAGTTGACCTGAAGCCTCAAACGGCTGAGGTGCCAGAGCACCTGGTCTCTGTGCGCACATAGTAACTCTCACGAGGGGGCCAGGATGAGCCAGTCATCGAGGTAATTGAGTATCCATATGCCGGCTTCTCGGATGGGGCAAGAGCTGCCTCTGCAACTTTCGTGAAGACACGAGGGGACAGAGACAGGCCGAAGGGCAGGACTATGTACTGATACGCCTGGCCGTCGAACGCGAAAAGTAGAAAGAGTCGATGTCGAGGGCGAATCGAGACATGGAAGTACGCGTCCTTCAGGTCTACCGCTGCGAACCAATCTAGATGCCGAACGCCATCTAGAATTTGTTTCTGGGTGAGCATTTTGAATGGGACTTTGGACAGGGTCCGATTGAAAACTCGCAGGTCCAAGATCGGTCATAAGCCGCCACCTTTCTTGGGTACAACGAAGTAAGGGCTGTAGAAACCCTTCTTTGTTTCGGTTGGAGGGACAGGCTCTATCGCGTCCTTGATTAGAAGGGAGGCGATTTCGCGCAGGGACTGGGCATGTTCGCCGTGTACTGCGGAAAAATGAACGCCCACGAAGGGGGGCGGAGGCCTGGCAAACTGAATTGCGTAATCCGGTGCTGAGAATAGACTCAAAGCACTTACCTTACTCTGCGCACCCGGCAGGGGGCGGGTTCGTGACTGAGGAGGAGGTCTGATGTTGGCGTCCTCTGGACTCGTCTGAACCAGCCGGCCGGGGAACAGTCATGGGGCTGGAGGCGGGGACGCCGCGTCCAGGAAGCCGGGACTGTTGAGGCCTGAAAGCAGAGTGCCGTGAGAACGGCATTTGCGGGCCATGTGACCCAGAGACAAAGGAAATAGCTCTTTTATTGAGAATTTGGCAAATGAAAAAAACACAAAATTCTCCTCCCGGCCCTCCACCGGGGGATGGAGCGGTCTTACCACCTCTGGAGCTAACGTCTTGGACTCTGGGTGGGCTGTCTCAGGAGCGCCTGGGAGCCTTCCGGGTCCTCGAGGGGGTCCGCGAGACAGGGGGCGCGCGCTTCCCGCTGTTGGCTCGATGCTGGGGCTGAGAGCTGGGCCCGGGTTGAGGTGGAGCTGAAGGTTTCCTGGCCGCAGGAGGATGCCCTCGGCGAGCAGAAGGGGCATGAGCCGTAGCGGCAGGTTTGCGGCGAGGCATGATGTGAAAGATGGCCTCCGTCTGTTTCTTCACCATGGAGAACTGCTGGGCAAAGTCCTCGACGGTGTCGCCGAAGAGGCCAAACTGGGAGACAGGAGCGTTGAGGAAGCGAGTCTTGTCTGCTTCACACATCTCGACCATGTTCAGCCTTTGTTGACGCTCCTGGACCACGAGAGTGGCCATCGCCTGCCCGAGTTCCTGCAGCGTGTCGAGATAAGGACCAGCAGGAGAGCCATGGCATGCAGGGCGGAAGCGGCGCGTCCGGTGGCACTGTAGGCCTTTGCGGTCAGCAAGGATGTTGCTCTACAGGTCCGGGAAGGGAGTACAGGGCGGCCCAGCCAGGTGGTAGGGCTTCAGGGGCATAAGTGTAGCGCAACTGCCCTATTCACCTGGGGAATCGCCGTGTACTCGTGGCGCGCTCCGCTGTCGAGGGTGGCGAGGGCGGATGAGCAAGTGGCGGTGTGACGAGTGGAGAAGGGTGCTCTCCACGAAGACGTCAGCTCATCATGCACTTCCGGGAAGAACGGGACTGGGGTGGGACTGGGGTGGGATGAGGCTGTGAGCGGCGTCCAGACCCCAGGAACCAGTCGTCCAGCCGTGATGGCTGTGGGGAGGATGGAGGTTTCCAATCCAAGCCCACGCTAGTGGCTGCCCGGGAAAGCATGTCGGTCATCTGTGCGTCGGCCTCAGCCTGGGCGTGCAGGCTGGAAAGCGGCAGCCCAGGGGAGTCCTCAGCGTCAGATACCACGCCCTCCGATGCCGCGGCGAGCTCATCGGCTTCGATGTCAGGCGAGTCGCCGTTGCCTTGAGCACGGACGGGAGTCAACGAGCGCTGCCATTCCCAAACACCCGCTGCCATCCCCAAATCGCCTCCATCGCCAACCGCATCATCCTCAATCCCGTGGGAAGAAGGAGCGACGCGGGGGGCGGCTGGAGTGGCTTGCTTACAGTTGTAAGCGAGCCACGACTGCAACGTTGTCATGGTCATGTTCTCGCAGTGAGAACATGAACCATCCACAAACGCAGCCTCGGTGTGATCGCTACCCAGACACACGAGACAACGCCTGTGGCCGTCTGAAGCGGAGAGCACTCTACCGCATCCAGGAACAACACAGGGGCGGAAAGGCATCTTTATAAAGACTCGTCCTTAAAAGGACGTTCAACGCTGCTGTGTTTTGCTCTTTTAGAGGAAATTACTCTTTTAAATAAAATCACTCTTTTATGAAAAAAACTCATGAGAGTTTTTTAATCTGGACTGTCGAAGTGCACAGGGGCAGGAATGCAGCATGCAATCCAACAGCATGCAGCAGAGGATTGTCATGAACTCGGTGTGTAACACGCAGCAACTGCAGACACGACCATCGGCTCCAAAGAAATTTTCTGAATTAACTCCCGTATTTGCGCTGCTTAAATACCCATATGTCCGGGGGCAGGACATGCAAATACCGGCTGCCAACTTCTCATTGGCCTTTTTTCATAGATCAGAGGTGGATATCGGCGCTCAAGAGAGACCCCTAGTGTCGCTTCTCTGACACAACGTGGAGAGAGCGACAGAAGGGGAACAGATGTTTTTTGGTGATTTATTTTTATCTTTATTTATGTAGAGGGCTGAGTTAACGTTACTTGCCTCAAAGATTGTTTGTCGTCATCAACCAAATAACGGACGGAATAGTTCTGCAAGTGTTAATAACTGCACAAGGGTAGTTCCGCTATGGGATTGATGCAGGAGCTGCGCTCGGTGACCAACCTTGCCCTCCGGGCAATGAAGGTCATGGTCTCACGATCTCGCGGTCTCTCGGGCAGACGATGTCCACACTGTTGGCCCAAAAGCGCCACCTATGACTTAACCTGGTCGAGATGCACGAGGCCGACAAACACGCCTCTTGAACGCCCCCGTCTCCCAGGCTGGCCTATTTGGCGACACTGTCAAGGACTTTGCCCAGCATTACTTGACAGTGAAGCAGCAGACAGATAGCGCCGTGGTTCAAGAACCCGCACTCCATCTGCTCGTCACCGGCTCCACCTCGGTCCGCCCCCACGGCCCTGACGTCGAGCCCCCTGCAGGAAGCAGATGCCACCCATCTCACGTTCGGCCGCCAAGAAGAAGGCTTCGAAGTGCCCCGGAGAAGGGCGACCCAGGGACCAGGAGACCCGCTATTCCGGAGCTGGTGAACAGACCACTCCTTCCCCTGGTGGAGGGCCGGTAGGAGAATCTTTTGTTCCTTTCTCATTTAATTTCGCCGCATGCTCAAGTAGCTGTGGTAACTAAGGAACAGTTTCCTCAGTCCCTGGGTCACATAATGGTGTGTACGGCCATCACCCTGACTCTCTTTGGCAGGTCCAGCACCCCGCCCCTGCGCACCAAGCTGTGGCAAAAACATACTCTAACACGGATGGTTTCGATAGACTGTGGGGACAAAACACCCCCCCCCCTCGTCCGTTCCGCCGGTGAGTATCAAGAGTCACATTAAGACGCATTCTAACGAGCGACCGGCATCAAGATTGGTTCATGGAGAGACGCGTGTACATCCACGTCTCGATTCTACCACGACACAGACCCTTCCTGCATTTGCATTCGAGGGTCAGGCGTACCAGTACAAAGTTCTCCCTTTCGTCCTGTCCTTGTCCTCTCGTGTCTTCACGAAAGTCGCAGAGGCTGCCCTTGCCCCGTTAAGGGATGTGTTGTGTGCACACAGGGACCTGGTGCTCATGCACCTCAGCCGGCTAGGGCTTCGGGTCAACTGTGAAATGAGCAAGCTCCTCCTGATTCAGAGCATCTCTTTTCTCGGTTTGGAGTTGGACTCAGTCTCAATGATGGCACGCCTCATGAACCAGCGCGCTCAGTCGGTGCTGGCCTGTCTGAAGGCATTCAGACAGAAGACCGCGGTTCCACTGAAACTATTTCAGAGGCTCCTCGGTTATACTGTATCCTTGGCGGTGGCCACACTGCTCGGGTTGATGCATATTAGGCCGCTTCAGCACTGGCTCCAGACTCACATCGACACAACGTCTAGTTCCCTCCATTAGGGAATGGAGGTTACGGATGTTTTATTTTTATTTTCGTTGACTACAATGTTATTATTTTTACTTACTGACTCATAGCGATTGAAATCACAGGAAGGAAAGGGACTGTCCCTGATAAGCTTTCCTGTAATTTTCTTTGTCAGTCAGTGAACACCCTGGAGTTCTGTGCTCTCTGCTCATATGCTCTCTCCATGTTCAACTGTTTAGAATACATTGTAAAAGGCATCTTAAAACGGTGAGTGCTGCCTTTTTCAGTTGCTCCTCATCTTTTCTCTTATAGGCCACTTGTTTTAGTCAGGTGTCTTTGACAAAATGAAATATATCATGCTCAACAGCTGTATTTGGGATGATATATGTATAATATGTTAATTTTGTAGAAAGCTATTTTTGTCTATTTGTGCATTTGTTTTGTCTGTTAAAATGTTTAACAAAAGAAGGATTTTAATTATTTGACAAGCATGCATTTACCAACCTTATTTTTAACTTTTGTCCCTGCATTGTGTTTGCCCAGACTTCTGCTCATTCTCCAACTAATACAATGGAAAGTTTGAGATTTCCTGCTTTGCTCTGTGTACTCTTGAACACAGTAAGCTCTCTATATTCTTATAGTGTGTGACACGTTACACTGCAGTTTCCAAATGTTTTTCATAAACCTGCAGAGGACTTGCCTTTTCAAATATATGTTGTTGTTGTTGTTGTTGTTTTTAGATTGTATGGACCATTCTACGAAATTGGTTCTAACTCAGTGTTGAAGATGTCTTTAAAGTTTTAAAAGTTAAAAAAAAAAATTAAACTTTGATCATATAGATATTGTACCATATCTTACAGTAGGTACACATAACTAGTAAAAGTTCAGTCAGTTTTCATATTTATTTATTTATTTTGAGGGGGGAGGGGGGGTCCTCTTCTAAAATGTGTCACTACCAAAAAACAGTGTAAGCTGCACTGGTTGATTAGATCAGTTTTACTATTAGATATATCGAATAATTAATGTTTATTAACTCATTAAATTCTATCCTCGGGACACCACTCTTTGACAAGAGGAAAATTATAGTAAGTGACTGATCAAGTCTCATAAAATTACCATGAAGGTTGAGTATCCTGATTAATAATCAAAATACTCAAAAAGGGAAGAAGCTATTAAAATTATTGCCGTACGAATCCAACAGTAATCTGGTTACCGTTGGCTTCTAACAACAACAATTTAACAATACTGAAGTAATACGGGAGTTCTTGACATGGCAGAGGCTGGCTTCAACACAAATATTCAAACAAACAACTAGGAGTACCTATTATAATACAACAAGATTTATTATAATCAAACAGCAATGAACACCACCAATACTATATGAATATAACACAAAAACATAAAATGGAAATCTTAACTAAATTGTGGAGCTATAGGCTAGTGTATGAATGTGTGTGGGTGTGTGTCTAGATTCAGTAACAAAAGACACAAAATGGCAGATTAGACTCCACGTGGGTTTAACTAGTTTCAAAATGGAGGATCGGTTTCAACATGGAGAACGAGGTTCAAAATGGCAAACTGAATTCAAAATGGAAACTAGTTTCAAAATGGAGGATTAGATCATAAAGGCTGGAGCCAACCATTATTTGAATGTGGAGGGAAAGAAAGATTGCTGGATCAGATCCAGAGCAACGGAGCTAATACCACGTGCAAGTGGTAATGAGCAGACACACAAAGGAACTGAAGGAAAAAGGCAGGAGAATTTGAAAACACCAGCCTGAGTTAGACATAAACTGCTGCTCGCTCCGTGAATTTCAAGGTGTGTGAGAGAGAGCGAACAAACAGGGGTGCATGCAATTTAACGGAGGACACACGCTGGTAACAGCGAGATTGAATCATTAGTTCAGATCACTCAATAAAATAACATTTCACCCTAAAATGATGATCTCACAAATCAAAACAGCAATCAGCGATCGTAGTTAACCATACAATTGTAATCAAAACATCAAACATTCAGCATCAAATATATGATTTAGTTTTGTAAGAAATGTCACAGTTTCTAACCTAAATCTGCCCAGATATCAAGCCTTACTTGGGAAATCCTTTGTGATTTCAGCAGGGTTGTCCGTTTGAATTCCTGTTGCGTTGAGCAGTCAGGAGAAAACGATATGGATTGGGTCCTCTGTCTTATGCTCGTCAGCGGAAAGACATGTTTCTGCATTATTTCTTGTGTCCGGTCATGGAGAGAAATGCAGGAGATAGTCAACATTGATAGAAAATGATTGAGAAGGGAAGCTGGTCGCCTTTTCCGTTTTCTAAATAAATTCACTGTTGTCTCACGGTGAAAATGAAATGAACCAGTTGTAATAAGTATACTACACGACTGGAACAAAGCTAAGTTAATCTTACTCTACCGTGGCCAAATGGTGAGGTCTCTTTGTCCAGAAGGAGGGAAACTCCTTTGTATGTGTAGATACGCGTCTCTTTAAACCGCAGGCTTGCACAGCTGTATGCAGAGAGAGTGAACTCACCGCTGTTTGCTGGTTTTGTTGACGAAATGACGTAATCGGTCATAGGCCGCGTTTTACCAATGACGTTTGAGGCCAACCTTCTGATTATCAGTTTACCAGTTATGTGCATTAGACCACTACACTGACCATTGTGTCCTTGAGCAAGGCACTTAACTCCAGGTTGCTCCGGGGGGATTGTCCCTGTAATAAGTGCACTGTAAGTCGCTTTGGATAAAAGCATCTGCCAAATGCATAAATGTAAATGTAAATGTACAACAGAATTACACCATTATACATAGGATTACATTTATATATAATTAATTTGTTTCTATCCCACTTCTAAAGATTTTCATTGCAAAATCAACTACAAATATAGTTTCTAGCAGCAATTAATCGGGTTGAAGCCTTTTAAGAACTTTTAAAGTATGCAAAAAAGGAAAGCATTTGTATATGTATATGTACTTTGTCAGTTGCTGAATTTGCAAACTGGTGTTAAATATATTTTACTTTTTAACTGTTATAAAGCCACAAAGCACCTAATCTCCAAAAAGGTTTTAAAAGTTTGAATATTTATAGGCTTTTGGATACAATTGGTCAAACTTACATGATAAATGCAACCCCTAAATAACTAAATTAATAACTAAAGTTCAACTTTTCTATGAAAATTATTGACCTAGGGAGTCCTAGATGTAATTCACAATACCAGATAACATTGGATAATATACAATAATTTACACACCATTTATATTTTTGCTGAAATATCATTGGCTGCTGGTGGCCATGTTTTTTTATTTGCCTGAGTCATATTGAAGACTATGTAATCATTTGGCCCCTTCAAGAAGCATACAAAATTTCAATTTCATTGATAATACAGTTGCGAAGTGAGCATTTTTCAGTTGTAGGGTCCCTACTGGCGAATTTTTTCACGATTTTGTATGCAGACTCAAAATGTGCTGTTGTACATGTGTATCAAGTTTCATAACATTTAGCCTTTTTTGGTAGATATTGGTCAATACACACAAAATGGATGATGCCTGACCAATTCGTTGGCATATATTTTCGCAACGCTTCGGCAAATCAAAATTCCTTTGATAACTTTTTGTCAGGAAGGTTCTTAGTATACACACACCAATTTTTGTGAGAATGGGTTATACGGCCTTAGATTTGTTAATCACTGATTGTTAATCAGAATGACAGCCTCATTCTATCACTGTCTACAAATATCTCAAGTTTCGTAATGGTCAGCCATTCAGATTTGATATTATTAGCTGCTGAAATTTGATTGGCTGTTGGCGGCAATGTTTTTTTATTTGTCCAACTGATATTGTATGATATGTTAGCCTTTTGGCCCCTACAAGATGCAAACAAATTTTCATCATATGGTTGCGGAGTTATAAGTGTTTTTTTGTCAAAATCTTTCACGACTTTGTGTGCATCCTCATAATGTCCTTTTGTCTAAGTTTAACAAGTTTTGTAACATTTGGCCTTTTTGTTTGGTAGATATTGGTCAATACATACAAAATGTTACATATACCTTGTCTTGTTTTACCGTTGCCCCTTTGTTTACAATTTTTGTCCCTTTTGTATTCCGTAGTTTTCACTTTTGTCCCTTGTTTAGCTCCACAGTCTCCCTGTTAGCGTTCGTGTTCTCTGTCATTGTTTTCACCTGTCCTCATTAGTTTACCATTGGTTTCTGTTTATTCCCTCGTTATCTTGTTGGAGTTCTGTTTGTTCATTGGCCCCTTTTGTCCTATGTTCATGTATTTATACCTTGGGTTTTGGTTCTGTCCTTGTCGATCGTTGAATGTTTATGTATGTTGTTAGCCTGGAATGTTTCCCCTGCCCGTGTTTTCTAGTTTTCTGTTTATTTCCCCATTGAGGGTGTTCCTTTGTGTTTGTTTACTAATAAAGATAACTGCATTTGGATCCTAAACCTTCGTCTGCCTTCGTTGCCTTACATTCGTTACACAAAATGGACAATGCCGTATCTTCGCAACATCTTCGCAACACTTCGACGAATCAAAATTCCTTTGATACATTTTTGTCAGGACGGTTCCTAGTAGACACACCCCAGTTTTCGTGCAAATCGCAAATACGGTATAGGAGTTCTAAAAAGTAGTTCATGACAGAAATGAAATTCGATATAAATTTTGTTCCTGTTGAGCCAATTAATCCAACGATATAAAACACTTGAGTGTGCGACAAACGGTTTAGGAGTTCTGGGCCAAAACGTAAACATGATCACTAAAGTGCCACCTTGAGGTCGATCGGGCCGAAACTCCGATTTTTCTGTAGTACTCTAGGGGACTACCATCCCTCAAAGTTTCAGCTCTCTACGACTTAAGGTTTGGTCAGCATGATTAGTTTTAGGGCAGAGTAATAAAATTAATAATAAATATAGCCACAAGCGGCAACCATCGGGGTCCAAGCAGGTTTGGGATCCAACAGACTAATTTGAAAGAATAGATATTGTGCATGGTGTTTATAGACTGCATATAAGCCTTCAGTAAGCAATGTGTAGACAGAAGTTGCAGTTCAAAACTTTGTAAGTGGACAAATATTTATATGAAGTACTTAATTTTAGACAAATATGTATTTCTATAATAAACATATGTGGCCCTCTAACTTATAAAACTATGTAATTTTGTGAATTGTTGTGTTGAAAGTCTAATGTGCAACATGTCTATGGCAATGAAACTAAAACCAAATTAATGCAAAAAAAATTATAATTATTAACTTACGTGTGTACATAGGTTATGTGTATTTGTACATTGATATAACTCATATGAAACTGCTTATTTTATGTTGCAATGTAAAATATGAATGTTGATCATTAAGAAATGACATATGGCCCAATGATAATAGAAATTCTTTCATCTTATATCAAAAATTCTAGTGTGTGTAAATGAGTAGGAAAAGATATGAAAGCTATATGAGTGAACTTATAAAAACACAAGTAATAACCTACTGTTTTGTAATGGTTGTGGATGAAGAGAGCAGAGTTCCATTGAGCTGTTCTCTTGTTTGTTTTTCATGTATAGTAGCAGCGAGTAAACATTTTTAAATACATTTTGCAGCAATTGTTTTCAACAACCATTTGCTGCTTTGTCAAGTCATTTTTATTTGTATAGTACCTTTCACCACACATATAGTTTCAAAACACTTTTACAGAAGATTATGCATTAACAGAAGATTAAACTGTAATATCTATTATCTCTAAGAGTCATTATTGTGTAGTTTGATAAAATACTATTAATTTTGTTTAAAAATAAGTAATTCAATAATAATTGTATTATATTGATTTGAAATGTATTTATGTCATGTGAAAAGCAAGCTGTGATTGGTGGTTTTATATATTGGTCAACTGAGTTCTTGTCTCTTGTAGTTACTGTAAAGTGATCAATGGAAAGGAGGAGGTGAGAACCGGCTTGATAATATAAATAATAGTTTTAATGTTAAACTTAAAAGACAAACACACACACGACGGACATGTCCGTTAACGATCTCTCTCTCCCGCACGATCCTCTGCAATCGACCTTTATCCCTCTCGGAGGCTTAATTAGCCTAATACGGTAGGATCACTTCAGTTAACTAAACATGGCTGAACAAATCCTTAGATCTGCCATTACCACAGTTTGTGCAATCTTCTCAGATATATCTGGCATACAGTCTTTTTAGTGACAAAAAAATTGGATTTATCTTTAACTTACCCATTACAAAGGAACAGAAATTAGGGTAGAAGGAGCTGGTAGTCGATGGCTTGTCAACACACCAGCCACTGAGGTCCTACTGTCATATGACCACCATAATACAGCCACTAAACTAAGGCTACTAAACTAAGGTTCTCCAAGGAGCCACCATGCACAATGACGATATTGTCGTCCATCATCTCAACGTCAACAAACCTGATGCAGAAATTGAGATTATGGATGCATTTAGAGGTCACAACCTCACCATTGATGACACCCTTCAACAGCAGCTTCAGGCTCAAGGGACAAATTAGTAAAGTGCAGTCTCAAAACAGACTGGCTTGACCACTATATTTCATAGTCATAAGCAGATCGTCATCGAACCAAGAACACCATATCAGTTTAGTTGCCTTCGGGCTCCTCCTTTAGTGGTTGAAACATCATGGCAGGTAGTGTTTATATCCAAACACTACACATTAGACTGGATGAAATGACACCCATTCCACAGCGTTTCGAACACCTGTCTACCCCTCTACCACTAACTGTTCCTAACTCGTCCCAAGGACAACCTTACTAACAGTAACAATCTCTTCCAATTTCCTTTTCATAATCATTGAAAACTCAGGGATAACAAGGGGTTGTTGCAATGTTTGATGTGTTACCAATGCAAAATGCTATGTTGTGATAAAGTTATGTTCATTAGCCTAGTTAGAATTCATCTGCCCCGATGTTTTCTACAATGACTGCCCAGAGGTCAAAAATCGTTATGAACTGTTAATACTTCCAGGAACTAAGCTCTTGCAAACTCAGGACACATGGACTGAACAACTTTCGAGATGTTCTCAGTGACTGAACTATTCAACCTTCAAGTTTTTTCCAGGGACCTGGGAACTGTTCAACTGTTGGGTCTCCTTAAGACCAAAAGAGGAGGATGTAGGGCCTTGCCCAATATAAATGGCAGCAGAGACCGGGTTGGCCCTTTTTTCTATGATCAAAGGTGAGACATTGAACTCGGTTTCCCAGAATGCTTCACAGTCGGATGGGAAATCCCGCCCATGGACCCAATCTCAAATGTCATTGGTCAAAAGCGGCCTATGACCGATGACATCATCTTCACAAAACTAGCGTACAGATTTGATTTCGGTCTCTATAAAGCTGCGCAAGCCTGCAGTTTAAAGAGATGCGTATCTACACAATAGTGCGTATCAACAGTGAATTTATTTAGAAAACGGAAAAGGTGAGTAGCTTCCCTTCTCAATCGTTTTCTATCAACGTTGACTACCTGCTGCATTTTTCTCCATCACCGTACCCGAGAAATATCGCAGAGACATGTCTTTTCGCTGACGAGCGTAAGACAAAGAACCCAATCCAGATAGTTTTCTCCTGACTGCTCAACGCAACAGGAATTTCAAACGGACAACCCTGCTGAAATCACACAGGATTTCCCTAGTAAGGCTTGATATCTGGGCAGATTTAGTTTAGAAACTGTGACTTTTCTTGTAACTAAATCGTATATTTGATGCTGAATGTTTGATGTTTTGATTACAATTGGATGTTTAACTATGATCGCTGATTGCTGTTTTGATTTGTGAGATCGTCATTTTTGGGTGAAATGTTATTTTATTGAGTGATCTGAACTAACGATTCAATCGCGCTATTACCAGCGTGTATCCTCCGTTAAATTGCATGCACCCCTGTTTGTTTGCTGTCTCTCACACACACTGAAATTCTTTGGCGTGAGCAGCACCGCGGTTTTATGTTCCCCTCCTGTGATCTCTCAGTAGTCCTCTTGGGCCTTCAGAGACCTCCCTTCGAGCCGCTAGGATCAGTTGGACTCAGGGCCCTCTCCTTAAAAACGGCCCTGCTGATCACGCTCGCCTTCATCAAGAGGGTCGGGGACCTGCAAGCGTTCTCTGTCAGCGACACTGGCATGGAGTTCGGTCCGGCAGACACACATGTGATCCTAAAACCACAACCAGGCTACGTGCCCAAGGTTCCTATGACCCCCTTCAGGGACCAGGTGGTGAACCTGCAAGCGCTGCCCCAGGAGGAGACAGACCCAGCCTCTTCATTGCTGTGTTCGGTACATGCTTTGCGTTTCTACCACACGCAGGGCTTTAGATGCTCTGAGCAGCTCTTTGTCTGCTTTGGTGGATGGTGGAAAGGGAACGCCGTCTCCAAACAGAGGTTAGCTCATTAGGTTGTTGAAGCTATTTCCCTAGCCTATCACACCCAGGCCGTGCCCCCCCCTTGCGGGTTCGAGCACACTCTACCTTAGGGTTAGGGCTAGGGTCCTTAGCAGACATCTGCAGAGCGACGGGCTGGGAAACATCCAACTCCTTTGCTAGGTTTTACAACCTCAGGGTTGAGTTGGTCTCGTCCCGTGTTTTGCTAGGTCCGAGCCGGTAGAACTCGGTAATATGGAACAGCCGACCAGGTGTTCCACTTGCACCTTGTGCCCTTCACCAAGCTGATCCAGTGTGCCTTCTCTCCCAGGTTAGCCAGTAAGCTCTCGCTTCCTGGATGCTCTTCTTCCCTAGCCCTCTGGCCGCAGATTCAGTGGAGGAATCCGCCACCAGACCCACCATGAGTCGAGTGCTCTGTGATGGGCTTGGGCTCCACAGGCATAGTTCCCACTCTAGGCAACTCCCTGTAACGTATTTTCTGCAGTATGGTTCCCTGCTGGCAAGACCCGCTTCTCCCTTGGGCAGTTCTCGCTGTCCCCCAGTCGCCGTGTCTGAGGCAACTCCTCCCTTGTCAGGCAGGTTCTACCACAGCACCATGTCCACGGGTGGCCCCCCAGTCTGGGCAGGTCATGGTCTCCGCAGGGCCTTTTCCCCCTGAAAGAATAGGAATGGGAAAGGACGGCGTAAGCATTGTAAAGGATAGCATTAAGATAGCCCCAGCCACTTTTTAACTCTATGATGACAAACATAGAGCGAGAAAAGGCACGCGTGCCATGCCGGTCATGTCGCCTTTTTCCGTATGTGTACGGGGAACCTAAGAGTGGTATATGACCCCTTTTTGGGGGCGTTGGGGGATGGTTACGTGCAGCCGATCCTGTTGCTTCTAGCACGAAACAGCCTGCTTGCACCTGACTCGGCAGCCACGTAAAAGGGATAATGCATGGCATTTTTTAAGTGGGACTCCTTGTGTCACTGCAATCGACACAACGTCGAGTGAGTTACAGAATGGGAACGTCATGGTTACTGTTGTAGCCTCCATTCCTACTACCCAGGAGACTACCCAGGTGCAGATCTTTATGTGCCTTGGCTTAATGGACCTGCAGGAGAGCCATGGCATGCAGGGCAGAGGCGGACTGTCCGGTGGTGCTGTAGGCTTTGGAGGTCAATGATGATGTCATCCTACAGGCTCTGGAGGGGTGTACCGGGTGGTCCCACCAGGAGGCGGCCATCCAGGGTAGTGAGAGCGGAGGGGTCGGTTGTGGTCCCGTCCTCGATCGCATCAGCTTGTCATGCACTTCCGGGAAGAACGGTACTGGGGGGGCATGGCTGTGAGTAGCGCCCGGAGCCGAGGTACCAGTCGTCAAGCCGCGAAGGCTGTGGGGAGGACGGAGGGTTCCAGTCCAAGCCCACGCTCACGGCAGCCCAGGCAAGTGTGTCGGCCATCTGCGTTTCAGCCTCAGACTGGGCGGGCTGGCCCAAAGGCGGCAGCCCAGTCGAGTCCTCCGTGTCAGACGCCTTGACGCTCTCCGATGCAGCGCCAATGTCATCATCCAATTCCAGGAATTGCAATTACAATTAATGACCTTTTAAATGAATACCAAAAATAAATTATTTAAATCTTTTAGGGTGGGTTTCACCAACAAGGACTAATCTTAAACTTGAGTTACAGTAAATCAAGGTTTATCTGATAATTCTGTTGCGCTAAACTTGTTTAAAGTTTAAATTTGTTTAAGAATAATCAGGCTTACATTTAAACCATCGCTTTGACCCTGATTTTAGTTTTTCACAGTAAATGTAGATTAACTATAATCCTGTTGCTCCATTACTTTAAACTCTGATTTAAATCTCAATTAGGGATTAGCTTTAAACATGCAGCTGAGGTGATTTAAATAAAAGACAGACCTACAGTTAAACAAACTCTGATTTGTTAAACCGTATATAAAAGTGGTGCAAAACAACTTAAATTCAAATAAAACTTTATGAAAAAACGCAAGCTTTTTTATATATATATATTTATTTATTTTTTATATATTTTTTAAAATTATTATTTATATAAAAAAGAACCAGTAAACAGGATATGTTCAGTTATCAAATAAATAAAATGCCACTATACATTACCTATTTTATTTCATCTCCTTTGTAGATCATGCAAATTCACAGTAAAAATAATACAGGTGATAACCAGTTTAAAAACAGAGAGTTTAAAATATTTTTAAAAAGTTCATTATAATAATGAAAAGCTTTTATAAACCACAGAGATTAAGGGTGTGTGTTTGCAGTTGAAGCAAGCAGTGTTTCAGTAATTAATAATTATCATAGATAACTATCAATTATTAAAATCAAAAGAACATTGGTTACAATCAATGTTAGCTTTTTAATCCTTTAAATCAACTATCATCAAATTTAATAGAATAGTAATTATTATCCAAGATAATAATGAATTATTAAAATTAATTAAACATTGATTCGACTTAACACTAGTTTATTTATCCTTCAAATTGAACAATCATCAAAGATAATTGACAATTATCAATATCAATAGAAAATTTATTAGGATTAATGTCGACGGGGCACCACCCTGGAATCAGGGACTAATAACCAGACAGTTAACAGTCTCAATATTAGATTGTTCTCTTAGGAAAATTGATGTCCGTAGATAATCAAGATTCAAAAGGAAACAACGAAGGTTTGAATTTGAGCACTGGCATCCCCTGCCAGCCTTTGACACATGTCTATGCAAAACAAACCAAAACACTTCTCTTTGAAATATAACAAAGTTTCCCCTTCTGTCGCTCTCTCCACGTTGTGTCAGAGTAGTGACACTACGGGTCTCTCTTGAGCGCCGATATTCACCTCTGGACTATGAAAAAAGGCCAATGAGAGTTGGCAACCAGTATTTGCATGTCCCGCCCCCGGACATACGGATATTTAAGCGGCGCAAATACAGGAGTTCATTCAGAAAATTTCTTCGGAGCCGATGGTCGTGCATGAACTCTGCTGCGAGTTACACACCAAGTTCCTGTTTTAATCCTCTGATGCTCTGCATGCTGTTGGATTTGACGGCGCACAACAGCGGCTTTCTCATTCGTGCACGGCTGTGCATTCTTGCCTCTGGGTGCTTCGACAGCGCAGACAACTCGAAAGAGTTATTCTAAAAGAGTAATTTTCGCTCTAAAAGAGCAAAACACAGCGGCGTTGAACATCATCCTCAGGACGCGTCTTTTTAAAGACGATTTTCTGCCCCGGTGTAGAAAGGATGCGTTGATTCTCCCCACCTCTGACGGCCATAAAAACTGCCTTGCATTCCTGGGTTGCGATCACACGCAGGCAGCGTTTTTATGAATGGTCTATGTCCCAGTTCCGTCCATTTGGCGACGCCACTTGACGACTTCGCCCAGCAGTCCTCAGTGGTGAAGAAACAGACAAAGGCTATTTTCACACATCTTGCCCTGATGCAAACCTGCCGCCAGGGGCCATGCCCTGTCTGCTCACCGAGGGCGTCCTCCTGGGGCTTTCAAGGAAGAAAGAAAGTGGTGCTCCGCCTCAACTAACAAGTGAGTGGGCCCAGCTCTCAGCCCCAGCATTGAGCTCCCCACGGAAGTTGGAGGCCCATCGTCTCACGGACCCCCTTGAGGACCCAGAAGGCTCCCAGGCGCCCCTGAGATGACCGACCCAGAGACCGAGACAGTAGCTCCGGTGGAGGGCCGGAAGGAGAATTTTTTGTTAAATTCTTTACACATTATAAAGCTATTTTCTTGTTGTCTCTGGGTCGCATGGCCCTCAAATGCCGTTCTCACGGCACTCTGCTTTCAGGCCTCAACAGTCCCGGCTTCCCGGATGCGGTGCCCCCGCCCTCAGCCCCACGACTGTTCCCCGGCCGGCCGGTTCAGACGAGTTCAGAGGACGCCAGCATTAGATCTCCTCCTCAGTCACGAACCCGCCCCCTGCCGGGTGTGTGGAAGGTAAGCGCTTTGAGTTTGTTCTCAGCACCAGAGCCTCGGGGTGCCACGTTGCCCCCCGACGGCACGTTACCTGTTCCGCACCGCTGCGAAGCCCTGCCGGGTACGTCAAAAAAACCCGTCCCCATGGTGCCCCTTGCACGGTGCTTAGAGGCGTGGCTTTCACTGCCCAACACGTAGCGATGGCTGCACCGGACCATTCGACTCGGTTACGCAATTCAGCTTGCCAGGTCTCCGCCCCCCTTCGTGGGCGTTCGTTTCTCCGCAGTGCACGACAGACACGTTCAGTCCCTGTGCGAAGAAATCGCCTCCCTTTTAATCAAGGATGCGATAGAGCCTGTCCCTCCAACCGAAACGAAGAAGGGTTTCTACAGCCCTTACTTCGTTGTACCCAAGAAAGGCGGCGGATTACGACCGATCTTGGACTTGTGAGTTTTCAATCGGACCTTGTCCAAACTCCCATTCAAAATGCTCACCCAGAAACAAATTCTATCTGGTATCCGGCATCTAGATTGGTTTGCAGCGATAGACCTGAAGGACGCGTACTTCCACGTCTCGATTCTCATTCGACGGCCAGACGTATCAGTACAAAGTCCTCCCCTTCGGCCTGTCTCTGTCCCCTCATGTCTTCACGAAGGCCCCGCTCCGAGGAGCTGGCATACGCATACTCAATTACCTCGACGATTGGCTCATTCTGGCCTCCTTGAGGGAATTACGATGCGCACACAGAGACCAGGTGCTCAAACACCTCGGCCGTTTGGGGTTTCAGGTCAACTGGGAAAAGAGCAAGCTCACCCCGGTCCAGAGCATCTCTTTTCTCGGTTTGGAGTTAGACTCAGTCTCAATGACAGGTACGTCTCTCCAACGAGCATGCGCAGTCAGTGCTGAAATGCCTCGCTTCCCTCAAGCCAGGTGCCGTGGTCCCTTTAATACATTTCCAACAGCTCCTGGGGCATATGGCATCCTCCGCGGTGGTTGCGCCGCTGGGGTTGATGCATATGAGACCACTTCAGCACTGGCTCCAGACTCGAGTCCCGAGACAAGAATGGCGCCGTGGCACGCACAACGTAAAAGTTACCACTGCCTGCCACCAAGCCTTCAGACCCTGGACAGACCTCTGCTTTCTAAGGGCAGGAGTACCATTGCAGCAGGTGTCCCAACGTGTTCTGGTTACGACCGACGCCTCCAAACTGGGTTGGGGCGCCGTGTGCAACGGGCACACAGCCGCAGGCCAGTGGAACCGAGGCCCGCTGCACTGGCACATCAACTGCCTAGAGCTGCTGACTGTTTCTCTTGCCCTGAAGAGGTTTCTTCCATTAGTTCACGGCTGCACGTCCTAGTCAGGACAGACAGCACCACGGTGGTGGCCTACATAAACCGCCAAGGCGGAGTACGCTCCCTCCACATGTCACAGCTCACCCGTCATATCCTCCTTTGGAGCCAACAGTGACTCAAGTCGCTGCGTGCCACTCACATCCCCGGCAACCTCAATGTGATAGCGGACGCGCTGTCAAGACAAAGCTTGCCCAGCGGAGAGTGGAGGCTCCACCCCCAGTCGGTTCAGCTGATTTGGGACAGGTTCGGCAAGGCCCAGGTAGACCTGTTTGCGTCCCAGGAAACCTCCCACTGCCCGCTCTGGTATGCCCTCACAGAGGCTCCCCTTGGGACAGATGCTCTGGCACCTCCATGTCTGGCCCCTGGACGGGACGCGGAAGAGCTAGCTGGCCTACCACTGGCCGTCATAGACACTATCAACCAAGCCAGAGCCCCTTCGACCAGGCATCTTTACGCCCTAAAGTGGCGTCTGTTCACAGACTGGTGTTCTTCCCGAGCCGAAGACCCACAGAAGTGCGCGGTTAGGTCAGTGCTCATGTTTCCACAGGACAGGCTGGAGAGGAGGCTCAAGGTGTATGTCGCCGCTATCGCGGCCCACCACGACACAGTAGACGGCAAGTCTCTTGGTAAGCACAACTTAATTGTCAGGTTCCTAAAAGGTGCCCGGAGGTTGACTCCCTCCCGGCCTAACCTGTTCCCCTTCTGGGATCTCTCGGTTGTCCTCATGGGACTCCAGAGACCCCCCCTTCGAGCCGCTAGACTCAGTTGGACTCAGGGCCCTCTCTCTCAAGACCGCCCTGCTGATCGCGCTCGCCTCCATCAACAGGGGCGGAGACCTGCAAGCGTTCTCTGTTAGCGACTCTTGCCTGGAGTTCAGTCCGGCAGTCACTTCTGTGATCTTAAGGCCACGACCGGGCTATGTGCCCAAGGTTCCTACCACACCCTTCAGGGATCAGGTAGTGAACCTGCAAGTGCTGCCCCGGGAGGAGGCAGACCCAGCCCTTTCACTGCGGTGGCCAGTACGTGCTTTATGTATCTATCTGGACCACTCGACGCTCTGAGCAGCTCTCGTCTGCTTTGGGGGACAGCAGAAAGGGAACGCTGTCTCCAAGCAGAGACTCGCCCACTGGGTTGTCAATGCCATTTCCTTGGCTTATCACACCCAGTCCGTGCCCCCCCTTTCGGATCCGAGCTCACTCCACCAGGAGTGTTGCGTCCTCATGGGCACTGGCTAGGGGCACCGCCTTAGCAGACATCTGTAGAGCAGCGGGCTGGGCAACACCCCAATCTCCGAGTTGAGTCAGTATCATCCCGTGTTTTCTCAGGTCCGAGCCCGTAGAACTCGGTAGCACGCTGACGATCTGACCGGGTGAACCGCTTGCACCTAGCGCCCTTTCCCCCTAACCAAGGGAAAACAGTGCGCCTCTGTTCCCAGGAGATCCCATTTTTGGGCCCTGGTTGACACCTCCCTAGCCCTCGCGGGTCCGCAGTTCAGCGGAGGAACTCGGCGACCCAAACCACTGCGGGTACCGCAAGCTAACCTGTACTGGTATAGGTGCTCCGCAGGTAAGGCCTCCTTTTCGGATTCCCCCTGTGTGTAATACCACGGTACTGTCCCCTCACGAGCTGACTCCCGTGTCTCCCTTAGGCAGTTACAGCTGCCTCGGTCGCCGTGCTGTATGCTTCCCCCCTATGAGGCTGGATCTACCACCGCACCAACTTTTCCACATAGGTCCTAAGTATAGGCCATCTGATGTATTTGCCACTAAGGTTTGCCTCCCCTCCCGGGTAGGTGTGGCCTCCGCAGGGTCTTCTCCGCCCTGATGAGGGCTAAGACCCCCTTCCCTCAATGCGTGTAAGGGCCCCGGCCGTAGTTGCTCTATGCGAGAAACATAGAGAGAAAAGAGGCCCAGCCAGGCTGGCCCATTCCCATGTTGGCGGCCATCACCTTGTTCCCCCCTCCAGGGTAACGATAAGGAGTCTGATGGCTTAAATGGGGCATTGGGGAAGGGTAAGTGTAGCCTGATGCAGTTGGTCGTTTTGCACGTAGGTATACCTGCTCGCTCCTGCATCAGCAGTTCACGTACACGGCTCAGTGCATGGCACTTTATAAGTGGATCCCTAGTGTCGCTTCTCTGACACAACGCGGAGAGAGCGACAGAAGGGGAACGTCTAGGTTACGTATGTAACCTCCGTTCCCTGATGGAGGGAACGAGACGTTGTGTCTCCCCTGCCACGTCGCTGAGCCGAGCCACTGTTGTAGCCGGACCATTTCCGGCTCCTCAGAAATATCCTGAATGAACTCCTGTATTTGCGCCGCTTAAATACCCGTATGTCCGGGGGCGGGACATGCAAATACTGGTTGCCAACTCTCATTGGCCTTTTTTCATAATCCAGAGGTGAATATCGGCGCTCAAGAGAGACCCCTAGTGTCGCATCTCTGACACAACGTCTCGTTCCCTCCATCGGGGAACGGAGGTTACATACGTAACCTAGACATTATTGATGCAGTAAAATCAATGAATAATTAATACAATGCTGTCAATACATTTCCGAACTACAACTACAAACTAAACAGTGATGTGATTAGCTATGGTAACCAAAATAAGCCTATAACACATGAGAGGATGTGTGTGTGTGTGTGTGTGTGTGTGTGTGTGTGTGTGTGTGTGTGTGTGTGTGTGTGTGTGTGAGAGGAGTGACGTGCACAAAATGGCGGACGTGACTCTCGTGGAGAGTATGGCACGTGAGATTTCCGGCCAGAGAGAATGGCCGCGAATGTGGGCGGAGAGAAGCCGGTTAATGGCGTTTGCCCGTTTACAGAGTGTCTCCGCTTGCATGATAACTTGGGGACAAAGCTGAGCTTTATCACAAAGTTATCTACTAGCCAAATGTTTGTGAGGGGTGTGTGGTTAGTACGACAGAGAGAGAGAGAGAGAGAATAAAGTGGTGGCGCTGAAGCCGGTTTCGCGATCGTGGGAGAGAAGGCAACTGTTAGTTTTTCACTCAGAGACACGGTGAATGGCTCAAAACCCATCCCGTGGCCTTTGCTCCTTTAATGGAAAAACACAGTCTCATCCGCGATGGCGTAAATACACAACAGTCCAACATGGTTGGCTTACAACACAGCAAACTCTTATTTGTGGTAACAGTATGTTACATTAATACCTTTAGTATTATTAGCAACAATGCGGTGGTCCGTAAAACTATACAAACAATAAACTTTATCCACAAGAATAACACACCTAAACATCCTATCTCTGCCCAGACGTTAACCTCTTACTTGGATCGCGTGTGGCTCGGGTGATGACGGGAGGCCGTTTCCTCGCTCTGTCGGCGGGCAGTACGGCTGCTGATTCTCTGCAGGGTGGCGGAGAAATCAGCGACGTCAACTTGCGTGAAGAGGGAAGGAAATTCTTCTTTCTTCACTTCTGCAGGCCAACAGATGAAGATAAATAAACTTAACTGCAGATTCTCCTCCTGTCCCTCCACTGGGGGACGGAGTGGTCTGCTTACCAGCTCCGGAGCAAACATCTTGGTCCCTGGGTCGACCGTTTCAGGAACGCTTTGGAGCCTTCCGGGTCCTTGAAGGGGTCCGTGAGACGGGGGGCATGTGCCTCCTGCGGGGTGCTCGACGTTGGGGCTGAGAGCAGGGCCCGGGTTGAGGCAGAGCGGTACATCTCTGTCTGCTTTTTCACCGCTGAGAACTGCTGGGCTAAGTCCTCGATGGTGTTGCCGAAATGGGTGAACTGGGAGACAGGTGCATCAAGGAAGCGTGTTTTGTCCACTTCGCGCATCTCAACCATGTTCAGCCACAGATGACATTCCTTATCGCCTGCTCCGCCATCGAGGGTAGTGAGAGCGGATGAGCGAGAGGCACGGTGATGGGTGGAGGTGTCCTCCACGAACTCGTCAGCTCACCATGCACTTCCGGGAAGAAAGGAACCGGGGTTGTGGGCGGCGTGCAGACCCGAGGGTCCAATCATCCAGCCATGAAGGCTGTGGGGAGGACGGAGGGTTCCAGTCCAGCCCCATGCTGGCGGCGGCCCGGGCAAGCATGTCGGACACTTGGCGTCAGCCTCAGACTGGGCATGCGAGTCATCCCCGTCAGACGCCGGACCAGTCTCCGATGCAGCGGCGAGCTCATCTGGCTCGGGGGCCTCAAGAGGATAGGCAGGCTGGCCGTGAGGTGAGCCGCTGTTGCCTCGAGCCCGGACGGAAGTCAACGAGCGTGTCGAGGGGCAGGTGGTTCGCGTGGACGTACCCGGTGAAACAGAGTCAGCTGCCATCCCCAAATCGCCTCCATAGCCAGCCAGGTCATCCGCAATCCAGTGGGAAGAAGGAGCGACACGGTGGGCGGCTGGAGTGGCGATCCTTCTTAGGAAGGAAAACCGCGACCGCAACGTTGCCATAGATTCTCGCAGTGAGAATATGAACCATCCACAAACGCTGCCTCGGTATGATTGCTGCCCAGACACACGAGGCAGCACCTGTGACCGTCGGGAGTGGAGAGCACTCTACCGCATCCTGGAACTACACTGTCGAAGCGCCCAGGGGCAAGCTGCACTGCTGTTCAGAGAAGGAGAAAGCCGCTGATATGCGCCGTAGATCCAACAGCAATCGCTCAGAAATGGGAGGAAACAGACTGTGACTCGCAGCTCGCTGCATACACAACCGATCGGCTCCGAAGAAAATATCTGAATGAAACAGACGCATTTCCCTCCCTTTATACCCGTATGTCCTGGAGCGGGACATGCAAATCTGTCTGCCAATTTCTCATTGGCCTTTTCTCATAGATCAGACATGGAAAAGGCTCTCAAGAGAGACCCCTAGTGTTGCTTCTTCGACACAACGTCGAAGTGAGCGACAGGTGGGGAACTCTAGTCCGCTGTCAAACGCAATTCCTCTCATGCCCACATAATGATGCTTCATTATCACACTTGTAGTAAAAACATTCAGTCAGTGAACTGAATTAATGAATAGAATACAACAGGTGTATTGTTTTACTCAATGACTAAAAGTTTATTTGTATTTAGGAACTGTTAAATAAGATTACTAAAAGATAATTATCCTGTTTTAAACAAGTCAAAAAACACTGTGATAAGATGTGTAGAGGTACTGTAATCTTTATGGAGCATGTTTGACATCTGAACTAGTGAAAGGAGGCCGTGTGGCTGCTCTTGGTTCCTAGTGCCTGCCAGGTGTCCTGAAAATATATGCTACCTATCAGGATGTGCTACCAATGCTCTATTTGCAGTTTTAGGGTTAGGGCTTAGTACAGCCTCACACCATAACACACTATCTGATAGTTATGCAGGTAGCACACCCTGATAGGTATTATCTGCCTGACAAGATGTGCTACCTAGGTTTTTAAGACATTTCATGCTGTTGTAGTACACACTGACAGGTTCTCCTATGCCTCCCGACATGTGCTACCCTGGTTTAACATTGCATATCACTGTTTTCACTGCTGGTAGCACATCCTGAGCAGGTAGCACAGATTTTCATAACACTGGATCCAACCTCGACCTATGTGCTTTCTCTCTCTCTCTCACTCTCGCTCTCTCTACCAACAATGTGATGTTGGCCTGGTGCAACTTATAGTCAGGTGCGACTTTATTTTTGGAAAATACAGTCAATTAAAATATATAAAACATTTATGTGCTGTGCTGTTGCGAACATTAATTTGCAAGAACAAATCTACTAATTGGAAAAGACCATTATCATTATTATCATTATCCAATTAGCACTCTTGGCATCTGTGACATTATACAGCATACCTATGATACTTTTGTTTTTCGCATAGCTGAATTTCAAACATTACACGTTGACACTACTAAGACAGACAGAAAACATGGACAAGTTCTTGAAAAGGAAACTATCCACAATGGTTATGTGGGATAGTGGTGTGCCATGTGATTTTTTTAATTGTAAAAAGTGTGCTGTGGCTGAAAAAAGGTGGGGAAACACTGACCTAAACCACAAAGAGTTCATCTGCAAAAAAAAGTGTCCAAAAGAAAACACACAGATGTATATAAATTCTGCAATGCAATGCTTACTATATATGTATATATATACACTCACCTAAAGGATTATTAGGAACACCATACTAATACTGTGTTTGACCCCCTTTCGCCTTCAGAACTGCCTTAATTCTACGTGGCATTGATTCAACGAGGTGCTGAAAGCATTCTTTAGAAATGTTGGCCCATATTGATAAGACAGCATCTTGCAGTTGATGGAGATTTGTGGGATGCACATCCAGGGCACGAAGCTCCCGTTCCACCACATCCCAAAGATGCTCTATTGGGTTGAGATCTGGTGACTGTGGGGGCCATTTTAGTACAGTGAACTCATTGTCATGTTCAAGAAACCAATTTGAAATGATTCGACCTTGGTGACATGGTGCATTATCCTGCTGGAAGTAGCCATCAGAGGATGGGTACATGGTGGCCATAAAGGGATGGACATGGTCAGAAACAATGCTCAGGTAGGCCGTGGCATTTAAACGATGCCCAATTGGCACTAAGGGGCCTAAAGTGTGCCAAGAAAACATCCCCCACACCATTACACCACCACCACCAGCCTGCACAGTGGTAACAAGGCATGATGGATCCATGTTCTCATTCTGTTTACGCCAAATTCTGACTCTACCATCTGAATGTCTCAACAGAAATTGAGACTCATCAGACCAGGCAACATTTTTCCAGTCTTCAACTGTCCAATTTTGGTGAGCTCTTGCAAATTGTAGCCTCTTTTTCCTATTTGTAGTGGAGATGAGTGGTACCCGGTGGGGTCTTCTGCTGTTGTAGCCCATCCGCCTCAAGGTTGTGCGTGTTGTGGCTTCACAAATGCTTTGCTGCATACCTCGGTTGTAACGAGTGGTTATTTCAGGCAAATTTGCTCTTCTATCAGCTTGAATCAGTCGGCCCATTCTCCTCTGACCTCTAGCATCAACAAGGCATTTTTGCCCACAGGACTGCCGCATACTGGATGTTTTTCCTTTTCACACCATTCTTTGTAAACCCTAGAAATGGTTGTGCGTGAAAATCCCAGTAACTGAGCAGATTGTGAAATACTCAGACCGGCCCGTCTGGCACCAACAACCATGCCACGCTCAAAATTGCTTAAATCACCTTTCTTTCCCATTCTGACATTCAGTTTGGAGTTCAGGAGATTGTCCTGACCAGGACCACACCCCTAAATGCATTGAAGCAACTGCCAGGTGATTGGTTGATTAGATAATTGCATTAATGAGAAATTGAACAGGTGTTCCTAATAATCCTTTAGGTGAGTGTATATATATATATATATATATATATATATATATATATATATATATATATATATATTCCAATAAAAGAGGTGAATAAAGAGGAATCTTCATTTGTTTTCTGTGGATGTTTTTATGGGAATGTGGATCTTTCAGATCCATTTGAGGAGTGCCTATGGTTTTCATGTTCCACATTTTATCGTAAGTGTGTCATTCAGTGTGCATCAACTCGCACTGGTCTGGTCTTGGTCTTGACCCAGCATTGAGGGTTTGAGCATGGTCTTGGTCTTGTCTCGGTCTTGTCTTTGTCTCGGTTTAGGTGGTCTTGACTGCAACACTAGTAGCAGGTTTTATTTTATCGGAGAGACTGTTTTCACCAGGTATAAATATCAGTGTCTTTTTCTCAGAGGAGAGTGGCTCGGGGTGTAATGACAGTGTAAATTAGCTTTTTCATCCCAGTGACCCTGGTTCAACTTGCCTTTTGTCCTACTCTTTTTCACATTATGTTTCCTGACTCCACTCTTAATATTTTCTTCACTACTGCTTAGAATTAGAAATAAAAATGTATACAAATGCTTGACTTTTCTTGTAGTGACTTGGTCACTGTGAAGGTTGGTGAGTTGAGAGAAGAGTTTGATCTGGGGTCTGTCGATCGCATGCATCACTTCTTCATCTAGGGCAAGAGGGGTAATGGCTTTCTCCAGTGGCTCAGCATCGGCCATGTGTATATTGTATCACTCCTTTTGCAAAAGTCGTGGGAGACTAACCCGTACAAAAATTATTCATAGTTTTACTATAATATGGTGTTCATATAGTAACCAATTTTCTGTGATGGACTGGCCACCTGTATATTGTGTTTCCCTGCCTTCTGCCCGAGACAGCTGGGATAGGCTACAGCACTACCCGTGACACTACATAGGACAAGTAGCTATAGAAGGTGGATTAGATGGATGAATTTTTAATTTTGTGGCTATTATGATTTTATTACAATATACAATGTTGAAACTATGGCTACTGTTGTAAAATTAAGTTACATTTTTGATGATCAGGGTTAGGTTTAGGAAATTATCCAGCAGATCTTTTACGTCATCACTTAATGATGTCACTAATACATAATTTTAACATCACAGTGTCATGGTATACACGCTCACACACATTAAAGTAATGCCATATGTAAGCGAATAAGGCAGATTATTCTATTTTATTCAATTAAGTTATAATAATAAGTGAGTTTATTGTCATCAGTGTTTCATTCAGTGATCCTGCACATTAAATTCAACAATTATTGGATATAACTTTTCTTGGATACGTTTCCTACATTAAAGATTTTCACCTACAGTTAATAAAATTGTCTTAATGAACTTGATCAAAGAAATGTATGATACAGATCTTAACCATTTAAAATATAATCTGCATGCACAATACTCTATAGTAACATCTCCCAACTCAACAGTTTTTGCATGTTTTAATAAAAAACATATTTAATAAAACAAGATTTATGCATATTTCCTGCACGTTTTATTTGTTATTAAAGAAAAATTTCTTTACAACAAAGTCTCTAGAGAGTCGCATTTGCTGTTACTAAGGTGTAAATTATGTTTAGATTAAGGGATAGAGCTAGGTTTAGGGTTCCTGTGGGACCCCAACTAAACATATTAAAGACGTGCGTGAATGGTGCACGCAACTCTGGATAGACATTCGGCATCTGGATGGTTACCTTATAGGCACAACCAGCAGATTTATGACGAAAAGTCCGGTTCCGGTTTACTTGGGAATGAAGTGTCCATCAGTTGACCTCTATGGAAACATTCGTTTCTAAGGGCTCTTCAAAGCAGCTATTTATGACCACTTCATTTTAGAACGACCATTCAGCATGGCGGCAATGATTGTTCTTCCTTTGAAGTGCCCTTCGGAGCCTTATTTATCCCATTTGGAATGAAGGGGGCAGTCTTACTTCCAGACCTTTCTTTGCTAATTGTTTCACTGTAACTAGCATGTTAACATGAAAACAAAACTTAGTATAATGAACGTTTTAACATTGTAGGGCTATTGTTTACATATTATGAAAACTGAGGAAGAACATTTAGATCTGCTGAAGCCAGAATGGAAATCTAATATAGAACTGCCTTTTTACATGAAATAAATGTAAAACTGGAAAAAAATATAAAAAATAAAAATCAGTGTCTGTTCTAACTTATCCTCCCATTTAATGAGGGGAAAATGAGCTTTTCCTTGCCTGTGAATTTGTGCAGGAGTCAGATATTTGTGCAGATAATCTTTAATAAACGGATTAATGATTTGAGGATGTTTGGATTTGAGAATGCTGACATCAGTACATAAGCTGTATATAGAAATAAAGACAGTCAGGGCATGTATGAAGGTCCAATGGCGCTTCACGTTAGCACTTTTATCGAGCACTATGGACCGAGAAAAAATCCATTGCTGTACAAGCTTAAAAGCACGCTTTGGTCTGGAACTAGATCATGGATTACTTCTGATGGCACCTGAATGATTCTGCACGCACCGTTTAGTGTTGTTAAACTCACCACTGGGTTTTACGTAGAGAGTGCTCAGGGTAACACTTTAGAATACTGTATCTTACTTAATGCATAACTAATAAGGAATTACTGCAGAACTAATAGGTAATTCTTCATTAACACTTAATTCACTACAATTAACTACTAAGGAAGATGTGTTAACTAATCAGTATGTAATAGCATTTTATAGTTGTGTTAAGTAACGATTAGCTAATCAATAACTATTGAATTCAGTCATGCCTCCTGATGAACTACTTTTAATTATCTACTAATTCAGCAACAGGAGAAATAACTATTGAGTAACTGCTAATGAACAGTCGATTAATTACAATTACAATAATATCATAACAATTAGCCATTACAATATTCAGGTTGTGGCCCTTTCTTCTTCCTTACTTCTAATGTTATTTTTACTATGGAAATGCAATACGCATTTCGTGGAATTACTACACTCCCAAAATGAGTCATTACAGCAAATTTAGTAGTTTTGGCCTGTATGGTCAATTGCTTTGTGAGTGTGGTCTGTAACCAGAAATCAACAACGGAATGGAACCCCATCCCCACAATAGAGATTGCTAATGTGACGTCATCGTGACGTATTACCAGTGGTGAACGCAAAGCATTTTGGGAATCCGCGGCACAAACAGAAGGCACCAGACTTGATTGCATGGAGGGAAGAACGCAGTGTTCAAGGTGCCGTCTACCTGCTGTGTTATAAACTGCAATAGTCGTTCTCACGATAGAAGTGGCATAAAGCTTAATATAAGAACGGAAAATCCTTTTATCGTTTTCCAGCGTGGAAAAATAATAGTACAAGCCATGTTTCAGAGGTGACAAAAAGTGTGACGAATGGCATGGATAGTAGCAGTAAGGAGGTCCAAGATTACCTTCGATAACACTCCACCACACATGATGGTGTGTTCAAAGCATTTTCACAAAGTTAAATTACAGAGCGTAATTGTAAATGATATGTTGTGGGCAAATAACCAGCGTGTTTTGTTTGATTTAACCAGACCATTAGATTTGACGTTAGGCCAATGTTAACCGTTAACTAGCATGAAATGGCTAGAAAATGAGCTTAAGTTACCAATGTACTAAAGCGTAACGTTAATCAGTTTTAAATGTTGTACATCTAGGCTACATAGCAATTTATTTGGTGACTGTGTTTGCAGGCAAACCTGCCTATGAAATGTTGGAGTGTGATCCTGACTGGGCCTGGGATATGTGGTGCCTTGTGAGGGGGAGGATAAGACTTTGCTGGATAAAATTGTGATTGTGTGCTGTGCTTTGACCAATATGTGTCCAAGTATTGTTGTGAAGCCGTCGTGTTAGAATTATACACCATGCTCACATCTAATATGTAAATTATTATTTTTTTTTCAAAAGATTTTGTAATGTCACTTCTCACATGTAATTATTTTTAGCCATCTCTGTAAATAAAATACACAAAGACTGAATGAAATTCTGCCTCCTTTATCTGTATTAAGGAAGAATTGTGCAAAATCAGTTTGGATTGCAATACACAATTACATAACTTAAATGGTAGTAACAACCAACTTAATTTCAGTTTCTTTACATATTTAACATGTAAATACATTTAGATGAAGACATTTATAAAGAGTCCATCGAAAAGATAACTGGAAATGTATGAGGTAGGTTGTGGATGATAAGTCACAGACATGTACAAGCATCGCATTGCCATAACTCTTCTCTGGCTGGTGCGCTGCTGAATCCCACGCAACCTAAATGGAACCACTGTATAGGATAGTTCTGATTATCGCAAGTAACCATGTCTGCAAACATTCAGGCTGTCTGCAAAAGCACCACAACACAGCCTTTTCAGGTTGACCTCCCCTGACCAGTCACTATGCTCGTAAGAATTCAGTCCTTTGATTCCCTTTATTTTCTCGTCATATCTCGTCTTTGCATTAGGATGTAGTTTTAGGCGGTATGGTCCGACAATGTTTTCTTTAGCCCGCTGCATTTTGTAGGATTATATTCTGTTTTTCACGCTAATTTTTCTATTATTTTCATGCCACTAGCCTGCTATGCGATGCCAGCCTATGTAAACGGGCCAAACATACCCATAATTATTTGCGTTCTGATGACGTTGCCGCCCAGTTGGTCACATGTCTTAGCAATCTCTATAAGTGACTAGCCAACTCTAAAGTGAAAATACAGGGATCCCCATTAATGAATGATTATCTGGTAATTCTGTATTAAATAATCATTGGTTCCCTGTAATTTCACTTTAGAATACTGTTCCGGGTTGTAAGTAATTCCCTCATAATTATGTGGTAATTCTTTATTAATTACTCAGGGGTTCCCTGTATGTTCCCTTCCCCTCAGTCATTGCCTTACATACAGGAATAATTTACCCAAATGTAATGTGATATGTGCTGAGGAAAACAAGAGACACACACACTATACTGTATATAAATCATAAACCTACCAGAGGTAAGATGGCTAGTCACTTATAGTGGGGATGGGGTTCCATTCCGTTGTTGATTTCTGGTTACAGACCACACACACAAAGCAATTGACCATACAGGCCAAAATGACTAAATTTGCTGTAATGACTCATTTTGGGAGTGTAGCAATTCCACAAACTGTTTATTGTATTTCCATAGTAATAATAACATTAGAAGTAAGGAAGAAGAAAGGGCCACAACCTGAATATTGAAATGGCTAATTGTTATGATATTATTGTAATTGTAATTAATCGACTGTTCATTAGTAGTTACTCAATAGTTATTTCTCCTGTTGCTGAATTAGTAGATAATTAAAAGTAGTTCATCAGGAGGCATGACTGAATTCAATAGTTATTGATTAGCTAATCGTTACTTAACACAACTATAAAATGCTATTACATACTGATTAGTTAACACATCTTCCTTAGTAGTTAATAGTAGTGACTTAAGTGTTAATGAAGAATTACCTATTAGGTCTGCAGTAATTCCTTATTAGTTATGCATTAAGTAAGATACAGTATTCTAAAGTGTTACCGTGCTCAGATGTGTCAGACTTTGATGTGATTTTATCAAAATCAGGCGGAGGGTCAGATAAAAGTTATTGACGGGCAGGATTTGGCCTTTGGGCCGCCAGATGACTAGCCCTTCTATAAATTATGATATTGTATATATTTAGCTTATTATTATCTAAATGAATGCCTTGTGTTTAAATAGGTCATAACATGTTCTTCTGAAATATCCAATGTCAGAGTTCTTAATTTTAAAGTTTTTTAATAGTTATTTCTATTGTGGGACCACAGTTTGAACAAATTCTGTAGAATGGCCCATGTGATAGGCCAAGATGAACAAAATAGTCCTTCTTAAATTTCAACGATGCTCTAATCCAATTTCTAAGATTTTTCTTGTGGCAACCCTGCTTTTATGCTGAACATTAACTAAGGTAAAGCGTTAGTTAACTGTTTCATCAAACTTGGTGCTTAGCAGGCTTTGAATTTTTTCAAATTTTCCGCTGTGATTTAATTCTGCTTTCAGACTGTGGTGCAGGTAGCTGATGAGGTGAAACAAATGGACATGCTTCATAAAGCTGTGGATTTCTCATACAGCAATTGTAGGGACGAGATGCTGCAAATGGTCACAAAACCAGGAGGTCTGCTCCAGAGAGAGCTTAACAATAATCTATATTTTAAGTCAATGTGGCAAAGTAATGCAACATGTACGAAGAGGATTCCAGGAGGTACAAAGGAACACACGTCTGCATTGCAGAGCTATGTAGATGCTGATCCTAAATTTAATAAAGTATTCAATGCACATTTTTACACCAAAGGCAGGAACAGCACAAGTTACCAAGATTTTCCTTTCAAATCACTTTATTTCCTGCTGACAGATGCCATGCGACTTTTAAGCAAAGATATGTGTCAAACAGTCTACTCTGGCACAGAGGAGAAGTATATGGCAACAGTTGGAGAGATGTTCAGTTTTAGGAGTTTTTTTCCAGCCAAATTTAAATTTAGTGATGCATCTGAAGATACCGGAAATAATGGCGGGACTGTTTTCAGCATCACTTCCTGTTTTGTGGTCAGCCTTGATGAAAATGTATGTGAACCAGGGGAAATGGATCTGCTAATATATCCCACTGAAGTTTTCACAGTTAAGGCTATCAGGACTGTTAACAATAGTAATGATAAGTTTACAGAGATCACCTTAATACATTCAAAGGTTCACAGTCCTTTCAACTGTACCTCCCTTCTCAAGTAAGTAAGAACAGTAATGGATTGTTTCATTTAAAAAAATTCTAATAATTCTAAAACACTTTCATATGATATTTTTTATTATTTATTTTTATAAACTGAGCACATCTAAAGACAAGCTACTGACCTAATTTTCTCTTTCTGTCTATAGCTTTACCACACCTGAGGAATCCTCTTCAAATTTGCTGAGTTCCAGCTTATTGGCTCCCTTTCTCATGGTTTACTTTAACACTCTGGCTCTTTAATACACACAACTCTGTATGGTCACAAAGATGCATGAACTTATATGAAACAAGTAAAAACTACATTACTTTTCCTAATGAACACAAGTATGGAATGTTCCATCAAGTTTAAAAATAAAAATAAAGCTTTTAAAAAACATTTTGTGCTTGCACTAAACACAGGTAGCACATGTACATCTTAGATATATCTGTTTTAGATCTTTTCATCTGGAAAAAATCACAATCTAATTAATATCTGCTAAACATATTAAAAAGATCAGATTCTAAACATCTAAAACATCTTAAAGATATCTACTGAACATCTTATTAACATCCAAGACAGTACTTATTGTCATACATCTTATAAACGTATTGCAGTTGAGCAAACAAAGTAAAAAAAATACATCTTCTGATGTAAACACGCACACATCAAATAGACGTCTGGTTGATGTATGTATGTTATCAGTGAAATTGTGAAGCCTACACACATTCAGTGCACTTAAAATCTATTAACACCCATTTTAATTTTAATACACAGGAGGACACATAATATTTAGTGTCGATAATATGTGAATAACGGGCTTATTTCTTCCCTCATCTGGGTTCATGCGCATTGTATTTTCAGATTTTTGCCATTGACATGCAAGTGCCATCTTTACAGGTCACATACAGAGGTTGCTCTACAAATATTTGGTCACTTTGTTCAGATCCAAAAAAAGTAGATGGATGGTCATGCTAGATCAGGGGTCGGGAACCTATGGCTCTTTGTTAAAAAACTAGTGGCAAGCAGGGTGTCTCACCATTCACCAACACGTGATCGTTTAAAACTTTCTAGAGATAATTTTCCAGTAGAAAGTGTGGATGCGATTCCAAATAAATTTTTAATGCCGAGTATTATGCTGACGTACCAGCCACTGTGGAAGGCGACCCGTCTAATTTTTTTTATGACGTCTTTCTAAAATAAAAAATAAACATCGCAATTTTCCCCGGCACTATGTAGGCAGCAAAGACAGTGACAGGTCCACCTGCACTTGACCCACATGTGCACAGTTTGATTGACATCAAACACAGCCCCTTGTTGACAGCATTCCCTGCTTTCTTCACAGCCATTGGATACAATTATTTTATTGACATTTTAGATTTGTTTCCAGTGAGTTTATATAGTGATTTTCCTGTTGTAAACATAACTGTTGCTACTCTAGAAACAACATTCTTTCAAAAAATATATAAATATATTTTTATCAATTATTTAACAATTGATAAAAAACAAACCGATAAGGAGTATCAATCAGAGTAATAGTATTGATAAAATCCTAACGATACCCATTCCATACTTATGTGGCCATTAGGGGTAATAACCCACAATAGTATACCCCAAGTATAGTCTAACTACGCCACTCCCATTTATTGGACTGGGGTGGGAGGCCCAACTAATACCCCAGAATAAAGATATACCCCACACTAATGATATTCAAGTAAATGAACCAATTGAAGGCTGATGTAACAAAAGCAACGTAAACAATATTTATTTGAATCCTTTCAGAATGGTTAAAATATTTCTTTATATACAAAGCAACCATTAATGACAGTAATACATCAGCGGCACTTACATGAATTCTCATAAATAAATATTCATATGAAACACTACAATAAATGAGGTTGGGCCGGACCACAGTGCTCAATGTTGACAGGGATCCACGTTTAATTCACCATGAGTACAATGCTCCGAAGGAGTTCAGCACACCAAAACAGCAACCGAGGTTATACTATATCAACCATAAAATGTTTTATTAGGACACAACAATTCTAAATCACACCACACAAATGGTCACCTTAATACATTGAGCATTGAGCCCTGCCCACTAATTATAAGAACATAAGCAATGACCGCTTCAGTATAATAACAAATAAAGTGATATGATCAGCTGTACAGAAAGCTGTCCAAATTTCACATACCACTAGCACTTCCCTACCCCAAATTTAGATATTGCACACTGCCCAAATACAACAAGTTGTCTCAATAGTAAAATATCCATAATCAGATGAACATGACCTTAATCGTAAAGTTCCCAGGCCTGATATAACTGAATGATAAAAACATACAAAAGTTTCATACATGAGAAAACAGTGGCTGGATGTCCAAACAGAGTACACAAACTGCAAAGACCTAGAATGACAAAAACACACTTATTTATTTATCCCCATAACCCCCACCCATGCACCCCACTGGTGATATACATTGAAAACACTTGTAAACCTTTGGAACACTCACGAGAGACGGTGTTCATTCACAAAAGGCTCCTAATGACCCTGTGTGCACTGAAGCTCACAAATGCCGGAGCGGGCACCAGCCTGTGTGCACGGATGAAGGAACGCACGGGGCCTGGTATAATGATGGGCTACACATAAAACAAACATGAGTCTTTGCAAGACCAAAGTCTAACAATTAATTGGATATCAGGCTAACAGATACCTACTTTGGGCTAAACCGCCCGCACCAACACACGGCAGCAATTATGCAAACACTCTGTAACACCAGCACCGTCTGTTAAAAACCATAGGATATAAATATACTCAGCGCGTAAAGCAGGGGACCGTCTCAATGCCTTGACTATACGTACCTAGACACGAGAGAGAGCATTCCCAGTGTAACAAACTTAATTTTGGATTTTAGTTAATTGTTGTTACATTGAGTGCCTTTACACTCTATGGTGTATATGTGTGTGTGCAGTACATTATCCCCTCGGGGCTTGCCGTAAATGGTGAGTGTGCATGCGCACAGAGTCTGTTTTGTTGTTGTGTGCTTATGTCCGGTTTGTTCGACTACTGGTGTGTAAGCTAATAAAGAGAGAAGCTCGGATTAAAACTCTGTCTGCAGTCGTTTGTTATTTTCTTATTTCTAAGTATCTAGGCGAACTCCACGCCAACGCTCGGTTACACCAGCGAATATCAAACTTCGTTCTGTTTACCCGCCCATTCTACAAAATAAACCACAATATAAATCACACCACAGCATCTCACGGCTCACATCAAAACCACACTCTTTAAGGGAAGCATACCTACCGGCGTTAAACTCCGAGCGCTTCCGTGATTCCATTACTGGTGACTGCACATGCACACACACACTTCAACACGCGGGACGCCAACACCTGTCTGCCTACGCTCACCTATAATCGCGGTTCCACTCCCCTCCGTTTCCTGTCTAAGCGGCCGACAAAACACAAGAACCAGCCCTTATGGACACCTCTACATTAAAGCCCTTGCTGCTCGCTCCTGGGTCCTAAAGTCCCACTGGCTACACTTATAAGGCAATTATATTGCAACCTGCTGGAATTACTAAAGCTTGCAATTAGTTCATTTTTAGGCCTGAAGTCAGCGAGAAAATAATTGGAAAATGTTGTCTCTGTCCATAAATCCTGATGGCGGCCCTGCTCCTAGACACGCACATTCATAAAGTTTTGAGCCTCCTTTCCCAATAACTATTGACCTTGGCTGTTAAGAGCATTTTCTACGAGCGATTTTCTGAACGTTCGTTATTTTTTATGTGCACCCAGGGGGTGAAATAGCACCCGCCACACGCAAAATACGACAAGACTCAATTCAGTTTGCGAGCTCCTCTCCAAATGTATTCCATGCGTGAGTAATTTTGCTCATCTACCCAACAGGTGGGTGACCTGTATGATGTCTTGGAGTGACACATGACAAGAAATGCTGTTAGTCAAAAAGACGCAATTGAAGAAACACACTTTATTATATTTTTAAGAACAGACAAAAGAAAAGCTGTCAATGCTCGTGTCTGATTTGGCGTGCAACGGGACCCTTTCTCGTGAAACAAGCATGTAAAGAGTTATCACTCCTTTGTTTCTGTTTCATTCAACTGAAAACTGTTTAGAAGAATAATGTAATCTATGAGAATGCTGCAAATAATCTCCGATCATTTCGAGAAGTACTGTAACGGAGCAATTCGCTCTTACACATTGTAAAGCGCAACTCTGCAGGTTGATTAATATATACAGATATCTTTGTATTAAAGAAACAAAGACGAAAGTGATTAAATCATAAAGTAATACAAGACACGTTCACCTCCAACCTAAAATGTTGTTTCCTTTAAGCAGCATTTCTTTTCTTTAAGCAGCATCAACTGTATTACCAAAACGCAATGCAAACACAATCCATAAGAAAAAACATTTGGCAGCATTTTTTGGGAACACAATTGAATTTTTTAGGGTCATTTATTATGATGATTATTATAATTATCTTTACATTTATAATAGTATTTAGTTCTTGATTTGCACCTGTTGCCGCTTACTGATACTTGCATGATGGCAAATGCGGCCATTGGAGACAGTAAATGATTGGATTTAGGGAGGTGGTTATATATAAGGTTTTTTAATCACTTTGTTATTTTAATTGCTTTTTTCATTTTGTTTAAAGTTCGATTTGAATTTAGAAATGTTTTTTGTTTAAGTTTTTCGTGTTTCAATGAATTTATATAAATTTCAAAGCAAAATCAATAAAGTAAAAATATTCACCGACCTTGGGGTTGATCATATAATCAGATATTTTACATGCAATTATTATTCAAATATTTTTTTCATATCGCCCAGCCATAAGAGAAGTTACAATTTTCATGAACAATTGCAAAATGAATTTTATGGGGACCCTTACTCAATTCCAAATTGCAACATGTTCAAACAACCTATTCATTTTTGCATATTTGTTTGTTTTTGAGTAGTCTATGGGCAATATAAACATTTTATTTTAATAAGGCCAATGAGAAATTGGCAGACAGAATTTGCATGTCCAGGAGAACAGGGAACAAGGAAGCTTGCATGTGTCTGTCAGTCAGGTTTTTGCACTGAGGAGCCGAGAATAAGGCATAGCCTTTTACAGTGGTAGGTCTAGAGCCGTGGCAGGAGGGACACAACGTCTTGTTCCCATCCCTCCCGTGATGTTCCCCTTCTGTGACTCACTCGATGTTGTGTGGAATGAAGTGACATAAGGGCTCCCATTCAAAAGCGCCACTTATTAGTCAGTGTTACGTGAACTGCCGACACAGATTCAAGCAGGCTGCTGCATGCTAGAGGCAACTGTATCGGCTGTATGTAGCCCTCTCCAATGCCCCCAAAAGAGATATCATATACAGACCTTAGGTTCTCAACACCCCTGAGATGGGAACAGTTCCTACATGACTAGCATGGGAGTAAGCCTGGCAGCCGCAGCCTTTTCTCTCTCTATGTCTCTCACATAGAGTGTGAAGCAGCTGGGGTTATCTTAGCACTATGAAATGCGTCGGGGAAGGCGGTCCTTCCCGGTCCGATTCTTTCAGGGGGAAAAGACCCTGTGGAGGCCACATCCTGCCCAGACTAGGGGGAGGTAATATGTGGCAAATACACCAAGAGGGATGTGAAGTCCTATGCAGCACGGAGGTAAGTCCTGCCTGATGAGGAAGGAGCTCTACAAGCACGGCGACCGGGGGCAGTGAGACTGCCTAAGGGAGACGCAGGTCCGCCGACAGGGGGATCGTACTGCGGAAAATACATCACAGGGAGTTGCCTGAAGAGGGAACTAGGCCTGTGGAGCCCTACCCCAGTACAGAGCACATGTGGCTCGTAGTGGGTCTGGATGTGAATTGCTCCACTGAATTTGCAGGCCAGAAAGCTAGGGAGGAGAGCATCCAGGCAGCAACGCTTAGTCTAACCTGGGAGAGAAGGTGCACTGGATCAACTTTTTGAAGGGCGCTGTGTGCAAGCGGAACACCCGGTCAGCCGTTCTGCATTACCGAGTTCTACCTGCTCGGACCTGACAAAACACGGGATGACACCGACTCAAAATGAGATTATAAAATCTTGCAAAGGCACTGGGTGTTGCCCAGCCCGATACTCTGCAGATGTCTGCTAGAGAGATGCCGTTGGCCAGTGCCCACGAGGATGCCACACTTCTCGTCAAGTGTGCTCGAACCCGCAAGGGGGTGGGCATGGCAAGCCAGTGAGATGGCGTCAACTACCCAGTGAGTTAACCTCTGTTTGGAGATGGCGTTCCCTTTCCGCCATCTGCCGCTTGCAGGTTCATGACCTGGTCCCTGAAGGGGGACGTAGGAACCTTGGGCATGTAGCCCGGTCGCGCCCTCAGGATAACGTGAGAATGTGCTGGACTGAACTCCAGGCTCTTGCTGACAGAGAACGCTTGCAGGTCCCCAACCCTCTTGATGGAGGCTAACGTTATCAGGGGGGCCGCCTTCAGGGAGAGGGCCTTGCGCTCAACTGAGTCAAGCAGCTCAAAGGGGGTCTCTGAAGGCCCGAGTGGACCACTGAGAGATCCCAGGAGGGGAACAGGCTTGGACGGGGAGGGTTCAGTCTCTGGGCACCTCTAAGGAACCTGATAATCAAGTCGTGCTTACCCAAGGACTTGCCATATACTGCGTCATGGTGGGCCATGATACACAGGGACGGAATGGCATCTTTATAAAGACGTGTCCTTAAAAAGGACATTCAATGTCAGCTGTGTATTGCTCTTTTAGAGAAAATAACTCTTTAAGCAGCGCTTGAAGCGCCCAGGGGCAAAGCTGCACTGCCGTGCAGAGAAGGAGAAAGTCGCTGATATGCGCCGTAGACCCAACAGCATATTCTATGTAGAGATGAGTGGAACAGTATGTGAATGCAGCTCGCTGATCACACAACCGCTTGGCTCTGAAAAAAAAATCTGAATGGACAGATGGCATATTTCCATCCCTTGATAGAGGGACATGCAAATTCTGTCTGCCAATTTCTCATTGGCCTTTTCTCAAGTTCAGAGATGCAAGAGGCTCTCAAGAGAGAGCCCTAGTGTCGCATCTTTGACACAACGTCAGAGTGAGTGACAGACGGGGTCCCACAGCGTTTATCTGATCTTTTCTAAATTTTTGTCAGAGTACCTTAAAACACTGCTGGTAAAAGTTTTCAAAAGGTTTTAGACCAAAACAGTACTTTATAATGTATAAACGAATTCAGCGGCGAAGACACCAAACAGGAAGTGAGGCAAAATCTTGCCAATGCTTTGTTCTATAGAAATTAAATGTGGAATGCTTCATTATGACCATGATCTGAGGGTACATGGCATGTTTGGGTACAGCGCCACCTATGGAGCAAGAAATATAAAAATAAATTAAAATGCTAATTCGGCCATACATTTGTAACCTTATGTCCTAAAATAATAAACAGCTTTTGGATTCCTTTGGTCACACAGAATACAATTATACAATTTTCCCATGATTTCCATATTGCCTTATGCACCATTTTGAAAATTGCAAAAACCAACAGTCTAACCAACAGTTTGGTGTATCAAAACAAAACCTGCTTTTAACATTATTAGCACCATGCCCTGAACTGACCACAGCTAGTGTTAAAAAAACACCATCTGCTGTTTCAAACTCCTAAAGTCCTACAGCTTTCATCAGATCCTTTCCAAATTTTGGTCAGATAATCTGTCAATCTGTAATCTGTTATGAAGATGTCCATCAGATGTGAAACTTTATCTTGGCAACACTTTTTCCAATTCTCACTACATTTGGCTCAAATGATTATCAAACCATGCCAGAGAATCAGTTGCACAGGTAGCTGTCAAAACCTGCTAGCCGTTATAGCCTGCCGCACCTCTGCCAGTGCCTACAGTCTAGCTTCAGGGTCATCAGCCAGGAGACACCCATCACAGTAGTTTTGTTCCATTAATAACAGAACATCTCCTGGTGGTGAGGTAGCAGTCAGGGACGTCACCCTGCCACCCCTGCAGCTGAAAAATTATCCTTTCCATTGTCTCTCATTCTTGCCTTCCATCAAGACAATGACTCCCCCACAAAGAAATCCAACCCTCCATCCCAAGGCCTCTGCCATGCTTACATCTACACATACTATACCATACCCACCATACATACCATATACTATACTATATACTAAACCATACCAGAGACCTACTTCTTGCTCCTGTAGCTGCCAGCCCATTAGTCAAGTTTGTGTTTGTTGCCTGCTAAAGGCCCAAATATACTTCATACAAAATTGAATGGGTGTGACATAATTTAGAACAAAATCTGGCCAAAAAGTCTAGGTTTTGCATTTGTTTCATTGGTTCATAACAGCTTGTATGGATGAACTTTTAGGAAAACTTCTAACCGACTGCTTAACAACTTCTTATTGCCATTGGTCCATGTCATCGGTATGTGTGCCCTGGAGCTCCGCCTACCTTGACGCTGACATCTACTTCTGTATATGTTGTTCAGTCAGTCAAAACCTGTCAACATGAACACATCGGCGTGTAGCTGGCACACATTATGGTCACATATAGCATATTAGCACATTAGCACCATGTATTCAAAAAATGTAAACAATAAATTAATAATTTTGTACTGCATATTTATTACTTTAAATAATCATTAAGTGGTTAAAACAGCTTATTTTACTGTCATAATGATAATTATACTAATATAATGAGTCATAAAGTTATTAATAACACATTTTTTCACATTAATTTAGGTTTTACATGTAGCATCCTCATTGAAATGCTCCTCTAAACGCCTCCCACAGCGGTGTAGCGGGTGTCTGAATGTTCCACTTTTTTCTCCACTTTACTGTTGCTTACAAACCACAAACACCTTTTTCATCAAACAACTGCAGTAAGTCATGGCACCATCACATGCAATCATTACTTGTAATTCATGCCACATGTTTTGCATAGCTTCATCCATCAGCAGTGAGGGATACACTTGATAAATGTAAGGAAGCAGTTATGCTGGCATTGAAGATTACCAAGTTAGAGACACACATCTGAATGCTAGTGGAGGTCAGTGAGAAAGAGAGGCCATTAGATACTGTTTCGGATATGGCCAGTACCGCGAGTCATGTACAGTCTTCAGTTCCAGCAGTAAAGCCCTGCAACTGGGCAAATGGGTAACGACTTGACAGCATAGTTGCAAGCCAAAGCATCATCACTCTCCTGTTCCTGTTAAGGTTTCCAACAGGTCCTTCCCACTCAGCTATGCACCCATTGAGAATCCTGTTGAAAGTGCCCTTGCTATAGGGGATTACATTTTAAGGAATGTGGAAATAGAAACACCAGCCATATTAGCCAAATGTCTCCTAGGGCCAAGATCACCTGACATTAGAGCAAATTTAAAAGTGCTGGCTAATACTAAACATAGATTTTCTAAGATTGTTATTCACGTCGGCACTAATGATGTTTGTCTTCACCAGTCGGAGATCACTATAGATAATGTTAAAGAGGAGAGTGAACTTGCAAAAATTATGTTAGACACTGTAAATTGTTCTGGACCCCCTCCCTGCTTATCATGGTGATGAGATATATAGAGATATACAGAGATTATCATCACTGAATGCCCCAAAAACTCGGGGTAGACCTGACCTGCTCTTCTATCTTGTAATTTGGCTCATAGTCTTATAATTGTCTTATATAATTGGGCCCAGGTCAGGAAGCAGACAGACTGGCTAAACGATCGATTGCTAGCTGCCTTAAGTCATAAGAGACACCTTAAGAGATGTTCTTGGTGTTACTTAGAGTCAGGGTACACTTATTTTAAAATAATGTGTTATTGTCCGATGTAAGTAAAAAATCTCAGTTGTCTTTTGTTCTTGCTACTGTTTACAGACCCCTAGGGGCCTATACAGATATCCTTAGAGAATTTGCAGATTTCCGTTCAGATCTAGTAGTTCCCATGGATAGAGATTTATTTGTTGGTGACTTCAACATTCAAATAGATAATAAAAAGGAGGTAACTCAATCTACATGTTATTGATCAGTTAGAACTATTCTTTTGACCACTAAAGATAGCTCAACTAATAATTTTCTAGATCTGACTCAAATTTTCAGTATGCCAAAATATTAAAGAGAACTTGATGTTGGGGGCCTGGTATCTCAGCAAGTGTTGATGCTGACTACTACTCCTGGAGTCATGAGTTCGAATCCAGGGTGTGCTGAGTGACTCTGGCCAGGTCTCCTAAGCAACAAAATTGGCCCAGTTGCTAGGGAGGGTAGAGTCACATGGGATAACCTCCTCTTGGTCGCGATTGAGTTCTCAATGGAATGCGTGGTATGTTGTCCGTGGATCGCGACAAAATATGAAGTTATATACACAGAAAAAAAGAAAAGCATAAGGTTAAATCATATAATTTATGAAACTTGCTCATTTTGTGGTTTTGTTGAAGAAACAGTTCCCCATTTATTTTGTGATTGTAAACTAATAAGGGCTCTCAACGAACTCTTCTCTTGTCAGTATAGTGTACTCGGCTGTTACAAGACACAGTTGATTCGTTGCAAGCTGTTTCCTGTTTTGAAGGGTGTGTTGGTAAACTGCAATCTATAGAAATGTGTTTCTTCTCTGTCCTAAGAACAAATTTTATTTCATATCAAACATGTATGTCATGTCCAGATAAGGTGAAGAATGTTTCTATTGGTTAGTCCAGTGGAATTTTGTTTTGCTGGACCATATAATGAAGTGCTGTACAAATAAACGTTGAAGCAGGATTTGATAGAATTGGTTCTCTGTGTCATTTCTTTCTTCCCTCAGCTGATCCGCATTGAGATGGGGATTGCAGATCAAGAAAATAAATTTAATATATTGAATGACGAAACGATCTAACAGATTTGGGGGCTTGTCTGGGATCTCTCCAGACAGGTAAGACTGATTTAATTATCAAGTATTAACCTGTCTGATGAGAGATTGAATAAAACATAGTTTAATTTGGCTCAATATTAACTCGGTTAATAACTCTGCTCGGGGGCCCCTTCAAAGGGATGATTTTGCCCTATTATAAATAGGAAGGAATGTTTTGCTCTGTTATAAAAAGGAAAAACCCCACGACAGCAGCAGTTTAACCTTCTGGGGTCTGAGGGTGGTTTTGGCCCTGGAGAAGTTTTGACATGCACTGCAAAAAATTATTTTCAAGACAAGTATTTTTGTCTTGTTTTCCTGTCAAATTATCTAAACTTTCTTAAAACATGACTTATTTACTTGTCAAGCAAAATGGGATAAGATATTAAGTCTTGTTTTAAGATAAATCTGACTAAATGTAGTGAACTTTAGACTCAAAACAAGAAAAAAAATCTAAAAAAGTTTATTTTGCTTACCCCATTGGCAGATTTTTTTCCGATACCATTCTTCCCAGAGGTGCATGATGAGCTGACGCGGTCATGGAGGGCACCTTTCACTGCCCGTAGCCGACCCGCTCGTCTGCTGGGCGGGCAGGCCCATGGGTACACGGAAGTCCCCCAGGTGGATAGAGCGGTAGCGATCCATCTGTGCCCAGAGAATGCCGCCAACTGGCGGGACCGCCCGGTACTCCCCTCCAAAGCCTGTAGAGTGATGGCATCCCTGACCTCCAAAGCCTACAGCGCCACCGGACAGGCCGCCTCCATCCTGCATGCCATGGCTCTACTGCAGGTCCATCAAGCCAAGGCACTTAAAGATCTCTTGCCCCCCTAAGGGAGGTGGGAATCCGCATACTCAATTACCTCAACGACTGGCTCATCCTGGCCCACTCTCGAGAGTTACTATGCGCTCATGGGACCAGGTGGGCTTCAGGTCAGCCCTTTCGTTGCTGTGACCGGTGCGTGCTTTGCGTACCTATGTGGTCTTCATGCAGAGCTCTAGATGTTCTGAGCAGCTCTTTGTCCAAACAGAGGCTAGCCCACTGGGTCGTTGATGACATTGCCTTAGCCTCTCACACCCAGGGCGTGCCCGCCCCCCTGCAGGTCCAATTTGGACATGACCATCTGTCCGATGAACGCAGATGGTCATGTCATTTTTTCCAGAGATCGCTAGAGTTTTCAATTTGAAGCAGTACGTCCAACACTGGAGTAAATCTCTCGTGATATCCCCTCTGTCTCCTCCCAGGCAAATGAAGGATGACGATGATGACAATACATTTATTATTTACGCCCAGTAACCCCTTAACAAATCATATGTGCCTTTAGCTTATATTGTCATGAGTATCTGGCAGTTTTCAGAAATAAAATTGAAGATTGGACGGTGAAGAATCTGAGACAGGAACCATGGGAATAGTTGTTCCCAAAGTTGAACGCTCCAGCATGAAAGTTAAAGGTTCTAATCCGTTCATATAAAACGATATGTTTTCATTAACAAATATTGCATCCGCAACTCAGTTGATGTATATATTGAGTGGGGACACATTGTTTGCATTTTTATTATGGGATTCGACTGCAAAAGACCTCAACCAACTCATGAAATCAGTCCCCACCCATTCTGTACTCAGACTCAGAACTGTTGGGAATCATTCAACAATGGAGCTTGGATGCCCTCTATTGAACATTTCTTGTAATTGCCAGTCAGATAATTAACAGACAGCGGATTAGACATGTGTTTTCTTGTATTTTTACATTTCACTTGATATTTGTAATATATTTTATTTATATAAAATGTAATAAATATGTTTATTAACATTAAACTTTGAAATTAAATTATGCCAAATACCTAAAAACAGCACAAAAAGGATGATGACATTTAATGAATTGCCATTGCAACAGTATTTATACCAAGAAACCCTTCAGAATTTAAAATGTGCAATTCCTTGACATTAATCTCTATTTTTTTAAGCAATTCAGGAAAATGTCTGTTAAAAGTGACACACTTCCTTCCTCCAGTAGGTGGCTTTACGACCGTGACCAACAATAGTCACATCAAAGTGATCAGCCCTCAAGGACAAACATTTGGCTCAATTTTAATGTTTTAAATTTTGTGCACTTAGAAGATATGAGAATTTTCCTTATTCCATTTTTTTATGTTTTTTTGTCACTTCGCCATGGCAACACCGTTCGATATATAAAAAATCCCTTTGCAATTTAGCATCATCAATGTCTTGACATGATGTCGCCCACATTTGGTACCTGTACCATTAAATCCCTGGGAGGAGTATTTCAAATTCTTCAGGATGACTTTTTCAAACAATCCAAAATGCCAGCTTCCTTTTGGGCAGAGCCTATGACTCTCAGCATGAAAGTTGTGGGGCTTGATGAGATCTATATGTGTACAATGTTTGGTGACTGTACCTCAAAAGGGATGTGCTAGATAGCCCCACGAAAGTGACTATGTTCTAGGTGGCGCCGAAGAGCCCCTTCTTCAACCCCCCCCACCTGTAACTCTGCCACGCCCTAATGGTGTGCAAACTTTCAAGAGTTTTCATGCATGTTATGTACCCCAAAATGTACTGAAAACTTTGAAAAGAAGCGTAATAAGAAGAAGAATCCTTAGAAGAACAATAGGGCTCTGCACTTTCACTACTTGGGCCCTAATAATCCTTAGAAGAACAAAAGGGCTTCGCGCTTTCAGTGCTCGGGCCATAATAATCCTTAGAAGAACAATAGGGCTTCGTACTTTCAGTGCTCGGGCCTTAATAATAAATATCGGGGTCCAAGCAGGTTTGGGAACCAACAGTGAAATTTGAAAGAATAGATATTGTGCATAGTGTTTATAGACTGCATATGAGTCTTCAGTAAGCAATGTGTAGACAGAAGTTCAAAACTTTGTAAGTGGACAAGTATTTATCTGAAGTACTTCATTTTAGACAAATAAATATTTATATAATAAACATATGTGGCCCTCTAACTTATAAAACTATGTAATTCTGTGAATTGTTGTGTTGAAAGTCTAATTTGCAACATGTCTATAGCAATGAAACTAAAACCAAATTAATGCTAGAAATGGTATAATTATTAGCTTATGTGTGTACATAGGTTATGTGTATTTGTATATTGATATAACTCATATGAAACATCTAGGTTACGGATGTAATCTCCGTTCCCTGATGGAGGTAACGAGACGTTGTATCGAAGAAGCGACACTAGGGGTCTCTCTTGAGCGCCGAATATGCCTCTGATCTATGAAAAAAGGCCAATAGGAATTAGGAAAACAGTATTTGCATACCCCACCCCGTATATACGGGTATAAAAGCGGGAAAATACGTCAAGTTCATTCAGGAATTTTGTGAGGAGCCAGAATGGTCCAGCCACTACAGTGGCTCGGCTCAGTGAAGTGGCCGGGGAGGACACAACATCTCGTTCCCTCCATCAGGGAACGGAGGTTACATCCGTAACCTAGACGTACCCTGTCTTTCGCTCACTTCGACGTTGTGTCGAAGAAGCAACACTAGGAGTCCAATTCAAATCACGCCATGCGCTGAGCCGTGTACGTGTACTGCTGACACAAGAGCGGGTATATTTATGTGCAAAGGCGACCAGTTGTGTCAGACTGCACGTACCCTTCCCCAATGCCCCATAAAAGACATCGGAACCCTTTTGGTTACCCTAAGCAGGGGAACAAGGCGACGCTTGCCAATCTGGGAACGAGCCTAGCCGGGCCTCTTTTCTCTCTATGTTTCTCGCATAGGGCCAAAGCGGCTGGGGCCCTTACACCCATCGTGGGAAGGGGGTCTTACCCAGTTTCCTATTCTTTCAGGGGGAAAAGACCCTGCGGAGACCACACCTGCCCAGGAACGGGGAGGTAAGTGGCGAGATACATCACATGGGCCCCTCAGGTCACATGTAGAAAAAATGGCATGGTGGTAGATCCAGCCTCAATGGAGGGGGGAGATGCTACAGCACGGCGACTGGAGGGCAGCTGGAACTGGCAAAGGGAGATGCGGGTCCACTCGCAAGGGGACCGTACTGCAAAATATACACACAGGAGGAGTCCACGCAGCAGTCCGGACCTGTGGAGCACCTATTCCAGTACGGGTAGATTAAGTACCCGTAATGGACTGGGTCAGCGAATTCCTCCCTCGAATTGCGGACCCATAGGGCTAGGGAGGAATCATCCAGGGATCCGAATATATGGAATCTCCTGGGAGAGAAAACGCGGGAAAGGGCGCTAGGTGCAAGTGATCCACCCGGTCAGTTCAATAGGGTGTTACCAAGTTCTACCGGCTAGGACCTGAGAAGACACGGGACGATACTGACTCAACCCTGAGATTGTAAATCTCGCTATGTCTGCTAGAGAGGTGCCCCTGGCCAGTGCCCACAAGGATGAAACACTCAGACCCACAAGGGGAGGGGGCACGGCCTGGGTGTGGTAGGCCAATGAAATGGCATCCAACACCCAGTGGGAGAGCCTCTGTTTGGAGACAGCGTTCCCTTTGTGCTGTCTGCCAAAGCAGACAAAGAGCTGCTCAGAACATCTAAAGCTCTGCGTACGGTCCAAGTAGGTCCAAAGCACATACCGGACACAGCAACGAAGGGGCTGGGTCTGCCTCCTCCCGGGGCAGCGCTTGCAGGTTCACCACCTGGTCTCTGAATGCCGTGATAGGAACCTTGGGCACATAGCCTGGTAGCGGTCTTAGGATCACATGGGTGTCTGCCGGACTGAACTCCAGGCAGGCATCGCTAACAGAGAGCGCTTGCAGGTCCCCGACCCTCTTGATGGAGGCGAGCACGATCAGCAGGGCTGTTTTTAGAGAGAGGGCCCTGAGTCCAACTGATTCTAGCGGCTCGAAGGGGGGTCTCTGAAGGCCCGTGAGGACCACTGAGAGATCCCAGCAGGGGAACAGGCTTGGCCGGGAGGGATTTAACCTCCGGGTGCCTCTTAGGAACCTGATGATTAAGTTGTGCTTACCCAAAGACTTGTCGTCTACTGCGTCGTGGTGGGCCGTAATAGCAGCAACGAATACCTTCAAGGTGGATGGGGATAGCCTCCCCTCCAACCTCTCCTGCAGGAATAGGTGCACTGACCTAACTGCGCACCTCTGTGGGTCTTCAGCCCGGGAAAAACACCAATTCGCGACCAAGCGCCACTTCAGGGCGTAAAGTTGCCTGGTAGAGGAGGCTCTGGCTTGGCTGATTGTGTCTACAACAGCAGGTGGTAGACCAGTTAGATCTCCCACGTCCCGTCCAGGGGCCAGACGTGGAGGTTCCAGAGGTCTGGATGCGGGTGCCAGAGCATGCCCCGTCCCTGAGAAAGAAGGTCCTTCCTCAGGGGAATTTGCCAGTGAGGGGCTGTTGCGAGGAGTACGAGGTCCAATAACCAGGCCCGGGTGGGCCAGTAAGGAGCCACTAGGGTTACTTGCTCCTCGTCCTCCCTGACCTTGCACAGCACCTGTGCAAGAAGGCTCACTGGGGGAAATGCGCACTTGCGCAGCCCCGAGGGCCAGCTGTGTGCCAGTGCGTCTGCCCCGAGGGGAGCCTCTGTTCGGGCATACCAGAGCGGTCTCTTGGGTGGCAAACAGGTCTACCTGGGCCTTGCTGAATCATTCCCAAATCAACTGAACCAACTTGGGGTGAAGCCTCCACTCTCCACCTGGCCAATGTTGTCGTGACAGCGCATCCTCCATCGCATTGAGGTCGCCGGGGATGTGAGTGGTGTGCAGCGACTTGAGTCGCGGCTGGCTCCAAAGGAGGAGATGATGGGCGAGTCGCGACATGTGGCGGGAGCGTACGCCGCCTTGGTGATTTATGTACACTACCGCGGTGGTGCTGTCTGCCCTGACTAGGACATGTTTGTCTCGAACTAATGGGAGAAACTTCCACAGGGCAAAGAATACAGTCAGCAACTCTAGGCAGTTGATGTGCCAGCACAGCGGGGCCCCTTTCCAATGGCCCGCGGTTGCATGCCCGTTGCACATGGCGCCCCAACCTGATCTGGAGGTTTTGGTCGTGACCAAGACGCGTTAGGACACCTGCTGCAGGGGCACTCCTGCCCATAAAAAGCAGAGTCTGTCCAGGGTTTGAACATTTGGCGGCAGGCGGGGGTGAATGTTACCCGGTGCGTGCCATGGCGCCATGCTCATCTCGGGACTCGAGTCTGAAGCCAGTGCTGAAGCGGTCTCATATGCATCAACCCCAGTGGTGCGACTGCCACGGAGGATGCCATATGCCCCAGAAGCCTCTGGAAAAGTTTTAAAGGGACCATTGTGCATGGCCTGAAGGTGGCGAGGCAGTTCAGCACTGACTGCGCACGCTCGTTGGTGAGACGTTTTAACATCGAGACTGAGTCTAACTCCATGCCGAGAAAAGAGATATTCTTAACCGGGGTGAGCCTTTTCTCGGTTGACCTGAAGCCCTAAGTGGCTGAGGTGCCTGAGCACCTGGTCTATGTGAGTGCATAGTAACCCTCTGGAGTGGGCCAGAATGAGCCAGTCGTCGAGGTAATTGAGTATGCGGATGCCGGCTCCTCGGAGTGGGGCAAGCGCTGCCTCTGCGACTTTCGTGAAGACGCGAGGGGACAGAGACATGCCGAAGGGGAGGACATTGTACTGATATGCCTGGCCGTTGAACGCGAACTGTAGGAAGGGTCGGTGTCGAGGCAGAATTGAGACGTGAAAGTACGCTTCCTTCAGGTCTACCGCTGCGAACCAATCTAGATGCCGGACGCAAGTTAGGATGTGTTTTTGCGTGAGAATTTTGAACAGGAGTTTGTATAAGGCCCGGTTGAAAACTCACAAGTCCAAGATCGGTCGTAAGCCGCCGCCTTTCTTGGGTACGATGAAGTAAGGGCTGTAGAAACCCTTCTTCATCTCGGTTGGAGGGACAGGCTCTATCGCGTCTTTGAGTAGAAGAGTAGCGATTTCTGCGTGCAGGGATTTGGCATGTTCGCCGTGTACTGCGGAGAAGTGGCCATGATGGGGGCGGGGGCCTGTCAAACTGAATAGCGTAACCGAGTCGGATGGTCCGAGCCAGCTAGTGTGACGAGTTGGGAAGTGAAAGCAACGCATCCAATCTCCGTGCTAGGGGCACCAAGGGGACGATTATTTTTGACGTACCCGGCGGGGCGGAGCAGCATTGTGGAGCAGATAGTATGGCGTCGGGAGGCGCGAACACATCCCGAGGCTCTAGTGCTGAGAAAAGACTCGAAGCACTTACCTTGCTCCGCACTCCCGGCAGGGGGTGGGTTCGTGTTTGTGGAGGAGGTCCTGTAGCGGCGTCCTCTGGACTCGTCAGAACCGGCCGGCCGGGGAACAGTCATGGGGCTGAGGGCGGAGGGTCCATGTCCAGCATGCTGGGACTGTTGAGGTGTGGCAGCAGAGTGCTGTGAGAACGGCATTTGCGGGCCAGGTGACCCAGAGACAAAGGAAATAGCTCTTTTATTGAGAATGTGGGTATTGTATCCCCGTGTAGGGGGTGCGACAAATATAAATCCAACAAAAGATTCTCCTTCCGGCCCTCCACCGGGGGAAGGAGCAGTCTGCTTACCTGCTCCGGAGCTAACATCTTGGTCCCTGGGTCGATCGCCTCAGGAGTGCCTGGTAGCCCGTGGCGGGGGCGAGTTCCGTGAGGTGGGGGGCGTTGACTTCCTGCGGGGTGCTCGACGCGTGGGCTGAGAGCTGGGCCCGGGTTGAGGCAGAGCAGGGTGTTTCTTTGCCGCAGGAGGATGCCCTCGGCGAGCAGACAGGGCATGGCCCATGACCCATGACCCATCTCGACCAAGTTCAGCTACAGATGACGTTCCTGGACCATGAGAGTGGCCATCACCTGCCTGAGTGTCTGCGCTGTGACCTTCGTGGCTCTAAGGGTAAGGTCGGTCGCTGAGCACAGTTCCTGCAGCATGTCGGGATCAGGGCTACCCCCGTGCAGATCTTTGAGTGCCTTGGCCTGGTGCACTTACAGGAGGGCCATGGCATGCACGGCGGAAGCGACGTGTCCGTCGGCGCTGTAGGCTTTGGCCGTCAGTGATGATGTTGTCCTACAGGCCTTGGAGGGGAGTACATGGTGACCCCGCCAGGTGGTAGGGTTAGCCCTATCCACATGAGGATTCACTGTGTACACGTGGGCCGCTCCACCGTCGAGGGTAGCGAGAGCGAATGAGCGAATGACTTTGTGAAGTGTGGAGAGGGGTGCTCTCCATGCAGACGTCAGCTCATCATGCACCTCGGGGAAAAACGGGACCGGGGGATCGTGGCTGTTAGCGGCGCAGAGCCCCCAGGAATCAGTCATCAAAACGCGATGGCTGTGGGGAGGACGGAGGGTTCCAGTCCAGCCCCATGCTGGCGGCGGCCTGGGCAAGCATATCGGACATCTGCGCATCTGCCTCAGTCTGGGCATGCAGGCCCGAAGGCAGCAGCCCAGGGGAGTCCTCAGCGTCAGACGCCGTGCTCTCCGATGCAGCGGCGAGCTCATCCACCTTGAGCTCTAGAGGATAGGCAGACTGGCCGTGAGGCGAGCCGCTGTTGCCTCGAGCACGGACGGGAGTCAACGAGCATGCCAGGGGGTGGGTGGTCCAAGGGGGTTTACTCGGTAGAGCTGCACCCACTGCCATCCCCATTTCGCCTCCATCACCAGCCACACTGTCCTCAATCCCGTGGGAAGAAGGAGAAATGCAGGGGGCGGCTAGAGTGGCGTGCTTTATGTTGAAAGCAATCCGCGACCGCAACGTTGCCATGGTCATGCTCTCGCTGTGAGAACATGAACCATCCACAAATGCTGCCTCGGTGTGATCGCAACCCAGACACACGAGACAATGCCTGTGGCCGTCTGAAGCGGAAAGCACTCTACCGCATCCAGGAACTATGCAGGGGCGGAAGGGCATCTTTATAAAGACACGTCCTGAAAAGGACATTCAACGCCAGCTGCGTATTTGTTCTTTTAGAGGAAATAACTCTTCCAGAGAAAATCACTCTTTTATAACTCTTTTAGTTTCTTGCGCTGTCGAAGCACCCAGGAGCAAACTGCACTGCTGTGCAGAGAAGGAGAAAGCCACTGTAATGCGCCCATTGCCTGTTGGATTACTGTAATAATCCAACAGGCAAGTGTCAGAGGAAAACAGGAACAGGTGTGTGACTCGCAGCTGACTGCCTCAGGACCATCGGCTCCGAAGAAGATTTCTGAATGAACCCGCTTTTATACCCGTATGTCCGGGGTGGCATATGCAAATACTGTCTGCCTTATTCCCATTGGCCTTTTTTCATAGATCAGAGGCATATTCGGCGCTCAAGAGAGACCCCTAGTGTCGCTTCTTCGACACAACGTCGAAGTGAGCGACAGACGGGGAATTGCTTATTTTATGTTGCAATGTAAAATATGTATGTTGATCATTAAGAAATGACATATTTTCTTTCATCTTAAATCACAAATTGTAGTGTGTGTAAATGAGTAGTTAAAGAGATGAAAGCTATATATGTAAACTAAGAAAAATGTAAGTAATAACCTACTGTTTTGTAATGGTTGTGGAAGAAGAAAGCAGAGTTCCATTGAGCTGTTCTGTTGTTTGTTTTTCATGTATAGTAGCAGTAAGTAAACATTTTTAAATACATTTTGCAGCAATTTTTTTCAACAACCTTTTGTTGCTGTTTATTGTCAAGTCAAGTCATTTTTATTTATATAGCACCTTTCACAACACATATAGTTTCAAAATACCTTTACAGAAGATTATGCATTAACAGAAGATTAAACTGTAATATCTATACTCTCTTCGAGTCATTATTGTGTAGTTTGATAAAATATGATGAATTTTGTTTAAAAATAAATAATTAAATAATAATTGTATTATATTGATTTGAAATGTATTTATGTCATGTGAAAAGCAAGCTGTGACTGGTGGTTTTATAAATTGGTCAGCTGGTTCTTGTCTCATGTAGTTACATTTGCACCAAATTAGTAATATGACATGGTTTTAGGGTGTAAGATATACAGTAGTGCTTGTGGTGTAGAAATGTTCAGCTTTGGGCTTGTAGAAATCTATGTGAATGCTGGAGGAGTTGAACACGTTGGTTTGGTTGAAACCAATGTTTCAATAGTTGGTTATTTTTGTATTTTATTTTTTATATGTATTTATTTATTTATTGTATATGGAATATAGATGAATCTCCCATGCTATATATACTATAAAATGTACAGTGGATATTGGCAATACTTCTGAGTAAGTGGCCAATGTAATCAAAAGAAGAACAAGAATAAGAAGTTGAATTACCAGAATTCAGCCAAATGTGTGTCTTTTTCTTCATCATATAAGCCAGTGTTACACCATAAGTCAGCCAGTTTGGATGACCACACTTAAACTAGGCTTCAGCCAAATTAGTTATTTTTGCTTTTTGTTTCTTATGGCTGATCAGAGTCATGCAATAACACAGCTGAATGCTGTTTCACAAAATGGTGTTACAAACCCAATGACAGAACTAAACCAGAAGTGCCAAATGTCAGCCAGATTTGGCCAAAACTCAGTTGCTATATTGGAATAGTGAATTTTTGTGTATTTCTTGGAAATGTGATAATTTTGAGAGATATAAACCATTTAATGAGTTGTTTACTTAAAAGAGATTATTGAATTTGTGAATTGTTGATTAAGAATAGATGCAATCAGATTAGGGCTTCATTTCTTATAAACATTGTAGCCTAATTTGATGATAGAGACTATTGGTCGCAGTGGTTTGTTTGATCTACTAATGATTATGATGTTTTTGAGAAATGTGGCATAGTGCTATTCGGTAATGAATCGTGTAGTGTGACTGAACAGGTTTATTGAAAATAATTGGTTTGTTCTTGAATCAGGATCTGTATTGCGTGTCATTGCGTTCCCAATTTGTAATGCGCTCTAAGTCCTTGTGACTCACCTCAATCTGGGTGGCGGAGGAAGAATTTCAGTTACCTCCATTTCTGAGATCGTCAATCCTGCATCTTATCACGTGTTTTGTTATGTGTGTTACTGCAGAGGAATAGCGTGTGGAGGCTTCATGCTATTATCCAAAATATCCATTCAAAACTCACTATGCGCCCAACCAAGAGCAAGAACCACATTATGGTGACTACAAGGAGGGTATGCCATGTGCCAAGCAGACAAACTGGTTAATCCGAACGTCTGCTAGCTGCCTTGAGACGTCACACAGGTCACATAAACTACAACACATAGAGACTGTATCACCTAGATATCTCATAGAGACTGTGTCTGTTCCACCTAACTACTGAAACACAATACCCTCACTAAATCATTTAGAAAAAATTTGATTAAGGTCAAACTTGAACAAAACAAACAAATTAAAAATGTACATCATATAAAAATAGGGCTACTAAACATTAGATCTCTTTCTACCAAAGCACTAATTGTCAATGAAATGATTACAGATCATAGATTGGATGCACTCTGTTTGACTGAAACCTGGCTTAAACCGGATTAATATATTAGTTTAAATGAATCTACTCCCCCAGGTTATTGTTATAAACATGGGTCGAGGAGGAGGTGTTGCTACAATTTACAGTGAAGTTTTTGGTGTTACTCAGAGGACAGGATATAAATGTAAGTCTTTTGAACTAATAATGCTTAAGGTGACACCGTCAAATACAAATATAAATAAAAATTCTCTGTTGTCCTTTACCCTTGCTACAGTGTATAGATCACCCGGGCCTTATTCAGATTTCCTTAGTGAATTTGCAAATTTTTTTTATCAGATCTTGTAGTTACTGTAGATAGAGCCTTAATTGTTGGTGACTTCAACATTCACATAGATAATGAAAATGATACATTGGGATTAGCATTTATCGATATTCTCAACTCTCTTGGAGTCAGACAAAATGTAACAGGACCAACTCATCGCCATAATCATACGCTAGATTTAATTCTTTCATATGGAGTTGATGTTGATAATATAGAAATTCTGCAGCAGAGCGATGACATCTCGGATCATTACCTCGTCTCTTGCATGCTGCAATCAGCTAATGTTACTCAATCTACACCACGCTATCGCTCAGGTAGAACTATTCTTTCGACCACTAAAGATAGCTTCACTAATACTCTTCCAGATCTATCTCATATACTCAATAAACCCCAAAGCCCAGAAGAACTTGATGAAATAACAAAAAATTTAAATGCAGTCTTCTCTAGCACCCTTGATGTTGTCAGCCCCACTTCGATTAAAGAAAATTAAAGAAATAAGCCCTGCACCATGGTACAATGATCACACTCATGCTCTCAAGAGAGCAGCTCGGAAAATGGAGCGCATGTGGAAAAATACAAAATTAGATGTATTTCAGGGTGCATGGAAGGATAGTGTCTGTAGCTACAAACACGCACTCAAAGCTGCCAGGTCAGCATATTTTAGTAAACTCATAGAAAATAACCACAACAATCCTAGATGTTTATTCAGTACTGTGGCTAAATTGGTTAGGAATAAAGCCTCAACCGAACCAGATATTAAATCACAGCTCAAGAGTAATGACTTCATGAATTTCTTCACAGATAAAATTGAAATAATCAGAAATAAAATTGGAATTATGCAATCATCTGTCATAGCACCTCAGAAAACAGTGTCGAATAATTTCCCTCATGTGCAACTTCAATCCTTCGCTATCATAGGTCATGAAGAGCTAACAAAACTTATCGAAACATCAAAAGCCACAACTTGTTTGTTGGATCCTATACCAACTAAGCTCTTAAAAGAGGTATCTCCTGTAATATCAGAACCTCTTCTTAATATCATTAACTCCTCGCTATGCTTAGGACATGTCCCAAGAAACTTTAAAATGGCAATTATCAAACCGCTAATTAAGAAGCCACAACTTAATCCTGGAGAACTTGCTAATTATAGACCGATTTCAAATCTCCCGTTTATGTCAAAAATACTAGAAAAGGTAGTATCCTCCCATATATGTTCATTTCTACAGAGAAATAGTATATATGAAGAATTTCAATCAGGATTTAGGCCTCATCACAGTACAGAGACTGCACTTATCAGAGTTACAAATGACTTGCTCTTATCATCTGATCGCGGCTGCATTTCTCTTCTAGTGCTTTTAGATCTTAGTGCTGCATTCGAAACGATAGATCACGACATTCTCTTGAATAGGCTAGAGAATTATGTTGGAATTTGTGGAGTGGCATTAGCATGGTTTAGGTCATATTTAGCAGACCGCTACCACTTTGTCTATGTAAATGAGGAATTGTCAAACCAAACAAAAGTAAAATATGGAGTGCCACAGGGATCAGTTTTAGGGCCTCTGCTTATCTCCATGTATATGCTTCCCCTGGGAGATATTATCAGGAATCGTGGAATAAGTTTCCACTGCTATGCTGATGATACACAACTTTATATTTCTTCAAAACCTGATGAGCCACTAAAAAATAATTTGACTCTAGATGGATGTACTGTTACATCATCTTCAACAGCGAAGAACTTAGGTGTTATATTTGATACCAACCTGTCCTTTGAAAATCAAATTACAAATGTTTGTAGAACAGCATTCTTCCACCTAAGAAATATTGCTAAATTAAGGCATATGCTCTCGGTTGCTGATGCCGAAAAACTAATTCATGCGTTCATGACCTCAAGACTAGATTATTGTAATGCATTACTGGGAGGATGTCCAGCAAGATCAATAAATAAACTTCAATTGGTTCAAAATGCAGCAGCCAGAGTGCTGACGAGAACCAAGAAATATGATCATATTAGCCCCATTTTATCATCGTTACATTGGCTACCTGTTAAATTCGTATTGATTTTAAAATTCTGTTAACTACGTACAAAGCTTTGAATGGTCTAGCTCCGCAGTACTTAAGTGATCTTCTACCACGCTATATTCCAACACGTTCATTAAGATCGCAAAATTCTGGCCAATTAATAGTTCCTAAAATATCAAAATCCACTAAAGGAGGAAGATCCTTTTCATATTTGGCTCCTAAACTATGGAATAGTCTCCCAAACACTGTTCGAGATGCAGACACACTCTCTCAGTTTAAGTCTAGACTAAAGATTCATCTATTTAGCCCGGCATACACCTAATTTATCCTCCAACCCACAATTAGGCTGCTTTAGTTGGGTCTGCCGGAACCAGAAACATTGAGCATGATCTCTAACTCTGCAATAAATTAAATGGCATCTACGCTTACATTTTTTTATTTGTTTCCCTGTCTCAACCTCGGGACTCCTATCCTGAGGTCACCAGAACCGGCTGGATCCAGCACCATTCCTGCTTCATGTTGGACTCCACTGCTACATGTCGCAGAATGATGATGACTAATGCAGCCGGTGCCAGCCAAACATCACTTCAATCTATTATGACGGACTTCAGAGGATGAAATGATGCCAAGTCCAACCTGCATCACCTCGGTCTATTTATGGACTACGATCTTGAAATTAAATGCTTAGACTAACTATTGCCAAGAAAAGCCTTCATCAGCCAATTAAAAAGGACAATTGCATCTATGTGAACTTCTGCAATTAATCAAGATGGACTTCAAAGACTTTGGTCATTAATCTTACAGTTCAAACACAATCAATGTTTAATCACTGACCATTAACACTTAGTTTAATAATTTTAAACCATGATTTTACCTATACATAATTAATATTTACATTACATTCATAATGTTAGCCAGAGGGGAACTGGCCCCCACAGTGAGTCTGGTTTCTCCCAAGGTTATTTTTCTCCATTAATCTACATCTTATGGAGTTTTCTGTTCCTTGCCACAGTCGCCTACAGCTTGCTCACTGGGGTTATTAATACAATTATCATTTAATTATTTTTAAACACTATTAAAAATCTTATTTTATCTAAATTACACATTGATGATTAATCGACTTTATAGACATTACAGTTTTATCGTCTGTTAATGCTGATATTCTGTAAAGCTGCTTTGAAACGATGTGTGTTGTGAAAGGCACTATACAAATAAAATTGACTTGACTTGACTGTATTCTCAATAACAACAGGTGAATTTGGTTGCTTAGGAGACCTGGTTGGAGTCACTCAGCACGCCCTGGATTCGAACTTGTGACTCCAGGGGTGGTAGTCAGCATCTTTATTTGTTGAGCTAATCTGGCCACGTGGGCATGGATTTCTTAATTTAAAAATAAAAGTTTACAAAATAAAAATATTACCTGTAAACTACTTTAAAAACTGTGATCAAGTGTAATTAGGACAAAAGTTGCTTTAATACCAAGTATGGTTATTCAGTTAATAGAAGTTAATTAATAAATAAAAACTATTCATGGTATTTTTTTTTAAAACATCCTGAAATTACAGCATTTTTTCACAAGGGACAAAAATGTTTCACAGTAATATATAGTTTGCAGGTAGGATGTTTCAAGCATCTTGGAGAACTTGCCACAGTTGTATGTGTAACGATGAGCTGGAAGGCAGACGAGGGGCGAGGATCTAATTGCAGAGTTAGATTTATTTGACAGGGTGAAAAACTAAATAGACAAAACCAAAACAAAGGAAACACCCGCAATGGGGAAATACAACAAAAACACGGAAAACACACAAAGGTTTAACAGACAGGATAAACATCAAAGGGCACGGAAACAACCATCCATAAACATCGACAGGGAAATTGAGAAACAGCAGGGTTTAAATACACAGGAGACATGATGATGACAAACGACGATCAGGTGAGCACAATGACACAGGGCTGGCAGTGATGAGGGCCGGGAATCATGGGAAGTGTAGTTTTAAAAAGGGAATAGGAGTTTCAGACAAAGACTAGTGAAACACAGGGCAGACAACAAGGGAATCGTGACATAACCCCCCTCAAAGGAGTGGCTTCCAGACGCTCCTCAGAAACAAAAAGAAAAAGGGAATACTCAAAAAAAAAAAAATCGTCCAAGGAGTGAGGGGGGGGGGCAAACAGACAGACCAAGGGAGCACAAGGGCAAAAAGACAGACCAAGGGAGTACAAGAGGCAAACAGACAGACCAAGGGAGCACAGGGGGCAAACAGACAGTCCAAGGAGGCACGGGGGGCAGACAGGCAGTCCAAGGAGGCACGGGGGGCAGACAGGCAGTCCAAGGAGGCACGGGGGCAAGAAGGCAGTCCAAGGAGGCACGAGGGGCAAGAAGGCAGTCCAAGGAGGCACAGGGGGCAGACAGGCAGTCCAAGGAGGCACAGGGGGCAGACAGGCAGTCCAAGGTGACCACAAGAGGACTGGATCAGGTGGTCTGGGAGCTGGTCACAGAGCAAAGACAGGTTCAGGAGGCCTGGGAGGCGGCCTCAGGACCACAGCCATGGGGGACTCCGAGGGCGGAGCCGAGGTAGGCGGAGCCGTGAACTGCTCAGGAGACCACATCGTAGAAGGCTCCGGAGGCGGAGCTGAGAGAGGCTCTGGAGGCGGAGCTGAGGGATGTTCTGGAGGCTCAGGAGGTGGAGCTGAGGGAGGCCCTGGAGGCTCAGGAGGCGGAGCCGAGGAAGGCCTAGGAGACGGAGCCAAGGGAGACTCAGGAGGCGGAGCCAAGGGAGGCTCAGGAGGCGGAGCCGAGGGAGGCTCAGGAGGCGGAGCCGAGGGAGGCTCAGGAGGCGGAGCCGAGGAAGGCGGCGCCGTAGGAGGCTTTAGAGGCGGAGCCCTGGAAGGCTCAGGGGCGGAGCAGAGTGAGGCTCGGTAGGCGGAGACCTGGAAGGCTCTGGAGGCGGAGCCGAGGGAGGTAGCGCCATAGGAGGCTCTAGAGGTGAAGACCTGGAAGGCTCTGGAGGCGGAGTCATAGGAGGCTCCGGAGGCAGAGCCGAGGGAGGTGGAGCCATAGGAGGCTCTGGAGGCGGAGCCGAGGGAGATGGCGCCGTAGGAGGCTCTAGAAGCGAAAACCTGGAAGGCACAGGAGGCGGAGCCGTAGGAGGTTCGGGGAGGCGGACCCGTAGGAGGCTCGGGGGGGCGGAGCCCTGAGAGGCTCGAGAGACTCGGGAGGTGGAGCCCTGGGAGGCTCGAGAGACTCGGGAGGCGGAGCCCTGGGAGGCTCGGGAGGCGGATCCGTAGGAGGCTCGGGAGGCGGATCCGTAGGAGGCTCGGGAGGCGGATCCGTGGGAGGCTCCAGAGACTTGAGAGGCGGAGCCCTTGGAGGCTCGAGAGACTCGGAAGGCGGAGCCCTGGAAGACTTGAGAGGCGGAGCCCTGGAAGACTCGGGAGGCAGAGCCCTGAGAGGCTGGAGAGGCGGAGCCCTGGGAGGCTCGAGAGACATGAGAGGCGGAGCCCTGGAAGACTCGGGAGGCGGAGCCCTGGGAGACTTGGGAAACTTGAGAGGCGGAGCCCTGGGAGGCTCAAGAGGAGGAGCCCTGGGAGGCTTGAGAGACTTGAGAGGCGGAGCCCTGGAAGACTCGGGAGGCGGAGCCCTGGGAGGCTCGAGATGCACTGGCTCTTGGACGGTCATGGCTACAGGTGCTGGCTCTGGGATGGTCGAGGCTACAGGCACTGGCTCACTGATGTTCGAGGCTACAGGCGCTGGCTCACTGACGTTCGAGGCTACAGGCGCTGGCTCACTGACGTTCGAGGCTACAGGCAATGGCTCACTGACGTTCGAGGCTACAGGCAATGGCTCACTGACGTTCGAGGCTACAGGCAATGGCTCACTGACGTTCGGGGCTGCAGGCACTGGCTGGTTGACCGTGATTGGCGGAGGCTGGAGAGCAGAGGCCTTTCCTCTTCTCCTCCCCCTCTGGGCGGATTAAGTTGGCAGCGCGGGTTCGTTGACCATGGCAGGTGTGGGGGTTGGCTCACTCACCGTGGCTGGAGAGGAAAGCCAAGAGGCGGGAGCCGGGATCAGGAGAGGTGGCTCCCCGGCAGCGAATTCCTCTACGATGAGACCCACATACTCTTGCCAAGTGTAGTCTCCGGTCTCCGGGAGTTCCCACCATCGGTGTTTGGGTACACTGAACTGGTACGCCACCTTCAAAGTGTGGTCATCCCAGCCGGTGTAACTGGCCACACTGGTGAAGAAGTGGGAGAACTCCCGGACAGACAAGTCCGACTGTGTCAGCTCCGTGAGGAACCCTGCTAGATCCATTGTTGGTCGATTGTTCTGTTACGATGAGCTGGAAGGCAGATGAGGGGCGAGGATCTAATTGCAGAGTTAGATTTATTTGACAGGGTGAAAATCTAAATAGACAAAACCAAAACAAAGGAAACACCCGCAATGGGGAAATACAACAAAAACACGGAAAACATACAAAGGTTTAACAGACAGGATAAACATCAAAGGGCACGGAAACAAGCATCCATAAACATCGACAATCGACAGGGAAATGGAGATACAGCAGGGTTTAAATACACAGGAGACATGATGATGACAAACGACGATCAGGTGAGCACACAGGTTTGGCAGTGATGAGGGCCGGGAATCATGGGAAGTGTAGTTTTACAAAGGGAATAGGAGTTTGAGACAAAGACTAGTGAAACACAGGGCAGACAACAAGGGAATCGTGACAGTATGGATTTAGTCTGGCTCTTTTGTTTCTGAGTCATCATGTAATCCCAGACTGAGTCGATGATGGTGAAATTAGATGTCTAAGTGGACATATTGTCTGTTGTAGTACTTCATTCTGATTCTTTATAACAATTAATGGCAAAAATGGAATGCTTGAAATTGTAAACTGATATTGCCTAGAGGCAAAGTAAAGCAAAGTATATATAAAAAAGTATCAAAACGCTATAAAAATAAATTGATATTAATCTGATGAACAATCAGATTAAGTAAAATAAATGGATACATACAAATTAAAACTATTATGTATAAATTTAATATAAGCACTTTTTTTAAGAACAAATACATATTTCTATAATAGATATATGTGGCTCTCTAATTTATAATTGATAAAACTGTGTTGATTGTTGTTTTTAAACTGTAATGTGCAACAATTTCATAGAACTGAACCTACTAACAAGTAAACACTGTAATACATATATTATTTGTTCAACTGTGTACACAGCTTTTGTGTTTTTGTACATTAATAACTTATACGAAACTGCTTACTGGTGTGCATAATACACCAAATACATCGTTTAAGACACATGAAATTTATGAAATCGAATAAAACCATACATGTTTGTTCGGCAAACAGTGGGGTTGTGAAGTCAGGGGCTTGATTGGGGTGATATAATTCTTTATGAAATGTACTAAGATCCTCAATTAAAAAATGTAGGCACCATAGGTTGAATGTAAGCATCAGCAATTGAGAATTTAGCATCATAAGGAAAGCAATTTACATATAGCATACATATAAATATAATCACTGCATTAAGCTCCTTTCTAAATGTTATCTCACAATATTGCATATGTTAGAAATTATTTAAAAATAAAAAGGCAACATAAATCAGATTAAGGAGAACATAATGAAATGTTGATTGTTGAAATTATTTTACTCATATAATAACAATTATACAAATAATAAAGCAACTTTACAACACTGCAACAATCCTACATAGAGAAAATAGTCAAATGAATGCAGACGACATGTTAGAAACAGTACAGTAAACTAGGACTAGCCTCTCCGTTACAGTTGGTATGATCAAGATACAAGCATGTGGGGCAGAGAAACTGCTGCCCTCTCGAACATCACAGCACCAATAATTTTTCCAATGGAAATCTTTGTTCAAAAATGGTAGTGCAACAAGCCCACATTGAGATTCAAAGGTACCAAAAGTAAATTTAGTGTGCACCAGCAGTCTTATAGTTTGTAAAAATGGCAACCACTACTGATAAACTTGTGCATAAGAGCCTGTTGTTTCTATTTCAAATTCACGCAAACAAGTTGGTCCTGACAAGCTAAACATAAAAATTTGATTGAAAATCAAAAGACAAGGGCAGGAGATAAGACATTGTATTTATTGTATGATGAAAAATCGTATGTCTAAAACCCTTGGCTCTCTATACATTTTTGTTCTTATTTTGCAAGGGGATAGGGGGATGCATACAGTAGCGTGTATACATTTGGCATGTTTTCTCAGAATGTTATCTTGTCACTGTGTTTTACAGTTTGTTATGTCTGAATTTTTCACTCAAACGATACAGGCCAGACTTCCGGTGAGCAGCGCAATGGAGTAGACGTGCCTGTCTCTCTTCCCAATTCAGTTTTGTATATTTCTTTATCTACCCCACCGACGTTTTCCTGACACACTACAAAAACTAATAAGATGGCTTTTTAATAACAGTATCCATTTAAAATGGCAACTAGAACAGCGAAAATATCCAAGAAAGAAGCAAACATAAGAACCGAGATGCCCGTTACGCCAAATGAAGTGAACATGGCGGCACTAACAGATCTGTTGGAAGAGCATAGAGCGGCCTTGGCGACAGAGTTCAAGGCTGCAATTTCAACGCTAGGAATCGCTAGATGAGCGGGTGGAACATCTAGAAACCTAGGCTTAAAGCCAAGGCCACGGATCTAGAGGCCCGAAGCAGACGTAACAACATAAGGATCATCGGCGTACCCAAGTCGATCGAGGGTCCACGGCCAACAACATTCTTCTCTGAGTTGCTTTTTGAAGTTTTTGGTAACCAAGTACTGTCCTCCCCCAGAGCTGGATCGGGCACACAGTTCCCTTATTGCTAAACCCAAGCCAGGGGACAGACCAAGAGCAGTTGTGGTATTAATTAAAAGATACGGTCATTCGCGAGGCATGTAAAAAACGAAGGGAACTAGTTTCAAGGGAAACCAATCGCTATCTATGAAGATTATAGCCCCGAGGTAATGGAGCAGCGGGCTTTGTATCATCAAGTCATGGCTGATATGTACAAACAGGAATTCAAACCGGCTCTTTTGTATCCAGCGAGACATGTGGTTCACTTCGGCAGAGGAGCTAAGCGGTAGTAGGATTTTCAGTGCGTTGTCTCTGAGCAACCCAATGTTGACTGACACCTGTGTTACTGGAGATATGTAAGTTGGGAGCGATTTGATCGTCTTCTCATCATCACATGTAGGTCGCTATTTGGCTCTGTTTTAAAATAAGTTTACATAAAAACTAGGAAGACTGTATTTATAGAATATAGATTATGGTTATTTGTTCAGCAATGCATTTTCCTTTGGTTTAGCAAATGTTAATTATGGTCCTGTTTTGTTTAAACAGGCCCTAGTGTCCATGGACTGCAATATAAGTTCAGAAGTTGTTGTATTCCATATTTGAGACTGAACAAGTTTCATTCGAGGTGCTGTTAAAACACATTTAGTCACTTAAGGAAATGTAAACTTTATTTATATGCTTTGCAGTAATAATTATAATTCAGATATTCTCGTGATTGGGTGTTATAATGTGTTGTTGGGGAAATATAAGGTTTGTAGTTTGAATAAGTGTAAAAAAAAAAAAAAAAGGGAAAAAAAAGGAAGACAAGGTATCCGGAGAGATATGTTATTTCTTGGTTGTTAGTTTAAGGGGGGGGGGGGGTATAAGGGATTGTTGACTGTTGTTGGTCTATTTATGGATCTTGTTTTCTCTGTTTTCTTGTTTCTGTGTGTTTTTTTTCTTGCCCTTCCTCTTCTGTCTTTTCACTTTTTTGTATTTTTTCCGGACATTTCATGGATCAGGGTACTGCTGTAGTTATACATGATTCAAATGGCTGATAGCACAACAAGATCAAATACAAATATTTGTTTTATCTCTTGGAATGTATTATTGTTATACATAATAATATTGTTAAGACCAAAAAGGTTCTTTCACATTTACAGTCCCTCAGAGGAGACATAACTTCTTTTTTTTTTTACAAGAAACGCATCTTCTTCCTTTGGATGTTTCTTGCATAAAGTATACATGGGTTGGTCACTGTTTTCACTCCAAATTTGCAGTGAAGGCAAGAGGGGCAGCGATTCTTATACATAAGAACATTGCTTTTGAACCTGAATCCATGATCTCAGATCCAAATGGTCATTATGTGATTGTGTCTGGAATTTTACAAACAGTCCCAGTTGTTTTAGCATATATATATGGCCCCAATTGGGAAACGACTCGTTTTTTTGTTCGTTTTTTTTCTGTACTCCCTAATCTTGATAGTCATTACATAATTATAGGAGGAGATTTTAATTTGGTTCAAAATACAACATTGGACAGGTCTTCTTCAAAACATAACACGTTGTCCAACTCTGCTAGATTTGTAGAGTCCTATACTAAACAGATCGGCCTGACAGATCCCTGGAGGTCAATGTTTCCAACTAGTTTCAACAATGTTTCTTCTCTTTCTTTTCACGTTCACCATTAAAACTCGCAGATCTATTTTTTTCTTTTGGATGATAGAATGATGCACTCAGTCAATTCCTGCAACTATCATAGTATAGTCATCTTGGATCATGCCCCCACTTCTTTGGATTTAAGGTTTCCACAAGCCAGAATTTATTCTAAACAATGGAGATTTAGTTCACACATACTTTCTGATAACAAATTCAAAGATTTCCTTCCATCTCATATAAATCTATATTTTGAAATAAATGACAATATTTCTGTTAGCAGCAACACACTGTGGGAGGCATGCAAAGCCTACATGCGTGGACAAATAATTGCATATGTCTGTCAGCTGAGGAGATTTGAGAAAGCCAATATTCTCTGACCCCTTCACCCACAATTTATAAAAACGTCTTCAACGTTTTTAAAAGTATAACTTACTTCTAACTCACAAAGTTGAAAAGCAATTGTTCAATGCCAGGCAGATTTTTTTTTAATCTGGTGAAAAAGCTAGCGAATCACTTGCATTTCAATCTCGAACTGTTCCCACATCTAGACTGATCCCTAAAATTATATCTTCTAAGGGTGACAGTTTCTGACCTAGAGGAAATTAATAAAATTTCTGGCCCAAACCCCTTTGATCAATTAATTTTCCCTAGTGTTAACGATGGCGCTACAAATGATTTGGGCAGGCCTGTGTCTACCACAGAAGTACAAGGGGCAATTAATGCACTTCAAAATGGCAAATCTCCTGGCTCTGATGGCTTTACCATTGAATTTGATAAGACTTTTTCCTTTGTTCTAGCCACAATTCTACAAAGAGTATATAATGAGGCCTTTCTTTCAGGACAGCGCCCAACAACCATGTCTGAGGCATCTATTTCATTGTTGCTTAAGAAAGATAAAAATCCACTACTTTGCAGTAGCTACAGGCCAATTTCATAGTTAAACGTGGACTTTAAAATTCTGTATGAGGTTCTTGCCCTTCGCTTTCAGAAAGTGTTACCTGCTGTTATTTCCCCTGACAAGATAGGTTCCCTTTACAAAAAGCTTCACTACGATGCTGCGCTGCTAAGCGCTACGGGGAACAACTCTAGCTGTGAACTGAGCTGAAATAGTGTGTGTAACACGTCAATGAACATTGACCGGAATTTATAGCCTCGGCTGATGTACTCATTAGATGCACCTGCGGCCAGGCTATAAATGGATACGTCACCAGGTGTCGTCAGAAACTCTTTTTCAGAGCGATTCTGTTTCTGTGTGTTTCACAAACCCTGTCAAAACTTTCTTTCCTCTGTTAGGAGTTAGAATCAGTTAGGCAGTGTGCAGTGAACGTTATTCTGTTTTCTCTTCTGTTTAGAAAATATTATATATATATTTCTAAAAAAAAGAAAGAAAGACTGAAAGCTGCAAACGGTGCGTGTTCCCCTCTTCTTGCTCTATAGCTGAAGAGGACACACATCAGTTTTTGCTTTGTTTTTTGGGGGTAAGAGCACGCTGCTCTCGCGTTGCAGCAGGGCGGGTGCGAGCACTGAAATTTGCTTTAACAGGCAGAGTGCTTCGTGCTCGCCTCACTTGCTTCCGGGAGTCAGCACTCACGAAAAAGAAAAAAATAAAGATTGTTCGTGGGGCTCTTGCATGGATTTGGCTGAGGAGCAAGAGACGGGTTGATCCCTTTCTCTCGCTCTCTCCCCCAAACCCAGCTGGTCCTTCACATGACCTGAAAGCGCGTTCCGACGCTTCTTCGAATCATGAGGCGGATTGCGATTCTCTTCCCGCATCCGAACTTTCCGTCCGCGATAATAAAACATACGGAGGAATTGCTCGATGTTGTTACTCAAGCGGTTGCCAGATTGGACTGGCCACGTGAAAAAGAGACACCAAACCCTCCAAATTAGGGGATAGATTTTATCTTCCAGTCTAAGAAAGGGAACGCCTCATGAGTCCCTTCCCTTCTTTGATAACCTCCATGAAGAGCTTTTTCGCTCATGGAGGAACCCCCCAAAAAAATATATATATTCTTCCCGTGTTCACATACCCTCGACGTCATTATATTCGACCATCGTGGGTGCTGAGGCACAGGGGTATTCAGTGATGCCGCCGGTTGAAGAGACGCTTGCGGGCTATCTCTCGCCGGGCTCGGCATCGTCACTTAAGAAGCCCTCTCTCCCCTCAAAGCCTTGTAGGACAACCTCCACTTTAGTGGGAAGGGCTTATCAAGCAGCAGGTCAGGCTGGTGCTGCTCTGCACACTATGCTGTTTTACAGGCGTACCAGAATGACCTCCCGGACGACCTGAGTGTGGGTTCTGCGCTTGACGAGCAAGCCTCAGACACGCCTCAGTCCTGTCTGAACGGAGGCTCAAAAGCAAAGTGTGGCGAGTCGTGTTGGTCCTCCCAGGGATTGGGGACAGTCTCGCCTCCCTCGCCAGGCCCCGAAGCAAGACCTCAGGGCTATCATTTCTAGTAAGAGAAAACCCTGACGGTCTTGCGCCTAGATTAGGGGGTAGCTCCCCTCGGGACGGGGCGCGTGCTTCACTTCATCCCTCCTGGTACCCCCTCGAAGCCCCTCCATTCCCGCCACCTCTTGGTGTTTCGGGTTGCAGAGGCTTCCGTCAAAATTGGGTGTTTTCGCTGTTCCTGCATTTTACTCAGGATGCGAAACACTCGACAACCCCTCAACAGGAAGCGTTCAAATATAATACCCATCTCAGAGATCCTGGCAGCGTGGAAACTTCTGCCATATATATTCTTTTTTGTGGGTCTTATAAGGGCGTCAGGATTTAAGTCACTCGCCTCTTTTCCGTGTTTCCACGGCTTGTTCTCACTACCGTAAACCGGATTTCTTTTTAATGTAAAAAAAAATTAAATCTCCTGGTTAAAGGGGCCATGATATGTGTTCCCCTTCCAGAGAGAGAGTTAGGTTATTACACTAAATACTTACCGTTTCCCATGGAGGGTGAGGGGTGGCGTCTGGCTTAGGTCTTAAAGCTTGAACTGCCCGTGGGTGTTCAAGTCCAAGATGATGCCTGTCAAGACGGTCGTGTCTCAAGCCCTACAACTCGTTTGGCTGGTCACCATCGATCTTATGACGCACTTCTATACTTCATTTAGAAGTTCTGCAACAACATGGAAAGTTCCTGAGGTTCGCTTCCGGGGGCGAAGTCTTCCAGGATCAGGTTCTTTCACTCGGCCTAGCCCTTTTTACCTGCACATTCACAATGCATGATGTAGCGCTGGCTCCTTGCGACTCTGGGGCATCTGCATTCTGAATTATGTAGACGACTGACTGATCCTAGCGCAGTTCCAGGAACTGGCAGTTCAGCACAGGGACATTGTCTTAGCTCATCTATTTCTCTGGGGTTGAGGCTCAACGCCAAGAAAAGCGTCCTCTCTCCCACTCAGAACACTGTCTATCAGGGCATCGTATGGAGTTCATTCACAATGCGGGCACAACTGTCTCCCACTAGGATTGAGTCCATTCAGATCACCCTGAGCAAAGTCAGGCTAGGTCAAGGTTGCACTGCTATCAGTATCAACGATTTCCAGGTCTCAGGGCGACCGTGTCCACGGTGATCCCTCTGGACCTTCTGCTCATGAGACCGTTTTTGTTGTGGCCCAAAGCCAGGGGATTTCTTCCAAGGCCAAAACCCCTAGGCTAAATAGGGTTACGCGCCTCAGGCTTCGTTCCCTTCCTATGTGGTTCAGAACCCGGTTTTCTGTCTTGGGTCCCACTCTAGGTGTGTCTTGTTGTCGCAGGCTGCTAACGACAGACGCCTCCCTGACAGGCGGGGTAGCGGCCTTAAGTGGTCGTACAGCTTAAGGGGATAGGAGGGTCATCAGCTCGGTTCTCACAGTTACTGTCTCGGGTTGATGGCTGTATTTCTGGCCCTGAAATACCTCCTCCTGAGGCTGCCATGTCTTGGTGCGGGTGGACAATACAGCGGTAGCCTCTTACATAAATCATCAAGGAGACCCACGTTCCTGTCAGCTGTATTTCTGACACGTTGGATTCTCCTTAGGGCCCAGGGCAAGCTCCTGTCACTCAGGTCAGTTATATCCCTGGATGCCTGTATATGGGAGCAGATTTACTGTCCAGACAGAAAATACCAACGGGGGAGTTAAGAACTCCACCCTAAGGTAGTAGTTGGCCAGAGTTCGCCAGCAAGGGTTTTTGCCTCTTACTGATAGCACCGCACTGGCCGAACAGGGCTTGGTTCTCGGAGCAAATTTCTTCCCTCGACAGCTCGCCTTGGGCGATTCCGAAGAGGAAGGATCTTCTATCTCAGGCACAGGGCAATATCCCTGCCCCGAATTGTGGAATCTTTCATGTTTGGCCCCTAAGGGTACCAACTGAGGGACACAGGGCTCTCTCCTGAGGTTATCGAGACCTTTTTAAATGCCAGGCTTTTTCCACTTGGAACAAGTTTGGGTGAGATCTTAGGGCAGAAGAGGACCTCTTCGCCTCTATGAATAGTGCAATGTCTCCTTTACTTCTTCCTGAAATCACCCAGCCCCCTTGGGTCTGGACGTTAAGACACATACATGGCCCAGAATGCGTCTGTATGCGTTTCTGTCCCCGGTTTCTCTGCTCCCAGGAGTCTTGGCAATGTTCATCAGCAAGGGTCTTCCCTCCTATTAATGGCACTGCGCTGGCCGAACAGGATATGTTTCTCGGAGTTAATTCCTCTCCTCGACGGCTCGCCTTGGGCGATTCCGAACAGGGAGGACCTTCTCATCCTTGGCCCGAATTGTGAAACCTTTCATGTCTGACCCCTAAGGGTACCAAATGAGGTTCACAGGGTTTTCTCTTGAGGTTATCGAGACCATTTCAAGTGCTAGGGCTCCCTCCACTTGGAACTGATCTGGGTAGATTTTACAGGGCAGAAGAGGACCTCTTCGCCTCTGTTGATAGCGCAATGTCTCCTCTACTTCTCCCCCGAGTCGCCCAGTCCCCCCCTCCCCCTCGGGAGGGGCTGAACGTAGTAACGCAAATGCGCCTGCATGCGTTTCCTTCTACTAAAGTTCTTATTACAGAACCAGCTAACTGCCAGTTTGCTTCAGTTCTGGATTTTCTGTAGAAAGAACTGTCAGCGGGCACTTGCCTCTCCACTGCCAGGTTCTATGTGGCCACTGCGGTTTGCCACGGCTTGGTGGGCGGGGTGCCCTCAAAGAGGCAGCCTCATTATTGCCCGGGCCTACGAGGCACACGGTCAAGCTTCGCCAGTAGGTTTCAGGGCGCACTCTACCAGAGGGCTCTCCTCCTCTAAAACCTTGGCTAGAGGTCTCCCTCTGCAGCAATTTGTGCCTCAACAATGATGCGGCAGGTTGTCCTTTCCGCACACATTCATTGGACTTTTTTAGTTTGGATGTTCTGCACTCTTATGCCCTTATGCACTCTTATGCCCTTGAGTCGACATCTCAAGCTCATGTCTGGACAAGTTTGTGATGCAGCAGGCTGGTCCTCTCCGCTCACATTCATCAGTTTTTATGACAAGTTTGTGTTGCGATAGGGTTCTCTTCGCACACATTCATCAAACTTTATGGGCTAGTTGCTTTGCTACTCCGGACTCTTATGTCCTTGAGTCGACATCTCAGCCCATGCCTAAACAAGTTTGTGATGCGGCAGGCTGGTCCTCTCCGCTCACATTCATCAGTTTTTATGACAAGTTTGTGTTGCGATAGGGTTCTCTTCGCACACATTCATCGAACTTTATGGGTTAGATGCTTTGCTACTCCGGGCTCTTATGCCCTTGAGTCGACATCTCAGCTCATGCCTGAACAAGTTTGGATGCGGCAGGCTGGTCCTCTCCGCACACATTCATTGGACTTTTTTAGTTTGGATGTTCTGCACTCCGGGCTCTTATGCCCTTGAGTTGACATCTCAGCTCATACCTGAACAAGTTTGTGATGCGGCAGGCTGGTCCTCTCCGCTCACATTCATCAGTTTTTATGACAAGTTTGTGTTGCGATAGGGTTCTCTTTGCACACATTCATCGAACTTTATGGGTTAGATGCTTTGCTACTCCGGGCTCTTGTGTCCTTGAGTCGACATCTCAGCCCATGCCTAAACAAGTTTGTGATGCGGCAGGCTGGTCCTCTCCTCACACATTCATCAAAATTGAATGGTTTAGATGTTTATGCTACTCCGGGCTCTTATGCCCGAGACCTCTCGCGTTTTTGTGAGTACACTGCACAACCGTAGGGGTCCGGACAGCCCCAAGTGCGGCGGCGTGGGTATTGCGTTCCCCGTAGCGCTTAGCAGCGCAGCATCGTAGTGAAGCTTTTTGTAAAGGGAACGTCTCGGGTTACATGTGTAAACCTTGTTTCCTGAAAAAAGTGGAACGAGATGCTGCGCTGCTTTGCCGCACTGGGACGTCCCAGGACTACTCTTCAAAAAGAAGTATCTGACGACAACTGGTGACGTATCCATTTATAGCCTGGCCGCAGGTGCATCTAATGATTACATCAGTTGAGGCTATAAATTCCGGTCAATGTTCATTGACGTGTTACACACACTATTTCAGCTCGGTTCACAGCTAGAGTTGTTCCCCGTAGCGCTTAGCAGCGCAGCATCTCGTTCCGCTTTTTTCAGGGAACAAGGGTTACACATGTAACCCGAGACGTTTTATGATTGGGAGACACTCTTTCTATAATACCATAAGACTTTTTAATACTATCCTTTCTCCAAGCTCTGACACTGCAGAAGTAGTATTGTCCCTCGATGCTGAGAAGGTATTCGACAGGGTCGAGTGGGACTACTTGTTTTTTATTTTAAATAAATTTGGTTTTTGCTCCAGTTTTCTATCATGGATTCGATTATTATACTCCTCCCCTGTAGCATCTGTGCACACCAATGCAACACATTATAGGGCTTTCCCCCTTCATCGAGGCACATGAAGTTGCCCTCTTTCTCCTCTATTATTTGCATAGGCTATTGAGCCATTGGCCATTTGGTTGCGAAGTGAGGAAAAGTTTGAGGGCATTACCCTGTTTGAAACCTCTTATAAAATGTCCCTTTATGCAGATGACCTTCTTTTATATATAGCTAACCCCATTTCATCATTATCACCAATCTTCAAGATTTTTGAATCATTTGGAAAATTCTCTGGTTACAAATTGAACCTTCAAAGAGCGAATTCTTCCCTATCAATTTAACAGCTGAGACGCTTTCCCAACATCCTTTCCCTTTTAAATGGGCTCAGGAAGAGTTCAGATATCTAGGCGTACTCATCACTAAGTCAATCACAGCTATCTTTAGAAAAAAAATGTATTCTTTAATTGAAGGTTACATTTTGGCATACCTTTTGATGATGAAAAGTACAAAATTCCTTTGATAACTCTTTACTTTGGGACACTGCTGAATCTTTCTTCAATGGTTTGGTTCCGATTGGGCTAACGGCCTACAACTAGTTTGAGAATGTAGTTTTTGTAATAATCTCAAGTATTGAATGATTGTTTTATTTCAAACCAATGGTACTTGAGGCAAAAATTGTTTAGAATGAGGAGATCTACAGTATGGAATGAATAAACAGTTTCTATGTGAAAATAGGGGTATATACAACAATCAACATGCATGTAAAACACCATAGCACCTCACAGTGGCCAGTTTCTTTCCAATTTTGCACAAACCTCTTGGGCCAAGAGATAAATAGGCATACCAAGTTTAGTTCCGATTGGCCTAATTTTACCCTACATAAAAGCTTATTGGCTGATGGCAGCCATGTTTTTAAAGAGATGTGACTGTGCTCATAGACCTTGGTGGCACCTTGGACAAAAACAGTGCATGCTAAATTTCAAGTCATTCGGACCAATGGTTCCATAGTTAGAGCCATTTTTGTTTTTTTATTATAGCGCCACCAAGAGGCAAAGGTGTGCAAAATGTTTTGTGTGACCTCACCATGAGCCCATACAAACATTCACCAAATTTGGTGATAATATCTCAACCCTTTCAAAACATAACAGTTTTAGTCAAATGGACACACCTACTACGAATCATTCTGCACTGGTTTGGTTCCGATCGGGCAAACGGCCTAGGACGAGTTCATCTTGATTTTTTTAAAACAATCCAAAATAGCAGGAAAGCGAAGGGGCAGAGCAAAATTCTAGTTCAAGATTTATAGCCCAAAATGTTATCTTTGTTTTGTTCGCAATAGTGCCAGTATTAGTGCTTTTATCCAAAGCGACTTACAGTGCATTTATAACAGGGACAATCCCCCTGGAACAACCTGGAGTTAAGTGCCTTGCTCAAGGACAAAATGGTGTTAGCTGTGGGGATCGAACCAGCGACCTTCTGATTAACAGTTATGTTCTTTAGCCCACTATGCCACCACCAATCCCAATACAATAGGGTTTCTGCAATAGAGTTCCTTCTTGGACCCCTAAAATTTCAAAAGACATTGTCAGTATAAAAACTTTCTTCAAATAATTTTATATGTATTCATATACTCATTAAAGCTATAGACTTAAAAGGATGTCTTGTCCTGTGGCTCCCTCTGGTGGACAAAAATAGTATTACAGCTTACATAAGTTATAAATGGCTGATTATTTCAAATGTACTGTTATCCTCCCGTTCATCATAAATCAATAAAATGTATTATGATTCCTCAGAATGTTCTGTTTTCCATATTTACACAGTTTTGAGAAGTTTGGCATTTGTGCTAAAAAGATACAGGACTATTAGTCATAATGGGCCACATGGGTCAAATGTATTGGATTGTATCTTCTAGACGATACATGGATCAAAATTCTTTCAATATCTTTTTGCAGGCATGGTCTAGTGCTGACCTGGGCCAAGTTTGTTGAAGATCTGATTAAAGCCCTAGGAGGAGTTAAAAAAGCAGGTTTTCAGGTAAATTAGAATGGCAGAAATATTTTATAAAATATAATAAAACTGAGATATACATTTTGTAGGACTTGACGCAAGGATTTAGAGGTAAAAATCATTTTGATTTTAATATGCTCTGATGTGGAGTAATTAGCAAAAAGATAATAAATATATATTATAACACCACCTTCTGGCCAATTCTCACAAATCTTGGTACACAGACTCATTTTGACACTGTGTATGAATATCTCACGTTTCGTAATGTTTTTTATTTTTATTTAACCTTTATTTAACCAGGAAAGTCCCATTGAGGTTAAAAACCTCTTTTTCAAGGGAGTCCTGGCCAAGAGGCAGCAAAAACACAATCAATTACATTTATAAAGGTTATATATACAACACAAATAATTAAAAACATTTACAATTTAAACAGGTCATTTCAGGTTCTCTCAATCTGGACATAAAAGCATTTAAGGAAATGAGTTCAGATAATTTCAAGTCTTTTTGCAAAAAGTTCCATGCAGAAGGAGCGGAGTAGACAAAAGCCCTTTTCCCCAGTTCTGTTTGGGCAAATGGAACAAAGAGCAGCAAGTGATCGTTTGATCGCAATGAATAAGAACCAACACATCTCCATGTGATTAAACTACTGATGTAGGATGGCAACACACCAAGCATGGCCTTATAGATAAAAATATGCCAATGCCCTGATCTCCTGTTGGACAACGATGGCCATCCCACTCTGGAATATAATTCACAATGATGGGTCAAATTTTTACAATTCGTAATAAATCTCAGAGATGCATGATAAACAGTGTCAATCTTATGCAGACATTGTGCTGAAGCGGTCCTATACACCAGGTCACCATAATCTAAGACAGATAAAAATGTTGCAGTGACTAGCTGCTTTTATATTGTAGGATATGTTAGCATTTGGCCCCTACAAGATGCATAGCCATTTTCAACTTCATGGATCATACGGTTGCGGGGTGATGAGCGTTTTTTTGTTGTAGCGCCCCCTAAGGGTGAAATGTTTCGCGACTTTGCGTGCACCCTCAGAATGTCCTGTTGTCTATGTGTCCTGGCCTTTTTGTTTGGAAGATATTGGTCAATATGTACAAAATGGAAGATGCCTAACCAATTCGTTGGCTTATATCTTCACGACACATCGACAAATCAAAATTCCTTTGATAAAGTTTTGTCAGGAGGGTTCATTGTACGATACACTGTAGTACTCTGGGGGACTACCTTCCCTCAAAGTTTCAGCTCTCTACGACTTACGGTTTGGTCTGCACGGTCAGTTTTAGGGCAGAATAATAAAAATTATAATAAAAATCCTTACAATTACAATAGGGATTCAGCCCTTCGGGCTTGAGATAATAAAAAGAAAATCTGAACAAATACAATAGGGTTCCCGCACCTTCGGTGCTTGGACCCCTAATAATAAGAAAATTGAAACAAATACAATAGGGTTCCCACACCTTCAGTGCCCCTAAAAATCCTTACAATTACAATAGGGATTCAGCCCTACGGGCTTGAACCACTAATAATCCTTACAATTACAATAGGGATTCAGCCCTTCGGGATTGAACACCTAATAATAATATACATCCTTACAATTACAATAGGGTTTCAGCCCTTCGGGATTGAACCCCTAATAATAATAAAAATCAGAGCAAAAACAATAGGTTTCTAGCATTTGGTGCTTGAACCTCTAAATATAGCTGCTAGCAGCAATTAACAGGGTTCAAGCATTTTAAGGCCTTTATACACATGCATAAAAAGGTATTAGTTTTATTTAGCAAGCATGTAACCACCTAGATCATAGATGGAAAAAACAATTTACAGCAAATACAGGTAATTTACTATGGAAATACAGTGGGTACGGAAAGTATTCAGACCCCCTTAAATTTTTCACTCTTTGTTATATTGCAGCCATTTGCTAAAATCATTTAAGTTCATTTTTTTCCTCATTATTGTACACACAGCACCCTATATTGACAGAAAAACACAGAATTGTTGACATTTTTGCACATTTATTAAAAAAGAAAAACTGAAATATCACATGGTCCTAAGTATTCAGACCCTTTGCTGTGACACTCATATATTTAACTCAGGTGCTGTCCATTTCTTCTGATCATCCTTGAGATGGTTCTACACCTTCAATTGAGTCCAGCTGTGTTTGATTATACTGATTGGACTTGATTAGGAAAGCCACACACCTGTCTATATAAGACCTTACAGCTCACAGTGCATGTCAGAGCAAATGAGAATCATGAGGTCAAAGGAACTGCCTGAAGAGCTCAGAGACAGAATTGTGGCAAGGCACAGATCTGGCCAAGGTTACAAAAAATTTCTGCTGCCCTTAAGGTTCATAAGAGCACAGTGGCCTCCATAATCCTTAAATGGAAGACGTTTGGGACAACCAGAACCCTTCCTAGAGCTGGCCGTCCGGCCAAACTGAGCTATCGGGGGAGAAGAGCCTTGGTGAGAGAGGTAAAGAAGAACCCAAAGATCACTGTGGCTGAGCTCCAGAGATGCAGTCGGGAGATGGGAGAAAGTTGTAGTAAGTCAACCATCACTGCAGCCATCCACCAGTCGGGGCTTTATGGCAGAGTGGCCTGACGGAAGCCTCTCCTCAGTGCAAGACACAAGAAAGCCTGCATGGAGGACTCCAAGATGGTGATAAATAAGATTCTCTGGTCTGATGAGACCAAGATAGAATTAAGGCCAAAAAGTTCTAAGCGGTATGTGTGGAGAAAACCAGGCACTGCTCATCACCTGTCCAATACAGTCTCAACAGTGAAGCATGGTGGTGGCAGCATCATGCTGTGGGGGTGTTTTTCAGCTGCAGGGACAGGACGACTGGTTGCAATCGAGGGAAAGATGAATGCGGCCAAGTACAGGGATGTCCTGGACGAAAACCTTCTCCAGAGTGCTCTGGACCTCAGACTGGGCCGAAGGTTCACCTTCCAACAAGACAATGACCCCAAGCACACCGCTAAAATAACGAAGGAGTGGCTTCACAACAACTCCGTGACTGTTCTTGAATGGCCCAGCCAGAGCCCTGACTTAAACCCAATTGAGCATCTCTGGAGAGACCTGAAAATGGCTGTCCACCAACGTTTACCATCCAACCTGACAGAACTGGAGAGGATCTGCAAGGAGGAATGGCAGAGGATACCCAAATCCAGATGTGAAAAACTTGTTGCATCTTTCCCAAAAAGACTCATGGCTGTATTAGATCAAAAGGGTGCTTCTACTAAATACTGAACAAAGGGTCTGAATACTTAGGACCATGTGATATTTCAGTTTTTCTTTTTTAATAAATGTGCAAAAATGTCAACAATTCTGTGTTTTTCTGTCAATATGGGGTGCTGTGTGTACAATAATGAGGAAAAAAAATGAACTTAAATGATTTTAGCAAATGGATGCAATATAACAAAGAGTGAAAAATTTAAGGGGGTCTGAATACTTTCCGTACCCACTGTATATGTTTTTTAAAGCTTTTTAACAGTTATAGCGCCACCTATGATCCATAAAATTTTGAATTCTTCTTTAGAATTATATGTTGCTGACATATTTTTGTGAAGTTTTGACTTTTTGTTTAGGATTTATAGGCTTTTGAGTATATTTTGCCATGCCCATTTTCTAAATGACCCTGTTATAGCTATCCAAAGAGTAAACTTCCAAAAAATATATATTTTTTATGTCCAGAGAATTGCACTGCATTAGCTTTATTGAGTTTGAGTTAAAAACCTAGGACTAGTTCACAAAAGTATGTTTTTTACATAATCGTGAATATTTAATGAGCGATTTGATTGACCAGTGCACCTCCGTGGTCAAGTGGGGTATGAGTAGAGATGAGTAGAGTCTCGAGACAACCTCTGTGGTTGTGGGCAGAAACTTGGAAACGACCTCCATTGTCGTGTACATGGGCAGAGAATTAGCAGGTGTTTGCTCATCGGCTGTGGCAAGCCTGGGCGTTGGCTCATCGGCCGTGGCAGGCATGGGCGTTGGCTCATCGAACATGACGTGGGATGCTGGCTCGTCGACCATTACGTGGGAAGCTGTCTCGTAGACCATGACGTGGGATGCTGGCTCATACACATGACTTGGGACGCTGACTTGTCGACCATGATGTGGGGCGCTGGCTCAGCGGCCATGACATGGAACTCTGGCTCGGCATCTGCCTCCCCCACAGTAAACGTGGAACCAATGATCTGCAGGGTGAGGTCGATATATTGAGCCAGATTGAGTGGACTGCGACCACCAGGGATCAAAGATGAAATTGGCTCACTCAAATCAAAATGGAAACAGTCTTTGAGGGCAACCTCATGAAAGCCAACCTCACTGGCCAGAGAGCAGAATTCCCCCACATATTCTTCCAGGGATCGATTACCCTGACGTAGGTGTAGGAGCCGAACTGCTGGGTTCATTATGGGCGGTCAGGTATTCTGTAATGTTGCTGGCAGGCAATGTCAGGCAGATGAAGAGACGATGGTAAAGTGATGAAGTGCAGAACCCACTTGAATTGACTTGACATAAAACTGTGCTTGACTTGACTTCAAACATGACTTGACATAAAACTTGATGGCTTAACTTGACTTGAGTTGACTTGACATAAAACTGGACTTGACTTGAATTAAGCTGCCAGGGCTTTGTGTGTTGTGGCTTGGTGTGGTGACATTGCCAGGGTTTGGTACAGTGGGGCTTGGTGTGCTGACATTGCCAGGGCTAGGTGTTGTGACACTGCCAGTGTTTGGAATAGTGGGTCTTAGTGAGGGGACACTTCCAGGGTTTGGTATAGTGGGGCTTGATGTGTTGTGACTTGGTGTGGAGACACAGCCAGGGCTGTGTTTTGGCTTGGTGTGGTGACATTGCCAGGGCTTGGTGTTGTGGCTTGGTGTGTTGTGGCTAGGTGTGGTGACAATGCCAGGGTTTGGTATATCAGTTTTTTATATATTCAGTTGTATCTGAGATATAAAAAATGTATGATTAAAACATGTACATTTTGAGCGGAAGCGGGAGTCTTCACAGACAAAGGCTCATCAATCACCTTCAGAATAGGGACAGAAATGGCCATGTGACTCTACAAAAGACACTTCTGATTGGCTCAAGACACCTTTGGGGTGTGGCCAACCACAATAGTATAAAGCCTCCCCACCAAGGAAGAACCCTCTCTTACCTGTCTGCCAATGGGTGGTGACACATTGAGGCCCACATCTGATTTCATTAGTTTATACATCAGAGCTTATTGGTGTGTAGCATGGATATTTTTGTAAACTAAAACTGGAACTAAAACTATTGATTGTAAGATTATATATATGCAGAAGAATTCCACCAACTTGATTTCAAACAAGAAAAAAAAACGCCTTTCAGTTTGGAATGTTTCAAGAACCCTCACCCAGTTACACCAGGCTGTTTCTGTGTAAGGTTACAAGGACCATTTGTAACCAGATTTGCACAACTCTAAGACATTTCATCTTAATCTAGCCTTGCTAGATAATGCAGAAAATCGCTTTGAACTGTGGTAAGGTTTGTACCTGACAAATGAATGATTATAGGCCGATGGACCTCTTTAAAATGTGTGTAGCGATGTACAATCACCTATAATTGATAAAAATAATCTTTCATTCTGTATTATTTATCTCATTCTACTAAGAATGGTAACTATAAGGTTTAACTTGATAAAATACAATGATGTGCAAAACCAATATGATTTTGTAACCAAGGTTCCCCGTCAGTCGCTCACTTCAACGTTGTGTTGAAGAAGCGACACTAGGGGTCTCTCTTGAGCGCCGAATATGCCTCTGATCTATGAAAAAAGGCCAATGAGAAGTAGGCAGACAGTATTTGCGTACCCCGCCCCCGGACATACGGTTATAAAAGCGGGGAAATACGTCGAGTTCATTCAGAAATTTTGTTCGGAGCCGATGGTCATGCATGCAGTCAGCTGTGAGTCACACACCTGTTCCTGTTCCTCTGATACAGCTTTGCCTGCTGTTGGATCTACGGTGCACTTCAGTGGCTTTTCTCCTTCTCTGCACGGCAGTGCAGTTTGCCCCTGGGTGCTTCAACAGCACAAAAAACTTAAGAGTTATTTAAAAGGGTGATTTTCTCTGTAAAAGAGTATTTTCCTCTAAAAGAGCTTTACACAGCGGCGTTGAATGTCCTTTTCAGGATGCGTCTTTTTAAAGATGCAGTAGAGTGCTCTCCACTTCAGACGGCCACAGGCGTTGTCTCGTGTGTCTGGGCTGCGATCACACCGAGGCAGCGTTTTTGGATGGTTCATGTTCTCACTGTGAGAGCATGACCATGGCAACGTTGCGGTCGCGGCTTGCTTTCAACAGAAAGCATGCCACTCCAGCCACCCCCCGCATTCTCCTTCTTCCCACGGGATTGAGGACGATGCGGCTGGTGATGGAGGCAATCTGGGGATGGCAGCGGGTGCAGCTCCGCCGTGTATGCCCCCTTGGACCATCCGCCCCCCTGGCACGCTCGTTGGTCCGTGCTCGAGGTAACAGCAGAGCGCTGTCAGCCTGCCAATCCTCTGGAGATCGAGGTGGATGAGGCAGATGTCCGGTATACTTGCCCGGGCTGCCCCCGGCATGGGGCTGGACTGGAACCCTCCGTCCTCCCCACAGCCATCGCAGTTGGATGACTGGTTCCTGATGTGCTGCAGGAACTGCGCTCAGCGACTGACCTCACCCTCTGAGCCACAAAGGTCACAGTGCAGTCACTCAGGCAGGCGATGGCCACACTCATGGTCCAGGAATGTCATCTGTGGCTGAACTTGGTCGAGATGAGTGAGACCGACAAAGTGCGCTTCCTCAACTCCCCTGTTTTCCAGTTTGGCCCAGCAGTTCTCCGCAGTGAAGAAGCAGATCCTGCACATCCTGCCCCGCTGCAAACCTGCCGCCATAGGCACTGCCCCGTCTGCTCGCCGAGGGCGTCCTCCTGCAGCAAAGAAAGCCCTGCTCTGCCTCAACCTGGGCCCAGCTCTCAGCCCGTGCATTGAGCACCCCGCAGGAAGCAGACGCCCCCCGTCTCACGGAACCCCCCACGTCGAGCAACCCGCAGGAAGCAGACCACTCTGTCCCCCGGTGGAGGGCCGGGAGGAGAATCTTTTGTTGAATTTATTTCATTTGGCTCGGTAAACGGGGCTGCGGTACCCACATTATCAGTAAAACAGCTATTTCCTTTGTTTCTGGGTCACCTGGCCCACAAATGCCGTTCTCACGGCACTCTGCCACCACACATCAATAGTCCCGGCACACTGGACACGGACCCTCCACCCTCAGCCCCACGACTGTTCCCCGGCCGGCCGGTTCTGACGAGTCCAGAGGACGCTTCTACCGGACCTACTCCTCAGTCAATAACCCGTCCCCTGCCAGGAGTGCAGAGCAAGGTAAGTGCAAGGTTGGGTCCTTGCTCAGCAACAGAGCCTCGGGACGCGTCCTCGTCTCCCGATGTCGTACTACCTGCTGCGCCCCACTGCGAAGCTCCACAGGGTACATAAAAAATAATCGTCCCCTTGGATGCGTGGCTTTCACTTCCCAACATCACGCTGGCTGGCCCGGACCATCCGACTCGGTTACGCAATTCAGTTTGCCAGGCCTCCGCCCCCTTTCATGGGTGTCCGCTTTACCGCAGTACACCGCAAGCATGCCAAATCCCTGAATGCAGAAATCGCTACTCTCTTACTCAAAGACGTGATAGAGCCTGTCCTTCCAACCGAGATGAAGAAGGGTTTCTACAGCCCTTACTTCATCGTACCCAAGAAAGGCAGCAGCTTACGAACGATCTTGGACTTGCTAGTTTTCAACAGGCTTTGCACAAACTCCCATTCAAAATTCTAATGCAAAAACACATCTTAACTTGCGTCCGGCATCTAGATTGGTTCGCAGCGGTAGACCTGAAGGACACGTACTTCTGCCTTGACACCCTACGGAGTGCCTACGGTTCGTGATCGATGGCCAGGCCTATCAGTACAAAGTCCTCCCCTTCAGCATGTCTCTGTCCCCTCGTGTCTTCATGAAAGTTGCAAAGGCAGCCCTTGCCCCGCTCTGAGAAGCCGACATCCGCATACTCAATTACCTTGACAACTGGCTCATTCTGGCCCACTCCCGAGAGTTACTATGCGCTCACAGAGACCAGATGCTGAGGCAACTCAGCCATTTGGGCTTCAGGTCAACTGGGAAAAGAGCAAGCTCGCCCCAGTTCAGAGCATCTCTTTTCTCATTGAGACTGAGCGGTTAGACTCAGTCTCAATGTCAGCACATCTCGTCAATCGTGTGCAGTCGGTGCTGGAATGCCTTGCCACCTTCAGGCCGGGAACAGCGGTCCCTTTAAAACTTTTCCAGAGGCTCCTGGGGCATATGGCATCCTCCGCAGTGGTTGTGCCACTGGGGTTGCTGCATATGAGACCACTTCAGCACTGGCTTCAGACTCAAGTTCCGAGACGAGCATGGCGCCGCAGCATGCACCGTGTGATGTTCACTCCCGCCTGCTGCCAAGCATTCAAACCCTGGACAGACCTCTGCTTTCTGCGGGCAGTAGTACCCTTGCAGCAGGTGTCCTGACACGTCCTGGTCACGACCGACGCCTCCAGATTGGGTTGGGTCACCGTGTGCAACGGGCACGCAGCCGCGGGCCGTTGGAAAGGGGCCTAGAGTTGCCTAGAGTTGCTGACTGTTTTCTTTGCCCTGCGGAAGTTTCTCCCGTTATTTCGAGACAAAAATGTCCTAGTCAGGTCAGACAGCACCACCGCGGTAGCGTACATAAATCACCAAGGTGGCGTACTCTCCCAAAACATGTCAAGACTCGCCCGTCGTCTCCTCCTTTGGAGGCAGCAATGACTCAAGTCTCTGCGCACCACTCACATCCCCGGCAACATCAATGTGGTAGCAGACACGCTGTCACGACAACGCTTGCCCGATCGATTTGGCAAGGCCCAGGTAGAGCTGTTTGCCTCCCGAGAGACCTCCCACTGCCCGCTCTGGTATGCCCGAAAAGAGGCTCCCCTTGGGGCAGATGCACTGGCACACAGCTGGCCCTCGGGGTTGCGCAAGTACGCATTTCCCCCATTGAGCCATGTGCTGTGCAAGATCAGGGAGGACAAGGAGCCAGTCACCCTAGTGGCTCCCTTCTGGCCCACCCGGGCCTGGTTCTCAGACATTGTACTCCTTGCGAGAGCCCCTCGGAGGAAAAGACCTTCTTTCTCAGGTACGGGGCACGCTCTGAAATCAGCACCCAGACCTCTGGAACCTCCACGCCTGGCCAATGGACGGGACACGGAAGATCTAGCTGGTCTACCACCTACCATTGTAGACACGATCAACCAAGCCACAGCCCCCTCTACCAGGCAACTTTACACCCTGAAGTGGTGCTTGTTCGCAAATTGGTGCTCTTCCCGGGCTGAAGACCCACAGAGGTGCACAGTTAGGTTAGTAGGTTCCTACCATGCCCTTCAGAGACCAGGTAGTGAACCTGCAAGCACTGCCCCGGGAGGAGGTCTCCGCAATTCAGCGGAGGAATTCACTGACCCAATCCACTGCGGGTACTCAAATCTACCCTGTACTGGAATAGCTGCTCCACAGGCCGGTACTCCTGCGTGGACTCCTCCTGTGTGTATATTCCGTGGTACGGTCCCCTTACGAGTGGACCAGCATCTCCCTTTGGCAGTTCCAGCTGCCCTCCAGTCGCCGTGTTTTTTTTACGCAGAATTATTTTTTTTGTTCAATACAACACAATTTCAATTGCAACCCTGGTGGTGAAACGTGTTCTTTTTATTAGAAAATAATTTGATTAATTGACAATATTTGGAGTTTTCATTTTGAGTCTCACTCTGGGAGTCGGCCACCGTTACAACATGTCTCCATTTATTTTTTTATGTGTTTTTTAATGTGCTGATGACCGCGTCTAAAGAAGAAAAAAAAACACATCATTGTCAGAAATGTTGTACGTTTCAGCCCATGTATAAAAAATCATGTGTGTTATTGCCAGCCATTTTCCAAAGCTGTACAAAAGTTGTTTAATTATGATCACATTTAGATCACACTTTTATGTTAAGAAATGCAAAGTTTGCAAACTCTCTTGATTTGTGAATCCAGAAATCCACTTTGTTGTTGCTAGGTAACTACACTCCACTCAAATATGTCACTTGGCCAGCATCTTCAACAGCATTTTTTGCCAATTTCACAAAAACTTTGCCTATCCAAGTTTTGGACCAACATTAGATCAGTAGACACTTGTGTGACAAGTTCAAAATTAATGATAGATTTATGACCAGTTGATGTAGTGTGGTTTTTCCATATTGCATGTCAAATGAGGACAACAATCTACTCACTGCAAACCAAAAACAGGGTGCCCAAAGAGGATAACCAAGAAACCTGTCTAACCTATTTGACTGCTTGTATTAATTATAGAATTGGTGCCTGTCTGTCACTCGCTTGACATTGTGTCGATGTAGTGACACTAGGGGTTCGCTCTTGAAAGCCCCACTCACCTTTGCTTTATTCAGAAAAGTACAAGATGCGTGAGGTTCAGACTAGGGAAAACACACAAAATTTGGTTAATGATTTGACATTTCAAGATGACTCTTACTGAAGAAAAATATTTTAACCAGGGTTATTTGTGGTTCGACAGGCTTTGTCTCTAGACTGTAAACAGTAGGGGATAGAAAAGTTAAGAGAGACAGAGATTTGAAAATGTAGTGGAAAATAAGCAAAGACTAAATGAGCAAAATCCACCAATAAATATTCTGTCGTTATGCTTAATAGCAATAACAGGGATCCTGGTTGAGGCTTGGTGCTCATTGATCGTGTAACAGAATTTTATTGGAGGGATTTGATCAATTTAAAATTCCACACTTTATGTCTAAAGTGGAGTGCCCGTCCACATAGAACAGAATCACTCAGTACACAATACACATGTGAAATACAATGAAAACAACCAATAAGAAATTAAAATAAACTGGAAATGAATGGGTGGCAGATAATAACAAGAATGAGAGGCAGCTGTAAATTTTCTGTAAATGTACACCGTTTCAGATGAATTATTATCAGGTAGTTCAGCTTTGATAAGAAATGGATAAGTGGAAATAAAAGAAAGGTGAGGAAAAAATCAATTTTATTCAGCTCTGAGAAATAATTAAGACTTCTCAACAACTTCTCTGGGTGATGTACCTTGCTGTGTCATCACAAAGCAAAGCTGCTCCTTGTTCAAAAGATGTTCTAAAGGAATGTGTTTCCTGTCCATGTATGTTACCCCCATATAAGGTAAAGAACTATTTCATTGGTGGGGGGGTCCAGTGGAATGTGTTTTTTCTGGACCATATAACAAAGTGCTGAACAATAAACTTTGAAGAAGGATCTGATAGCATTGGGTGTCTGTGTCATTTCTTTCTTCCCTCAGCTGAGCCGTATCGAGATGGGGATTGCAGATCAACAAAATAAATTAAATACATTGGATGACAAAATTATCTAACAGTTTGGGGGCTCGTCGGGATCTCTCCAGACAGGAAAGACTGATTTAAGTATCAAGTATTCCTGTCTGATGAGAGATTGAATAAAACGTAGTTTAATTTGGCTCGATATTAACTCAGTTAATAACTCTGCTCGGGGGCCCCTTCAGAGGGAGGAATTTGCCCTATTATAAAATAGGAAGGAGGGTTTTGCTCTATTATAAAATAGGGAAAACCCCACAACCGCAGCAGTAGTTTAAAGGATATCCTTGTTCAGGTATGAATAAGAGGAGGACGGGAATTGTCCTAAGGAAAAGACAGAGAGAAATTTGATCTGTATTAACCGTGTGGATCGGGAATTTTATTGTAGTATTATTAAAAGGGTGACATTATGGGTCAGGAAATAAGCCGTCCTCCAAACGAAAATCCAAAACAATGGATGTTTTGCAATAAATAAGATTATAATACTGAACCTTATATCAGCAATTTGGCTGGGTGGTCATAGAAAGGAGAAAGAAAAAAGGAAGAAAAAAACATAATTAGATCAATTCATGAGTAAATCCAAATCTATGGTTAAAAGGGTGAAAGGACCCTCAGTGGGATTATAAATACATAAAAGAGTCATACGAGGTGTGGAAGAAAATAAAACCACAAAGGTCCTGAACAAAAAGAGACTAATCAAATGCACGCAGCGGTCTCTGTTTCAAAACAAGCCGCCTAAATATGTGTGGAGCGGAGGGGGGGCGGGGCCGGGTCGGAATATTGCGCGCCCGGTCCCCAATCGGCCTGATGAGGCGTGCGAGGGATAAAGGAGGCCGGTGACGATTGTTCGAGAGAGAGAGAGAATAACGGGCATGTCCATCATGTGTGTTTGTTTATGTGTTTTCATTAAATTATTATTTATATTGACAAGCCGGTTCTCGCCTCCTCCTTGCCCATCCTTTAACTGTTTTACATTGGTGCCGAAACCCGGGAGGGAGGAGGGATGGCCGTCACAGAGTCCTCGACACTGCCGTCCACCCAGGGTAGCGCCGCTGCCATCTGCCGGGTGACGGAGTAGCCTGACCGCCCGGATGCGGGGTACGGCCGTCATCCACGGGGCAAGTGGGGACTGGAAACCCTGACCACCTGGAGCGAGGGAGCCGCTGCCGGGGGCGGAGGAGTGCCCTGCCGTCCCCAGAGACGCGGAGGGGTCGAGGAAAGACCGCCGTCTGCGAGGGGAGAAGGGAAGAAACTCTCCGACCGCCCGGAGCGGTAGAGCCGCTGCCAGGGGTGGAGGAGTGTCCCCATTTGCCGCCAGAAAAGCGGAGGCGCGTTCTGCCCGCTGGGGGTCGACGGTTTCACTCCGGTTCGCCCGGGGGCGGAGCGGCTGTCGTCCGCCTGAGTGTGGAGGAGTGTTCGAGGACCACGCGACGGTACATCAAAGAACCGGTGAGTGAGCTTTTTCTCTCTCTCCTCTCTCTCTCCCTTTCGCACCGTGTTGACCTTTTCCCTCGCCTATTTTGTTGTTGTTTTTCCCCTCCTGTCTCCTCCCAGGGCGAGGAAGGCGGGGATGACCACGCGGGACGCGAGATACACCCCGCCCAGGGATAGGGGGGTGTACGTCATGCCGGTGGCACCCCGGCCTGAGATAACGCCGGGAGGAATGTGGAGCAGAGGGGGGCGGGGCAGGGCCGGGTCGAATATTGCGCGCCCGGTCCCCAATCGACCTGATGAGGCGCGCGAGGGATAAAGGCGGCCGGTGACGATTGTTCGAGAGAGAGAGAATTACGGGCATGTCCGTCATGTGTGTTTGTTTATGTGTTTTCATTAAATTATTATTTATATTGACAAGCCGGTTCTCGCCTCCTCCTTGCCCATCCTTTAACTGTTTTACAATATGATATTGTCGTGAACAAAGCTTTAACCCCTAGCTTCCCAAAGACACCATGTGCACTGTTGTATCCCGATTTAACCAAATTTTAAGGCAATTCAGTCGTTGCAGCCGCGGACATATTCGATTCAGATTCAAAGAAAGATACGATCGAAGGTACAACATCTGCATTTCCTTTAATCAAGTGCCCAGACGGATATAAAATTGTTTCACTAACATTGTCTGAGACGCTGGCTATATGCAAATAATTACTATATAAAAACCGCATACCTTAATCATCGATACGGGCGCATCTAAATGTTCATTAACAGCGCATTGCTATGAGGGCTCTATTACGGGATGCACTCTAAACTCTGTGGGAATTAATGGCATTCCTGTGAAGTGTAATATTACACCAAAATTAACCTTAACCTTATCTCTAGATAACACAAACTTGTTTAAAATGCATGATTTTGCCTGACTCTCCGTTCTGCCTACTGCGGCCAGCTGCATAAAACTTTTTTAGACTAGTCTTACTAGTTAGTTGTCTAAAATGTTGGTCTTTATCTTTTCAGTCCGTTGCATAAAAAAATAGATCGGTCTAATTTAAGACTAAAATCTAAGATAACACCACTAGGCTAACTTTCATTGACATTCTATGTTGCCATGAAAATTAACTGTCAGCTGAGCCAGTGAGGGCTTCAGTTGAGGGCTGAAAGGGGGTTGAGTTGAGACTTTGTTGAAGACTTTGACTTCAACGATGGTAACAAAATGTCATGTGCTTTTATTATTTGGGTTAAAATCACTAATTTTTTTCATTAGAATAAATTTTGAAGCACTGTAGTCCTCTAATAAGCAAATATTTACAGCGAATGAAAACTGTATTGGGTGTCCACTGTCGGCCATTTTTTTTAAAGCTGTGCATTGTCTTACTTTTCCCACAATGCAATGCTAATTAGACTGTCTTACTAAAGATAACTGTGAGCTTGTTTTATGCAACAGGCTTTCTGTGATCCGATGCATAAAATTGGGAAAGAAAATAAATAAATAACTTTTGATTCAAACTCATTACAATTGCTGTTTCCCTCAGTATATTGTCAGTCTGTGTATACAGGACATTGCGGAGAGGTTTGCAGCTCAGCGTCTATCAGCACTTCTGGTGCGAAACAGGAAATGCTCAACATCGACCCAGCGCTATGGGCCGCCCACAAAGATGAGGCGGGCCTTATTGACTTAAGACCATATGTTGCCAAACTCTGCTGAAACTTACCAGTATACTGCAAACAGTATCCACTTTCCAAAGAAAAAGAACAAGGTATTGGCCCAATAATACAGCAGTGTCTGTCACAAGGAATTTTAAAACCTACACACTCACCATACAACACACCAATTAATCCAGTAAAGAAAGCTAATGGTGCATGGCATTTAACACAAGATTTAAGGTGATTTCATTGTCACCAGTGGTGCCGGATGTGTGCACTACTATTAACAAAATTCCAGCAGACCACACTCATTTTACTATTATTAATTTGTGTTCTGCATTCTTCAGTGTCAGTCATGGCTGATACGCAGCCGCTGTTCTCATTCACATATGGAGGCCAATAGTAACAGAATGCCCCAGGAATTTAGAGACTCGCCTGCTGTGTTCTCTGCTGTAGTGTACGCTACTTTGAAGGACACCAAACTGCCACCTGTCTATTGCAATATGCTGACGACATTCTGCATTCCGGCCATCAAGTCATGCACAACCGCTTCAACTACTGTTTGCAATGTATTAGCGAAGGCTGGCCTCAAGACATCAAAAGAAAAGATGCAATGGGTGAAACTGAACTATCAATCTGGGTCATTAAAAACAGAAAGGAACAGTACATCTCTCCACAGACAGAGTGAAGATGATTTATACCTTCCAACACCCTAAAACAAAGGCTCAAATGCAAAGCTTATTGGGTTTAGTGAAATTTTGTCGAGCATGGGTGCCAAACTGCTCGTTATATGACAACATCCTGAGAGAAGCAACACTCTCAAAGGCTGAGGAACCTATCAAGTGGACTGCTGAAATGAACATTACTACCAAATCATGATGAACCCTTTCATCTGTACGTGCACGAGGCGGCAGGCACAGCAGCAGCGATCCTCGCTCAGTCCCATTTTGGAACATATAGACCAGTGGCGTACTTGTCAAAATTTTAGAGGCAGTCGCCAGAGGCCTCCCTGCATGTTTGCGAGCTGTGACTGCTGCAGCTTTGATGGTACAACATGCAGAACGTATTGATCCCTCACATCCATTAGTTGTGCACACCTCTCACCAGGTAGGAACAATCATGCACAACATTACCACATGACAGCACAATGTTGATCGGGGTATGAAGTATTTTTATTGGCTACTGCTAATCAGACAAATAAACCAACCTCATGTACACGCCCCGACTTTATCATTACAAATGACTAACTAAAGGTGAATTTTACAACGATTCACATGATTGCTTCGATCGCCTAAAAACATGTACTTTATGCAGGCTGGATGTTTCATCATCCGCCCTGGAGGAGGGGAACCATTGGTACGTTGATGGGTCCTGTTCCAAAACAAATGATTCCATATACTGGTTTGGGTATGCTGTAATGGAACTTACGAGTCAAATTATTGAAGCTTATTCACCCATATAAATCTGCACAAGCTGCTGAGTTGTTTGCGTTGATAAGAGCATGCCATTTGGCTAAAGTTAAATCAATAGATATATGCACAGACTCAAAGTATGCTGATGAAGTAGCAAAGTGGGCTCCAAGGGAAGTTATGGTAAGCCCAGAGCTCAATCAAGCTGAAGAGACTTCTTCCATGATACAATCAATACTGGTAAAAGACAATGACATTCAATTGTTACAGGCAAATCCATCTGAATCTGACAACATTGGGCCTCAAATTAAGTGAAATCAAACTGTGGCAGCAGGGGCGTGGTCAAGCGCCCGTCCGGGAGAGAAAAGCGGTAAGGGCGCTTACACCTGAGCTAAATTATGTCTAACACCTTTGTCTAATTTCAGTAAGCATGGGGAGAGCGGCATATAAAGCAGCAGCCACAAAGCCTCGGGGGAGAGAGTGACAAGGGAACCCAGTGTTCCCAAGGAAGACTATAAAGAAATTGATGTACAATAAGTGTGTCAAAGAATATTAAAAAACCCTGTTACCTGCGAAAGTTTCCTGTGTTTTCCCTCTCTCAGAGCGAGAGCGTTCCACACAAACTTATTGCATAAATGGGGTATGAAATGCAGTAAAATGTATCCTGGACTCATATCTAATATGCACACAGAACAACAGACAAAAGCCTACGAAGCACGAACCACACTCGGAACTGCCGTTCTAAACGGACAGAAGCTGTGTGTGAGGTAAAATGGTGAGATTCGGCTGACTAAGCTCAGAATGTCACCATCCTCTGTTGTTAATCTTTCCATTTGAAATACTAATGGGTAAGCCTTTCCCGACCCCTTGGGTCAAAAGCCGCGCTGGCTTTCTCTCCACAGGTGACAAGGAGATGGTGATTGCAGAATATGTGGATTCCCTCATTAAATATTAAATGGCATAAATGGTGATATCTCTCTCTCCCTCTGCCTGCAGAAAGCACTACTCATTCATTTGTTCCAAATCAGCAGGGTCTGGTGAAGTGTCTGAAACCAACAAAGTTAGGTGAACCAAAGTGGGCCCAACTACTGAACTGCCGGTGACCAGAACGGTGGGTGCCAAATGACCTTTAACCACAGTGGATCCACGCAACCCGCATGAAGCTTGCTCCAGAGGAGGGCCTTACTGATTCAAGGTGAACGGTGAAAGCACTGGAGGAGCTGAACACGCAGCGCCAGTGCCCAACCGGGAATCTGCGAATTAGGAGGACCTGAGGAGGGACCCGGAACAGTCAACATGAAGACATTCCTACTGACAATCTGCATATGGCAGGCGGTTGTGCTTGCCTATGCCTGTTCAGTATCAACACAACAACAAGGAGTCACAAGTGTAATTCCAATTCCTAGAAATAATGTATGATGGTTTATGTTTTATGGTAATGTTACAGGAAGATGTTTCTGTTGGGAAGGTACGGGTAAACACCCGGAAACGAAGGTACCTAGAAGGTGATGCATCAAGTGACCCTGAAGTATATCTATACAGTGTTGGACAGGCAAGAGGTATTAAATGTTTGGATTACCTCTTGGCTAAAAATGTAAAGGAGTATGTAAAATGTTTGGTGACAAATGCTGTACATACATCCCGGGTCACACTGATGATGATGGTTAACTCATTAAGGTATGAAAGGAAATGGATAAGTTGAATAAAGAATTAGCCGACAACATCAGGGAATATGGGGACATTTTTTCAATATGTTTGGGTGGTTCGAACCCTGGATGTCCTCCATTATGTCGATTGCTGTATGCATTTGTCGGTTTTTTTTTTTGAGGAGACGAAGTCAAGTTTTCAAAGTAAAAATTGTATTTATTAACAAGAAAGAATAACTACAAAAATCATTCAGCCAGCTGGGGATCTAGTCTGCTTCACCCGTAAGCTCCACTCAAAAAGATCCCGTTTCTCCTGTGTTCCCTTCTTTTCTACATTTCTGACCCAGGGTTTATTCCTTTGTTCTCAGGTTTTTACTCTTTTGATTGGCTTATTTTTGCCGCCGGGGCATCTCCAATATTCTAAGGGATACGTTTCAATCATTCCGTTGGTTTGTTTTTGCCGCAGTGGGGTTACTGGTTTTGCCTCCTATTGGTTTTCTCTTATCAGATCCTTGCTTAAAGAATTTACAATGTGTAAACTGTTTCTAGGCTCCCCTGCCTAAAGAATTTCCAATATAGAAACTGTTTCCAGGTTCCCCTGCCTAAAGAATTTCCTGTGTCAGAAATGCAGCTGCAGTTTATCATATCTTCACATTCACTTATCCTTTTAGCGTTTTTGGTTTTAACATATTTTTTCTAGTTAGTTACACACATCATTCATCATTTGTTAGCAGGCATACATTGTTTAAAATGTGTCACACACATATACTGATTAAGATTGTAACACACAACAATTCCCTCCTTTTACACCATTCATGGTGTAAACACTGTCCCTTTGATGCTTCGTCAGGTGTGATACTCTGTGCCGATTCTTTCTCTCTTAAACCTTGTTAGGTGTGATACTCGTTCCAGCACTTTTCTCTCTTAAACCTGCACTGGTCTCCCATTCCCTTAGGGCCATCTACTGCGCCTATACAGGCTATCAGCTGACCCCTAAGGTCCAGGGATCCCATTTTGCTACAAAATACAAGGAAAAACTTAAGGCTTTCATATCTGCTATGTGAAGAGGAAAAACTGTCATGGAGTGTCATACAGTCTTAATGCCAGTCCCTGTTCTTGACAGGATTCTTTTTCACTACTTCGCCGCACTGGTGATCACCTGTAAGGCATAAGGCTATAACATGTCATTATTTACAGTATTTTGAGTGCTGGATTTTCTCTTAAGCTAACCAGCTATCTTCTTCCACTCCACTCTCTCCCATTGGGTGTGGTACCTCGGATAAGAGAAATTGTCCTCCCACTTTTTAGTAAATGGGGATTCTGAATCGTCCCCTATCGCTGCTTCTATTTCTTCTGAAGTATTTTGCAGATATTAGACATCTATCTTTTTCATGCAGCTCAGCCAAATCAGTTTTATCCTCCGCAGTTGTGTGTGAGGTGGCCTGTGAGGGTACACAATGTGTTAGGTGGTGCCAATTAGCTCCTGTCTTACCCCTTACTTTTAGGGCATGGGGGGTGCACTCCACCACTTCCCAAGGCCCTGTCCACCTGGGTTCAGACCACTTTCTCTTGTGGACCTTCACCCGTACCAGTCACCAGACTTCCTCGGGTCCCTCTGCGTTTTTCACCTCTTTTGGCATGAGTATGGCTCTTAGTAATGATTTAACTGTTCAGCATGCTTCACAGGGGTCTTTTGCGTGGTTATGAATCCTCTTCTCATCCATTGTGGCCCATCAACATGTACTTCTCCAAAGGCATAGGCAGAGTCGGTGTAGATATTTACTCTTTTGCCCTCACTTATTTCGAGTGCTTTGGTGAGTGCGGTGATTTCGGCCAGCTGAGCTGAGGCTGGTTGTGAGATAATCTAAGCGTCCATTGTGGTGATATTTTTCCCTTCTTGTTTAACCACTGCATAGAAGGCCACATTCCCATGATTTCCCTTATAACAACGTCCGTCGCTCTAAAGCTCCAGGGGTTCTGTATGTAGTTCCATTCTTATCTTCAGATCTTTTGCTGCCCTGAATTCACAGTCATGTGGCTCTTGTCCTTCAGAGTTTATTCCTGTTGACATGTTTACCCCTGTGGCGGTGTAGGTAATATGAGGTTGTTTCAACATTTCAGCGATCTTTAGTTTTCTTACTGTTGAAAATGTGAAGGCTGCTGAGTTTAGGTATGCCACCACTCCATGCAAGGTGTTCACTATGAGTGGATGGCACATAACGATGTGGGCCGTTTTTTCTATTGCTTTGCAGAGTGCTGCTAAATGTCTTGTGCATCCCACCTGGCCTTTTTCCGCATTGTCCAGCTTTGAGCTGTGGTAATTAAGTACCCTCCTTTCTCCCTCCTTTTTCTGAAACAAAACAGCATTCACCACTCCTCCTGTTTCAGAAACATCCAGGAAGAAAGGGTTCTTATAATCTGATGTACTGAGATGTGCCGCTTGTGCCAATGCCTGTTTTGTGTGGGTCAATACCTCGTCAGCTTCTGTTTTCCTTGAAAGGGTAGCAGCCATTATACCCCTCAGGGTTGTGTTAATTCCACATAGTTTGGTACATGGTTCCTGCCCTATCTAGTAAGTCCTAGAAAACCCAACATTTGCTGAAATGTCTTGGGTTTACCATGTGACAATATGTTTGTTCTTTGCGCTGCAGTAAGGGTTAGTGAGTTTGCAGAAATCAGCCTTCCCAGGAAGGCAACTGTCCTTCGTGCCACTTGTGTTTTTTCCTTTTTAACTTTGTACCCAATCTGAAGATCCGTCAGCACGCCTGTCACTGCTATCACAGTGGTGCGCCCAGATAGATTGGTTCTCCTAGCTTGGTTGGTTTCAGGCTGTTCGCAAGCATCTTCATCATCGCTGTTGCAGCCCTGACAACCAGACAACCAGGGAAGCCCTTTGTGGTTTTTGCAGCATCAATACTTTTAGTAACCTCATATGCTCTCTCTCAATATATGATACATCCCACGGTGCCAGAGGAACTCACAGACATTTCCGGTAGTCTGGAGCGCTATCTGGTGGTGTGTAGGATCAGACAGCAGTTTTTAAACCACCCAAAGTGTCTTGCTCTTGCTGCTTTAGATGTTTATAAATTCATACTATATTTCATTCTACATCATTGTTATTTTAGGCTGGAATTGTTTTCCACCTTCTCTCTTTCAGCTGGTCATTCTGACCCAACTTGCTTCAATGATGGCAACATCATTACTATTTCTTTTTATATTCATAAACCACACTTTAATTTCCTCCTATGGTTACATGTTTTATATTAACTAACAATCATCACTTTCTTCATTATATAATACATTTTCCCTTAACACTGAACATCCTTACAAAGCGCAAGCAATGCACTTCCATCATTTCAGACTTCATCAGAGTAATTCAGAGTATTATATCAATAAAAATCTATAAAAATCAATAAAAAAATCAAATATATAACATATCATTCCTCATACATATCTTCATTGGAGGAATCAATTTCCTTCCAGTTTGGTATTTGTTGCATTGGACTATTCACATTGATCAGTGTCATCTACTTAGTTATTGCTTTGATAAAAACTATAATTTCATCAACGGTAACACCCCTGACATATCTATTAATAACTTCGGAATGGATCAAGGTATTAACTTACTTTTTTTTTATGAAAAAGCTGCCATTCGACTGCATAGACTGTGTTGACTTCCATGAATGATAAGCCTTCCGTATTTTAGTGCAAATCTATAGCATTATTATTATAGATTTTACCATAAAACAAAGACATTGTACTTTATTTTATCTAATGATATAAAATGCTGTTGGTGTGTGTAAACCAATCACAGAGCTGTGTGTGTGTGTGTGAACCAATCACAGACCTGTGTGTGTGTGTGTGTGTGTGTGTGTGTGAACCAATCACAGACCAAAAACAAAGAATGATGTTGTCAGATGTCATTGGAGTAAAAGGGGGGAGGGGTGTGAAATTCCTACAGCCAGAGCCTGTGGCACCTAATGACTGATGAAAAGCACATCAATCATTCAAATGCAGTAAACAGTTCCATCTAGTGGTGTTTTTGGATATTACTCCATTTATACAGAATATTCCATTCAAATGAACAGTTTTGTTCCTTTTATATTTTCTCCTGTTTTTCAACCAAAAAAAAAAAAAGGTATGGTGACTATAATCACAGAAATGTAAATAGTTGTTTTGTTTCTTTATATTTTTTCACCCAATTTCTTTTGATGTTGTTCTAAAGCCTTTGAGGAATAAATATTTGTTGTAAAATTCATTATTCATTTATGTTTAATATTTTTTATATAATAAAAACAACAAAATTGAATTTCCGTTTTTCTATTTTTTGGTGATATATCACATCAGAACATGTACAAATGTCTCAAGAAGTGTATTTACAATGCATCCACATTGTAGATGAGAATCTATAGAATCCAGAAATATGACTCTCTTCACTCTGCTATGAAAATTGACCATTCCAGAAGCCAAAATATCAAAATAGTGCCAGGCGGACTTAAGACCCCTTAGACCAAGAAGGGTTAAAAGCAAAACAAAAATAAAATAAAACAACTTAGAGATGTTCCTTCAAAATCTGCTCTTGTGTTTCTGTTTCAAGCATCAATCTTAGACTGAGAATGTGGTGGGGGGAGGGGACATTCCACTCCCTCACACTGTTTCTAATCTCATTACAGCTGTTTCTTCTTCTTTCATTTTAGAATCTCACAATAATATACAGAGCCGGCCCAAGGCATAAGCGAACTAAGCGGCTGCTTAGGGCCCCGGTGGCCACCAGGGGGCCCCCAAGAGCACATCTTTTTTTTTTTTTTTTTTTTTTGTGATTATACTGTCAATGGACAATGGTAATTATACAAAAACGCAATATTAAATGCAATATTATGTTAACGGGCTGCAGGATGCAAGCACATTCAGACAGCAAAACAGCAATGTCACAAAAAAGGACATCCTCTGGTGCAAAGAAAAGGAAAAATTAGAAAACAGAGGAAGAGAAAAAAACAGCACGATAAAGGTATTAAGTAGCTGGCTATGTTACGAGCTAACATTAGCTGGCTTGTTAGTTAACATAGCCTATGTTGCATATCTTCTTTTTTTAGGAAAGTTTGATTAATCATCTGTAAATAGCCTTGACATCTTAATATATTATTAGTAGCCTACAACATATTACTTAGCTAGTTTTAGATAAAAAATTTTGTCTTCTGTGTAAAAATAACTTTCCTGGGTATTTATTTTTGTAATAAAAATAAGCTTCTGTTCCATAAACTTTTTACTGATAACAACTTAACATTATTTACATTAGTCTACCATTTTGGGGTCTTTGCTATTATATTCCAATATCATTATGCCTCAATTAGCTAGTTATAGATTAAGAGTTGTTGTTTAGGTGTACAGATGGCTTGCTGTTGTGTTTAATAATTTGTGTTGAGAAAATAACATATTTTGTCAAATATTCTGTCAAATATGTACTCTTATGAAACTTCCCTAGGAGCACTGTTGAAATATTTTGGACGTGGGGCACAACCAACGCCACCTGCCCCAAGTGCCAGTGCTACAGCTGATGATGATTTTTCAACAATCCCAGATCATTATATTTATATGGATAAACCATGCCTTTGTTTTGACAGACAGTTGCATTACCTTCTAATATGACATCTAACATGGCTAGCTTTTTATTATTATTATTTTCATCTTTCATCAGGTCCATCCACTGCAGGCGAGGAGCACTTCCCAATACGTGCATCCACTGATAGAATAGAATAGAATCAGTTTTATTGCCAAGTATGCTTACACATTCAATAAATTTGTCTTGGTGACAGAAGCTTCCAGTGTACAACAATACAAACAATACCAAAAACAGCAGCAAGACATAGGTAATTAACAAAAAACAAAAAGAATACAATATAAATAGTTATACATATACGTACATACACTCACCTTCATACATACCCACATACACACACACACGTAGTGCAGTGATGTGGTCATCTATCCTGTCTGACTCAGAAAGGACTGATCTGGTAAGCAGAGGGCCACTCCCTATAAAGGAAAACTTCACATTCCTGAAAAACCTGATGGCCGAAGCTTCCACTACACCAACAGAAAGTTAATTAATGGGGAAAAATGTAAGTGGAGCTGGCTCACTTATTCAAAAAGAAATGATACCGTCTACAGCTTCTGCTGCTAATTGTTCTCTAGGAAGTACACAAAACTGGTAACAGAGGATCAACAGGATTGGGTAAATATAGGTGTGCTACTGTTACATTTAAAACCATAGAAGGGTAAAATCATGCCAGGCAGACATTGGTATGTTGTAAGCAACACAGCTACAACTAATAAAATTGATAAGGGATGTGTTAGATTTATAGTGTGCGAATAATCAAGCATTGACAATATTCAATCATATTGGCGGCACCGAGGGGCCCCCCAAATCAAATTCTGCTTAGGGCCCCATAAAGGCTTGGGCCGGCCCTGATAATATATTTAATTTATTCTTCAGCAGTAGAAAGTGATATTTATAATAATTGATTACAGTAACTGCTTTCAAACTTTCCCATCCCACACCATACATTTTTTTTTTTAAAACTATCTCAACTTACTTTCTTCAGTCCATTCAAACAATATACAAATAACCTTCAAATCTTTAATAAAACAGAAGCTTTACCTTTCTTTTACGACATTCTCTATATAATCAATATAACTTTCTTTTAGCCTTCTGTTAAAGCAGAGCTTTACATTTATAACATCTTATTATTATTAATATATTATAATCCCTTATTTATTATTAAGTAATAATTTATTATTACTACTTTCTCCATTTCTTACACTTTCTCAGGTGCAAGAGAATAAAATAGAGATATTCTATCTAATAAAATAATATAAATCAAGTTTTTAAACTAACAGAAAAGTAAAAGTTTAAACATAATAAAGTCGTAAAGAGGCACAATGAAAATTCAAACAAATCTCTTTTCTTTTGTTTTGAAATAATTGCTCTTTTAATTTCTCATGATTTTTTATCCAAATGTTTCTTCATCATTTAACAGTTATCGTTATTATGAATCTAAAATGATACTTTCATTTATTAACTATGGCAAATGGAAATAGTTGTAATAGAAATAGAAACTCAATCAACTCTTTGTAGAACCCACTAACTTTTTCTTTTTTTAATGAGGGTACTCTCTGGAAAATTTGGGGGAGTAACCAATCCAATAGGTAACTCTATAACTTTGCCATACATTTGTAATATTTACTCTTCAAATCAATAAATCAGTGGTTAGCTGCTGGATTTAATTTTAGACCCTCAGAACAATTTAGACATGGGCATTTAACCCCATTGATGGCATTCTAGAAAATCATAAAATGATCGTATAAGACTGAAATCAACTTTTCCAGAGAAATTTTAATCCATATTATAAATGGCAAATCAGTAATGATTACCAGCAGTAATGAGTGCAGGAGGACCAATCAGATAATAGCCCACATCATTTTCAGTCTTCTTTGTCTCCTGATTTCCTCCTGCAGTATTAGTAACTTCTATAAAATCATAATTCAGCCGGGGAACTCAGTGTAAGTGAGTTTGCAGGTTTTTGTTTTAATTTTTTTTAGTATATGTAGTGAGAAAAATCTTGCTATCTTCCTCAGATAATATGGGGGGAGCCAGAAGGTAACTTCTATCTGGTGTCCCCAGATTCACACTATTTGAGTGACCAGTATATTCCCTCCCCGTCAAACAGTAGATTCCAAGCGTGTGTTTGTTTCAATTTAAATCCCAATTTATGACTGTCCGCTCACTTGTGAGTAGAAGCTTGGCTGCTTAAAGAGGCATTTACCTCAACCACACTCTTCTGTTAGAATCTTTTTATAATTCCTCCCACGTTTCCCTTCACTACTTGTGGCCGGTCAGTTTGTATGGTGTACACCCGAGCAACTGACTCAATCTGTCGCAACCCTTGAGTTTGTTTACACCGTTAGGTTACCGATCTCGGGATTTATTGTGACAGAGACACCCCAAGTTTAAAACACACTGCTTAGTGAGCGTTCCACTCACTCTTCAACCGCAAAAACAAAACACAATGTCCCTACCAATTTAATCTATTTTATTGCTAAGTGTGTTCAAGGAGACGGAAACTCAGCGTCCTGGGACTAAGTGGCACTCGTCAGACACTCCACCCGTAATCCGGTCCTGGCTCCACAGTTCCAAACAGGCCTCCCAGGTCTTTGTATCCATGAACCACTCTGCCCTTGAGGCATAAAAATTTTATTAACAAGAAAGAATAAGTACAAAAATCATTCAGCCAGCTGGGGATCTAGTCTGCTTCACCCGTAAGCTCCACTCAAAAATATCCAGTTTCTCCTGTGTTCCCTTCTTTTCTACATTTCTGACCCAGGGTTTATTCCTTTGTTCTCAGGTTTTTACTCTTTTGATTGGCTTATTTTTGCATCTCCAATATTCTAAGAGATAAGTTTCAATCATTCCGTTGGTTTGTTTTTGCTGCAGTGGGGTTACTGGTTTTGCCTCCTATTGGTTCTCTCTTATCAGATCCTTGCTTAAAGAATTTCCTGTGTCAGAAATGCAGTTGCAGTTTATCATATCTTCACATTCACTTATCCTTTTAGCGTTTTTGGTTTTAACATATTTTTTCTAGTTAGTTACACACATCATTCATCATTTGATAGCAGGCATACATTGTTTAAAATGTGTCTCACACACATATACTGATTAAGATTGTAACACACAACACATTCTACATATGTTATTATTTGGCCCACGTTTGCTACAATTATTAATGCAGAAGTTGAATGTGATGATAAACAGGAATAATATTGCTATACTCCATTATATGCATATACCTAATAATGAAGTTGGTTGAGAAGGCTATGTGATCCTTTCAGGATCAAAGTGGGCAATGTGGGCAATTAAGGCTTCTCAAATCAAATCACTTTATTGTCACACTACCATGTACACAAGTGCAACAGTAGATGAAATTCTTGTGTGCAGTTCCGAGCAACATAGCAGTCATGACAGTGACTAGACATATACCAATTACAGTAAACAACATACTTACACAACACAATTTACATATCAAATGTACACATACTTACACAACACAATAATTATATACAATGTACAGTAAACAATACACACAATATAGAATACACAATATACAATACAATAAGTAAAGAGTATATGAAATATATACTGTATATATAAAGTAGTTGTATTGAGGAGAATATGTTGACAGTCCAGTGTGAGATTATAGATTAATAAAGTGCAGTGCTAATTATTGATCCTGATAGATTAAGTGTCCAACAGTCTGACTGCTTGGGTGAAGAAGCTGTCATGTAGTCGGCTGGTGTGGGTCCTGATGCTGCGATACCGCCTGCCTGATGGTAGCAGTGAGAACAGACCATGACACGGGTGGCTGGAGTCTCTGATGATCCTCCGAGCTTTTTTCACACACCGCCTGGTATATCAACACATTCTCACACCCCAACTCGTCACATACGGACGCTCGGGCAGGACCCCTTGGCGTCACTTATTGACGCGCTGGGTGTACCTTTGGCGTCATTTTACGACGCGTCCGGTTTTGCAACATAAAAAACCAGTTGGAGGGCCATTGTAGCCTATTCCTTTTTATTTTTATTTATTGCAGTCTCGACTCTCGACCCATTCGCGGTGTGAGCTTACCCAAGACGTGAAATTTCAACGCTACAACGCTCCGGTTCAGAGATACATAGAATGGCGTCATTTTACGACGCGTCCGGTTTTGCAACATAAAAAACCAGTTGGAGGGCCATTGTAGCCTATTCCTTTTTATTTTTATTTATTGCAGTCTCGACTCTCGACCCATTCGCGGCATGAGCTTACCCAAGACGTGAAATTTCAACGCTACACGCTCCGGCTCAGAGATACATAGAAGTCTATCGGACTACACTGCGCGTCGAAAAATGACGCCAAAGGTATACCCGGCGCGTCAATATGTGACGCAACTGCCCGAGCGTCCATATGTGACGAGTTGGGGTGAGAATGTGTTGGGTATATATATGTCCTGGAGGGAGGGAAGCTCACCTCCGATGATGTTTCTGGCAGTTCGCACCACCCTTTGCAGGGCTTTGCAGTTGTGGGCGGTGCTATTGCCATACCAGGCAGTGATGCAGCCAGTCAGGATGCTCTCTACAGTACTAGTGTAGAACCATGTGAGGATGTGGTGGTTCATTCCTAACTTCCTCAGCCATCTCAGGAAGAAGAGGCGCTGGTGAGCCTTCTTCACAATGGCCTCAGTGTGGACGGACCATGTGAGGTCCTCAGTAATGTGGACACCGAGGAACTTGAAACTGCTGACTCTCTCTACCGGTGCTCCATTGATAGTGATGGGGCTGTGTTCTCCATCTTTCTTCCTGAAGTCCACTACAAGCTCCTTGGTTTTACTGACGTTGAGGGAGAGGTTGTGCTCCTGACACCAGCGTGTCAGAGTGTGCACCTCCTCTCTGTAGGCTCTTTCATCATTGTCAGTGATCAGACCTACCACCGTCGTATCGTCAGCAAACTTAATGATGGCATTGGAGCTATGTGTTGCCACACAGTCATGTGTGTATAGTGAATACAGGAGTGGGCTGAGAACACAGCCCTGCGGGGCTTCAGTGTTGAGGGTCAGTGATGAGGAGATGTTGCTGCCCATTCTAACCATCTGACGTCTGCCTGACAGGAAATCCAGGATCCAGCTGCACAGCAAGCTGTTTAAGCTCAGAGCCCGGAGTTTCTCATCAAGCTTGGAGGGCACTATGGTGTTGAATGCTGAGCTGTAGTCTACAAACAGCATTCTCACATATGTGTTCCTTTTTTCCAGATGGGAGAGAGCAGTGTGTAGTGTAGCTGCAATGGCATCATCAGTGGAGCGGTTGTTTCGGTAGGCAAACTGCAATGGGTCCAAAGAGGGGGGCAGCACAGATCAGATGTAATCTCTGACTAACCTCTCAAAGCATTTGCTGATGATGGGGGTCAGAGCAACAGGACGCCAGTCATTTAAGCAAGTGATTATGGCTTGCTTCGGTACAGGCTCAATGGTTGATGTTTTGAAGCATGTGGGGACTACAGACAGGGAGACGGACAGATTGAAAATGTCTGTAAAAACATCAGCCAGTTGATATGCGCACGCTCTGATGACGCAGCCTGGAATGCTGTCTGGACCTGCGGCTTTACGGATGTTCACCCGTCGGAAGGATCGGGTTACATTCACAACAGAGACGGAGAGTGAACCAACCTCTGTAGCGTCAGCCGTGAGGGCGGTGTTATTGTCCTCGAAACGAGCTTAAAATGTACTAAGTTCGTCCGGGAGAGATGTAGCGGTGTTCACGGCGGAGTCTTTATTCCGTTTGTAGTCCGTGATGGTGTTAATTCCCTGCCACATTCTTCTAGAGTCAGTGGTGTTGAACTGACCTTCAAGTTTGTGCCTGTACTGGCGGTTGGCTGCACTGATAGTGTTACATAGGCATAACTGGCTTGTTTATGCTCCTCCGTGTTAGAAGAATTAAAAGCGGAGGTCCGCGCATTGAGTGCCGCGTGAACATCGCCATTAACCCATGGTTTCTGGTTGTGTTAATTTGGTCGGAACAACGTCCTCTACGCACTTCCTGATGAAACGCGTTACGCTTTCAGCGTAAACCTCGATGTCGTCATCAGAGGCGGACTGGAAACCAGTCCGCGTGATCAAAACAGTCTTGTAGCGCAGAGTCTGATTGGTCCGACCAGCACTGGATCGTTCTGAGGGTGGGTGCTTCCCATTTCAGTTTCTGCCTGTAAGCGGGCAGAAGCAGAACGGAAGAGTGGTCCGATTTGCCAAATGGGGGGCGGGGGAGGGATTTGTAGCCATCCCGGAAAGGAGAGTAACAATGATCTAAAACCCGGTCCCCTCGTGTGTTGAAGTTTATGTGTTGGTGGTATTTTGGAGCAATTGTTTTCAAATTGGCTTTGTTAAAGTCCCCGGTAACAATGAACGCGGCCTCAGGGTGCGCGGTTTCCTGCTCACTTATGCTCCCATACAGTTCCTTGAGTGCCCGGTCTGTGTCGGCTTGTGGGGGGGGATGTACACAGCTGTGATGATGACCGCTGTGAATTCCCTCGGTAGCCAGAATGGTCGACACAGAAGCAGGAGATATTCCAGATCAGGAGAGCAGAAAGACTTGATGAAATGTACATTCCTCTGATCAAACCATGATTTGTTGATCATAAAACATACACCACCACCTCTGCTTTTACCTGAGAGGTCTTTCGCTCTGTCCGCTCGGTGCACGGAGAAGCCCGTGATTTTGATGGCCGAGTCTGGAATCTCCACAGACATCCAGGTTTCTGTAAGACAGATAACACAGCAATCTCTTGTCTCTCGTTGGAAAGAGATCCGCGCTCTCTCAGCTTGCAGAGCTTGTTGTCCAGAGACTGAACATTTGCCGGTAGTATACTGGGTAGCGGGGGTCGATTTGCATGACGTCTTACTCTAATGAGAACGGCGGCTCTTTTTCCCCTTTTCCTTCTGCGTTTCCGCGGCCAATCAGCCCAGACAAAGGGCTCCGCCGGCGTGTTTGTAAACAAAATTATCTAACACTCTCCAAACTCCGCTTAAAATGACTTCAACTCAATTGCTTATTGAGAGACAGTAATTTGTGTTATGAGAGAGGAAGAAAAAATGTAGTAAAATGCATGAGAGAGAGAGAGAGAAGTGTTTAAAATTTAAGAAGATAAAGGGTTAAATTGTTTTTGTTCACACTCAATCTATATTTAACTGTAACATGCTGCTCGATGCTGACCGCTAGCTTTTGGTGCTATGGTTATTAGGCCTATAGAATTTCAATGAAAGGTTGCTAACTAAGTTTAGCGCTATTAGCTTAGCAGTGTTATGCTAATAGCTTAGCCGTACAGTGTTTACATTATGGCGTCGACAGGATACGCATGCGCGGTTAGTTGCCCCGGAAGAGTCCCGTGAACTCTGTCGTCACAGCAACCAACACCAGCGATTTATGCATATGAACGTCAGTGCGTTCCACAACGCACAAATTAACAGTACTCTAGTTCTTTTAAAGAGCAATTCCAGCAATGCCAGTTCCAGACAACTCATTCGGCGCAAGATTAATCTATATTTAAGTGGCAAGTTAATTGCGGATGTTTAAACAACGAAATTTGATCAGAGAGGACTTTGTGTCAGATTCTGGATAAACAACAGGGTCTTCCACTGAAGTTAAACCAGATTGACTGCAAATCTTTAGCAATCAAACATTTACACTCCCATTCAAAAGTTACACTTGGAAAATGTTGCACATTACACAAGTTATTTCCAAATTCGCTCAGCGAGCAGACACAACAATATGAACGATTAACCACAGACAGTTACAAAGAGTCTAGCTGAATGCACTGGAACATCGCAATGTCATCAAACTTAAATACGGCCATTCAGAAAGAGATAGAGGAACATCACTAGTATCTTTTCTTACCTCACTGCAAAGAGATTTCTTCGTCCCTGCAGGGGAAATTTCAAATGTCAAACTCCTTTCGTGGAGGCTTAGTTTAACTTGAACATTTATCTGGGTTTCATCAGATAGTTCGGTTCTATTTCTGGTTCTTTTCATGAGCGCTGAAGGTGGCATCCAGCCTAACTTATAACGGAGGTAAATACAAGTTATTTCTCTCTCGTTGTCATGACAACAAACTTGCGCATAATATATTGGCCTATGTCACAGGCACTTGCGAGCTCAGCACCCCTAAAACTTGGAGTAAGAAATGTTGTTATTCTAAAATTTTTGTTTGTCTTTGACCAGGTTAAATAATGTCCAAAACATACTCCGTAGTTTGTGGTTTAAAATGTATGTGTTAAGGATGAAAATGAAAACACCCCCGCTTAGCAAATGGTGTCATCCTCTTCTCTTCTTCTACTTCTCCTCTGTACCTGCACCGCTCAGCACGACCATCATCCAGCGCGAAACACACGCAGAGAGAGAACCCATTATGTAGTGTTGTGAATCAACTAAGTTGCTCCAAAGCTGTGTCTCACACTTCTTTCCTTTTACCTAGAGTTGTTCCGATTCCGAAACCATATCGGTGAGTACTGGAGTCAGTATCCTGAATCACCATGGAACACCTATAATAAGTGTTTATTTAGTGGACTATTTTAGTCCAGCGGGTCGCCGCCGCTGTGGAGTAGCACAGGACCTGGGTGACTCGTCCATAGTCATAAACGGAGAGAAGTAGCGCCGGTTACAATGTTTTTCCGCAAGACGCATGCAGTTCTGTTTATTAACTGCTAGAGCGTGAAACAAAAACAGCAGCGCGACAAATAAACTGCGTACCTGTGTAGTGCATACGTATGTCTCTGTTGGTAAAGTTAATCGTTAATTTGATACTCATTTTAACAATCGGGAGTCATGTAAATGTAACCCACTAATGAATTGTTACTCTGAAGGAGAAACTATCAGGGTCTAGAATCCCCACAAAATTATGCACGCATACATATATATAAAAATATATGCGTATGCTATTCTGGAGTTCTGGGTTCTCACAATATTTCTGACTATGATATTCTAAATTTGAATACCCAATCAATTAATTGTACTTGCCAAAGTATCAGAATTTCACCATTTAAACTCAAAGAAAAAAAATATTTTCCGAAACATAAATCAGTTCAGTCAAACTGTATTAATTTGAACAAGGCACATGCAGATATAATTTGTTACTTTTGTTTTAACATCATCGCAACATCACATTAGCACATGAATATTGAAACAAAAAAATTAAAACAAACAATAAATGTTCGATAATTTAGATGGAGATCTACTAAGGGATTCAAAGTTCCAACATGTGTCGAGGATATGAGAATTGTCCGTTTGTGGGACTCAATTCAGTTCATGTGTGTATGTGAGGAAATCTTCCCTTTTAGATCTGGTGTCCTTCACAAAGTTTCCTTCAATGGAAAATCCAGCGCAGATGAAAACTCCTCTGTTTAGACCTTGTAGTTCAAACGTAAATGATATCCACGAACTCAGATATTTCTTTCCTCCGGTAACCACTAATAAAACAGGAATGGTTTCAGACGCAACATCTAATATTTTCCAATAGATGGAAAGAAATTTGTTTGCAGGTGCGGCATAGCGCTCTTCACATTGCGAGCAGGCAGTGTGCGTGTGACGTAATACGCACAGCCATACGGCACTCTACGTTCTTGCAGCCCGCCTTTTAGTAATATATATATATATATATATATATATATATATATATTTTTTTTTACATTTATAAATATATATAAAATTAAATGGATGCAAGTATGTCTGAAACCATCACAAAATAAAATACACACAAACAAATTGCAAAAATAAACAAATATATTAAATCAAACAAAAACAATAAACAATAATTATAATAATAATAAAAGTATACTAATACTAAAATACCCACTAAAAATACAGGTGGGTTACATCCTCCCCTACTAAACTCTGATGTCCTCATCAGATGCTTATCCTGGCATTTGATTTACAAGGCTGAACAATAGCTCACTTTGCGTTTGTTGCACTTTAATTTGTTGCTGTATCATTTCAATCATCTGACTGAGACAATTGGGCTGAGGTTCTACTACAGCACTGTGCTTTTTGCAGTTTGCACTCCATCCCACATAATCTCTTAGTTTAGATGGGGGCTGTCTTTCTCTCTGAGATCTTCTCAATAAAACAAAATGCTCATGTTTTGTCTCTATAACTTCACTACTATCCTGCACCTCAGAATTTACAGGTAAGTGACAACCTTCTGCATTAAAACAGAGGGAATCTGGCACTACTACAGGACAACAGTCCTCCTCATCTACTTCAACTTATCTGTCAAGAGAATCTTTTTCTTGATCACTATGTTGGGTCTCCACATCTGTCTGCATTTCAAAGAAACAATCTTCTACAGGAGGAGTTAAACATTCCTCTGAAACTGCCTCCATCTGAAACTCTGGGGCCTCAGGATTTAGAACTGTAGAGGAGCAGCTAACCCCCAGCATCTCGTCTAAACCCTCCTTATCTGGGCCCTCCTCCTGTGCATTCTTACACCTCTGGCACGTATTAGGCAGTTTACTCCCAATAGGCTCCTCTTGGGCCCCCTCTTGTATGACTGGGAGAAAACAACATGGAAGCAAAAGGTCCCTATGTAATACTCGTTCAGCACCTTCTGCATTCTCGGGCTGAACGACATACACAGGTATTTCTCTGTTCGGTTGTTTAGTCACCACATACACCATAGACTCCCAGCAATCTGAAATCTTGTGTTTCTTTCTAATTTTCACATTTTTCACCAGTACGCAATCACCAGCTTCTACAGCAGCCACTGTTACTCTCTTATCCCACCTGGTTTTGTTCAATAGTTGTCTTTTCTCTGCATTTTGTGTAGCCAGTTGATAGGCATATTTCAACCTCTTCTTCAACTCGCTAACATAATGAGAATGGGTTTTAGGTTTATGTCCTGAAGGGCTAATCCCAAAACAAAGGTCTATGGGCAGGCGAGGCTTCCGACCAAACATCAAGAAGAAAGGGGATTCTCCTGTGGCATCGTTCCTTGTGCAATTGTAAGCATGCACTAGAGGCCGCACATACTTTCGCCAATGTTCCTTCTTCTGATCACTCAGGGTTCCCAGTAAGTCTAGAAGGGTTCTGTTAAACCTTTCCACTGGGTTTCCCCTGGGGTGATATGGTGTGGTTCTGGATTTTACACCTGCCAATGTACATAACTCTTTCACCAACTCTGACTCAAAATTTGCCCCCTGATCACTATGTATTCTTTTTGGAAACCCAAAATTACAGATCAGATTTTCCCACAATATATTAGCCACCGTTTTGGCTGTTTGATCCTTTGTGGGGAATGCCATTGAGTACTTGGTAAAATAGTCTGTAATGACTAAAATGTTTCGAGTGTCACTAGAATCTGGTTCTAAAGAAAGGTAGTCAATACATACTAATTCTAGTGGAGCATAGGCTTTGATGTTGACAAGCTTTGCTGCTCTTTGTGCATGGGCTTTTCTCTTTAGACATCTTTCACAAGTCTTGCATTTCTGTTCAATGTATTCTGCCATCTTTGGCCAATAAAACCTTGCTCTTGCTAGTTCTAGAGTCCATTCATATCCCATATGCCCCACCTCATCATGAACCCCTTCTAGGGCTCTATCCCGAAAACTACAAGGGACTACCAACTGACAGTATTTCTGACCATACTGATCAGCCACCTGACAATACAGCACACCGTCAACCAACCTCAATCGTGATTTCTCCCTCAACAACAGGATAACTTCTCTAGATCCTTCCTGTTTCTCTGCATGAGTTAAAGTTTCATCAGATTCCATCAACTCAATTACCTTCCTAATGGCTGTGTCCTCACTCTGGAGAATTCTCCATTCATTAGGGGTCATACTGGGTAATGTTGATTGTCCAGGCCATGGCTCAGGCTCACTCAAATCATCTGGGACTGCACTTTCATCACACATGAGCATCTCAACAGCCGGAGCAATGTCGTCCACATCATCCGGCATGTTGCCATCTCCATTCAGCTGTACTCCGTTCAGTCTACAATGAACAAGATGTTTCAAGCACACACTATCTATCACCTCTTTTTCGAGCTACCCAAACTCATGTGGGGCACACGTCACTCTGTCAATTAGATTTTTCACCCTCTCATCAATCTGCACAGAATCATCATCATCCATGGCAGGCTCTTGAGGCCTTCTAGATAACCCATCTACATCCAAATTATTCTTTCCTGCTCTGTATTTTATGTCAAAATCATACATCGACAGAGCAGCAAGCCACCTGTGACCAGCTGCATCCAATTTTGCAGTGGTAAGCACATAAGTCAGTGGGTTGTTGTCTGTCAACACTGTAAACTTTGCACCATACAAAAAATCATGAAATTTTTCACATATGGCCCACTTTAGAGCCAAAAATTCCAGCTTGTGCATGGGATAATTCTTCTCACTTTTAGAAAGACCATGACTAGCATAAGCAACAACTCTGGTCCTACCATCCTGTATTTGATACAGTGCTGCACTTATGCCTGTGACACTAGCATCAGTGTGGAGGATATAGGGTAGTTTCCAATCTGCAAATCCAAGAATCGGTACAGACATGAGTTTTTGGATTACCGTCTCAAAGGCAGCCTGACAATAAGCATCCCACCTCCCCAATAAAGACTGCGTTTTGCAACTTGTACGATGAGATGATGCTTTGTGTCTAGTTGAGAACTCTCCTTGGAGTAATGCATTCAAAGTAGGGCTGCACGATTAAACGAATTTTAATCACGATCACGATTTTGGCTTCCCACGATCAAATTTGCGTGATCGAGCGATATTTAAAATGCGTCATTGCGTTCCGTATCAAAGCTTTTTGTAAGCGAATCTAGGCTCTGTAAACCACTGTCTGATCACGTGATTCCATGCACCGCGCGCAGCTTGGTTGACAATCACAGAGAACAGAGTAACGTATAACAGATAGCGGGTCATAAGGCTATAAACAAAGAAAACAAAAAAACGTCTAACGTAGCAGAGGGCGAGACTGAGGAGCTTGTACCGAGAATCGGATCGTCATCCATTGTGTGGAAGCATTTTGGGTTCAAGGCAAGTGACACAAAACAACAGGTTATATGCAAAGAGTGCCGTAAAGTTGTGTTGGCGCCACAAAGCAACACAACGAACCTCTTTAACCACTTAAAAAATCCCATAAAGTTCAATACGATGAATGTATAAGGAACAAGAAATGCATTGCAAAGACTAATCATCCCACGTCAACTCAGACAACCATTGAAGCAAGCCTTTTTAGCGCATCGCCATACCCATCCATCTCCCAAAGACACAGTGAAATAACGAATGCAGTCGCATTTTATTTGGCCAAAGACATGTGCCCAATAAACACGGTGACAAACGAAGGCTTCAAATTCTTGGTCAACACTCTGGATAAACGATACGTGATCCCCTCGCGCAATTATTTTTCCAAACCTGCGATGTACAAAAAACGCAGAGGGGAAATAGAGAGTGATCTTGCCAATGTACAGTACTTTGCAACTACAACGGATCTTTGGTCAAGCAGGACAATGGAACCGTACATGAGTTTGACAGTTCATTACATCGATGAGGATTTTGCAATGCAGAGTCGATGCTTGCAAATGTCTTTTTTCCCGCAAGATCACACGGGAGAGTCAATTGCCCAGGGTCTGAGGGAGGCGATGGCCTCTTGGAGCTTGCAGGAGGAGAGGCTTGTCTGCATTACAACAGACAACGGAGCTAATGTGGTGAAGGCAGCTTCTCTAAATAACTGGACTAGGCTACAGTGCTTTGGCTACAGACTACATCTAGCAATAGGTGAGTAAAAGTTATATTAACCCTTAGGGGTCTACAAACGAGCCAGCGCGTTTTGCTGTTTCTCCCCAAATAAATATATTTTATTATTTATATTTATATAAATAAAAAGTAATATTTAAAATATAAATTTAATTTTAAATATAAATTTAAATATTTATTACATTAAATATATAAATTTAAAATATAAATTTATATTTTTTTCCAATATATTCTTAGCAAAATATACTTAAATTACTCCGTAATTTATGGTCATACAGAATAAAATAAATATGAAAAAATAATCTGTAAGATGTCTACTTTTGTATGTATCTACTTACAATCAAAACAAAACATTGTGCTTTTGTAAAATTGCAAACATGCATGATCAATATATCGTTATAAACATGTAATTGTCTTCTTTTAAATTCTCTAATTAAAAGTGAAAACAAATATTCTCCGTTTATGTAATCTGTATGAAAAGAGAGATGTCAGTCTAATGTGAAAACGCCCACGGAGAGTGTGCGCTATTCAAACGCAAATGATCTGAGGTGATCCATCAGATTCATGTACTTTATGCTTTGAGGAATAACAATAGCCTAATAGTAATAATAATCCTGGAGAAGTTTACCTCAGAAGTGTTGGTTTTGGTTTCATTTCGAGGTGCAAAATGAATTAAAATAATTTTATATTAATTAAAAATATATAACTAATTAACCTTTTATGCTATATTTGTGATAATTTTAGTTAATCAGTACCTATTATGTTAATGTGTGTGAATATGTTACTGATAATAACAATATAGCCTAATATAACAACTGTTATTTCTGAGAAACCAAACAGTTTTACTCATGTTGTCTGACATAGGATTGAACTAACTTAAATCTTGAATAATATGATTGTGGTTGTTTACCAAATATTTGGTTTAATTTTGCATATTATTTGTTCATGTTCTGTCTTAGAGTATGCAATGAGAGATCCTCGGATTGACCGAGCAGTGGCTGGCAAAAAGCTGGTAAGCAGTTTCTCTTATAGCTGGCGACGTAAAAAGCAGCTAACAAAGGCACAAATAGAACTGAAGCTTCCAGAGCATACACTGAAGACCGAGTGTCCCACAAGGTGGGGATCAAGGCAGGCTATGATTGCATGAGTCCTGGAGCAGCAGAGGGCAATATCTCAGGTCTTGTCCGATGACAGAAAAGCCTGACACCTCATCCCCACTTGGCAGGACATAAAAGTCCTTGAGGCCATCAATAAATCCCTCAGCCCTCTGTCAGAATTTACTGATGCGCTTTCCAGTGAGAAGTATGTCAGCGTTTCCTTTGTGAAGCCAGTCCTCCACCTTTTCAGATCCTCCATCTTGAAAGTGAACGATGATGAGACAGACCTAACCTGCACCATCAAGACAAAAATCCTGAGCTATCTGGATGAAAAATACAATGACCCTCTGACACAAGAACTGCTTGATCTGGCTTCTGCGCTTGATCCACGGTTCAAGCTGAGATACGTCAGTGAGGACAATGTTGCACAAATTCATGCCAGACTGACTTCTGAAATGGCGAGGACTGCACCTGCAACCATGGCTGTAAGTAATAATATTGATTTTAGATACACAGAATGTATGATAAATTAATGATTTTTTTTAAGTGGATTAAAATGATATGAAATCCAGTGGTGTAATGTACTCTCTGGAAATGAGTGTTGAATAGATTTAGATTATTAGGGCTATTCATTATTCATATCTTATTTACTACACTCTTCAAGGAGATGGGCCCAACTGATCCTCTTGGTGAGACTGCTGAGGAGGATGCCAATGCACCCACAACAAAAAAGAAAAAGACTTTGGGGAGTTTCTTTAAGACTGCTGCTGCTGAGGGAGCCACACAAAGACTCAGTCCTCTCCAAGAACAACAAGCTATATCTTCTGAGCTTCAGTCGTACCTACAATCAGGTAACCTAGACAGTGAGGAGGACCCCCTTGACTGGTGGAGGGAACATCAGAGACTCTTCCCACGTCCCTCAAAACTGGCGAAGAAGTACTTGGGCATCCCGGCTACAAGTTCTCCCTCTGAGAGGGTGTTCAGCACAGGGGGGAATGCCTTCGCTCATCCCTCAAGCCAGAAAATGTCGATAGGCTAGTGTTTCTTTCCAAAAACCTGTAAACTAGTCTTTTCTTCATAGTTCTGCCGTAAAATGTTCTCATTTGTTTACATTCTGTTATGTTATATTTGTTTTTTATTGACTGTATATTTTGTGTTTTATTCACATCCATTGCAGGTACAATGCAAGTTTATATTTTGCTTCCTTAAATACTGTATATTTACACAATGGAAAATAGTGCCCTGTTGAAGTTTTTTTTTTTACATTTTCTTTATGGTTTTATTTTGTTTTTATTTATTCTTTAAGGAGATGCACTGAATTTTGGTAAATAAGAAGACCTATTTTATTTTGATGCACATATTTGTTCAGTAGCAGGAATGTAGCACAAAATGGATGTGAATGCAGTTATAATTAGACAATAAAATTTGTTTTGGTTAATCAACAAATAATCGTGATAATTAATCGTGATCTCAATTTTGATCAAAATAATCGTGATTATCATTTTGGCCATAATCGTGCAGCCCTAATTCAAAGGTCTAACTATCTGAGAAAAGTTCTCCACAAATCGTCGGTAGTATCCCGCAAACCCTAGAAAAGATCTAAGGTCCCTGACAGTTTTTGGTATTGGCCAATCCTTAAAGGCAGAAATTTTGTCAGGATCTGGCTGTATTCCTTGGGCAGAAATGACATGCCCCAAGTACTTTACAGAATTCTGAAAGAATTTGCATTTAGTGGGTGCCAACTTCAGCCCAAATGCAGAGATACGATGAAGTACTTTCATTAATCTTTCCTCATGCTGTTCGAGGGTATCCGAGAAGATAATTAAATCATCCAGGAATGCTATAACTTCCTGCAGGTTAAGACCAGACATCACTTTCTCCATTGTTCTCTGAAAAGTTGCAGGAGAGTTTGTAAGCCCCTGCGGCAGACGTTTGAATTGCCAGTTCCCAAAGGGGGTGGTAAATGCTGTTTTGGGACGGTCCTTTTCCTCCACTTCTAGCTGGTAATATCCACTCTTTAAGTCCAAAACCGAGAACCACTTTGAACCTGACAACAGAGCAAAAGTTTCCTCGATCCTGGGAAGAGGATATGCATCTCTCTTTGTTAGACTATTTAGTCTCCTGTAGTCAACCACCATTCTTAAATCACCATTTTTCTTTCTCACCAAGACTACTGGTGAAGCATATGGGCTGTTTGACTCTTCTATAACTTCACTGGCTAGAAGGTCTAGCAAATGTTTTCTTAAGTCCTCGAAGTCTGCTGGAGCAACTCGACGAGTACGTTCTTTAAAAGGTACATGCTCGACTAACTCTATCCTGTGTGCTACCCCTGACACATGACCAACATCCAGATCATGCTTAGCAAATGCAATGGATGCTTCAGTATTGACTCTTGCAATAATGTGTGCTTTGAGCTCTTCTGAGATAGTAGAGCCTTCAAAATCAAGGGCTAAAAGGTCCTCCCGATCCAATTCCTTTGCAGCGAGGATTGCCAGCAGATTTGTTGCTGTGTGAGTTTTGTCAACATTGTCCAAAACAGGCACTGATCTAACCCAGTCGACCCCAGAACATTCAGCAAACACTCCTTTTGGCTGGAGAGTGATATTGTGATCGGAGATATTGCGAATGGTAACTTTGACTTTGTTGCGAGACCGCGGACTGCATTTTTAATAATCTGCAGTCTACCACCAAACCTCCTGGAACACGATGTGACCTAGGTTCATCGATTATTACCGTTCCGGTTTTGTCATGTTCTTTGATCCTGTACACTCCAGTTACTTCACACGCTTTCCCATTTGCAATAGTTACCGGCTTGTTACTGGACAGTCGGACTGGGATGGGGTCTTGCTTCCTACAACTGAGTTCCGACATATCATCACACTGTATATATGCAGAAATCCAGTTGGCACTGATAGGCAGCGCTTGTAGATACTGATCTCCTCTCATATCTTTACAATCTTTAAGGAGTCGTCTAAGAACATTAGTACCTACAAGTAACGGCATTTGAACATTGTAATTCTGATCAGGGCAGATTAACGCAAGTACTGTTAATGTTGACTCTGTTCCACAGGCAAATTTGGGGAACTGTACATCCATCTCAATATATCCAAGGAACGGGACTGTCTGACCTGCAGCTCCTTCAACACGAAGGTCATCTATAGAGGCAAGTTCTCGATCAGACAAATACTGCCTATAAAATGATTCTGCTAAGCAGGTGACTTGTGATCCGGTATCAATTAAACATTGACACTTGACTCCGTTCACCCAAACTTCACTCACCCAGGACTCACCAATCAAGCCCTTAGGAACACAATTTGCTGTTTTATTGGAACTTTGTCTTAACCCAGCCTCTGTCCGTTCCTTAACAGAGGCTACTTCCAGTTTAACTGAACATTGGCACATTTCTGCAAGGAATACTTTTGTTCATGTCTCTGCACCAGTTTTTGTTGTACTAAGGCTGCATTAACTGGATTGGTGCAATGCTGCAAGTAATGTGAATCTTCCCTGCAACGGTAGCAAAACCTACCAGTTTGCACTGATTTATCCTGAGGTTTGGATATTGACAGAGGCTGGCCTTCTCCACCCTTCTTACCATGTGTGTTTGGTTGCAGTGGACTATCTGTTTGTTTCTTACTTATTGTCTGGTTACTTTTAGTTCTTGACTTAGCTACTTCTGCCTCAAGTTCTCTTATTCTTTCCTTCAGAGTTCCACTATCAGGAGGAATGCTAGTTTTTATTGGTGAACATGACTCAAAAGACACATGTGCTTGGGTATGTGCTCTAGTTGGCGGAACTCCGAAATGGAGGATCTTTCGCTTCTCTTTGAGCTGCCGCTCATGCTCGTGGGACCTCTACTTGAAAAGCAAATCAGAATACCCTAAAACAATTTGTGCTGGGTCTGTTAGTAGCTCTTTGAGGTGTAACTGGGTAATCAATATGTCATCCCAACACTCTCTAATGAATTGTTTCAGCAGCTGGGTGATGGAATGTTTCCCAGCCATGCCCTTCTTCTCAATTAATTCTTGCATTATAGAATGAAGTCTCCGCAAATAATCTGAAGCTTTCTCACCATTATTTTGATGTGTTTCAATGAATTGAATATACAGCTCTTCTCCACCAGTGACACTGCCATAAGCTTTTTCCAGCTCATGCAGGTACAACCTTGGTGGAGCTGGGGGAAGTAGACTGTCTAGGATATGCCTTCTTTTACCACTGTCAGACAGGGACATATTTGTCAGCACTTGTTTGACATACACTTTCCACGTGGCAAAATCAACCTCACTATTAGGTCTGGGACAAGTGCCAGAAAAGGTACGTATTTTAGTTGGTGAAGATGACTGTGCAACGAATTCTGTATCATGCTTAACTACATGTTCTACAATCACTCTCTGCACTTCCTGTGGTATAGTGAAAGTAGCAGATGCTCCATTCTCCAACCCTCTCCCCACAGGTGAATCTGCCCTAACTGAAAATGCAACCTTAGAAACAGACTCTGGCAAGTCGGTCGGTCGCGTTCTCGGAGCAGGTGTGGAGGTTGAAGGACCACTGTCAGAGCTTTCAGACTTACTGATAAGTTTAGTTGCAATCTGTTGGCTAAGTTCATCAGCATTAACACAATGCAATTGAGCTAGACTGTTTATCTGTGCTATGAGCTGGTCAGCCATATCATCTAAAGTATTATCAACAAAACTATTCATTGTAAATTGCATAGTTGCTGTCTGGCATCGACCATCTTTAAGCTGAGGCGTATCTACTTGAACAACACCCCATACATCAACGCAATCTGCAATTGGGTGCTCTTCCTCTAATAACAATGGAGTAACACACTCCTGGAACTCACAAAGGAGTTCTCTGGAGGATCGGTCACCAACCCATTGCATTTTCAGCACTTTATCAAGAGAGCTAAAAGCTTGTCGCACTTTGCTGAGGGTTGTTGCTGGGTCTACATTTTTAAGGAGCACTGATCTTTCAGGATCAAAATTATACTTCTTACAAAGATCCATGCTTAGAAAATCTCCACTTATAACTTTACCAGAATTATTATTTTTTTATTTTTTTATATACTTTGGTAAAGCCTTAAACGTTGGGCACCATTTTCTCTTTCTACAGATGTAACCCACTAATGAATTGTTACTCTGAAGGAGAATCTATCAGGGTCTAGAATCCCCACAAAATTATGCACGCATACATATATATAAAAATATATGCGTATGCTATTCTGGAGTTCTGGGTTCTCACAATATTTCTGACTATGATATTCTAAATTTGAATACCCAGTCAATTAATTGTACTTGCCAAAGTATCAGAAGTTCACCATTTATACTCAAAGAAAAAAAATATTTTCAAAACTGTATTAATTTGAACAAGGCACATGCAGATATAATTTGTTACTTTTGTTTTAACATCACATTAGCACATTAATATTGAAACAAATAAAATAAACAAACAATAAATGTTCGATAATTTAGATGGAGATCTACTAAGGGATTCAAAGTTCCAACATGTGTCGAGGATATGAGAACTGTCCGTTTGTGGGACTCAATTCAGTTCGTGTGTATGTGAGGAAATCTTCCCTTTTAGATCTGGTGTCCTTCACAAAGTTTCCTTCAATGGAAAATCCAGCGCAGATGAAAACTCCTCTGTTTAGACCTCGTAGTTCAAACGTAAATGATATCCACGAACTCAGATATTTCTTTCCTCCGGTAACCATTAATAAAACAGGAATGGTTTCAGACACAAGATCTAATATTTTCCAATAGATGGAAAGAAATTTGTTTGCAGGTGCGGCATAGCGCTCTTCACATTGCGAGCAGGCAGTGTGCGTGTGACGTAATACGCACAGCCATATGGCACTCTGTTCTCCAATACATAGTTGTAAATATATCACATAAAACATAAGTTCCCTTATTCAATAAATCATCCCTTTTTATGACATTTGCTAATTAAATGAACTTCTTACATAAACTTTAACACTAAACAAAAATGTAATTTTATCAATACACATTCAGATGCTTGTTGCACGTAGAACCCATGAAAAGTTATTTTATCAGACATCGCTTCCCATAATAAATCAATATACAATAAATGAAAACAATAAGGGCTTACCTAATAAAACAGGAATGGTTTCAGACGCAAGATCTAATATTTTCCAATAGATGGAAAGAAATTTGTTTGCAGGTGCGGCATAGCGCTCTTCACATTGCGAGCAGGCAGTGTGCGTGTGACGTAATACGCACAGCCATACGGCACTCTACGTTCTTGCAGCCCTGTTCCTTTCTATAATCCAATCGATTCAGATATAGGTAAAATTTGTCTGACCTCTTCTAGAAATAACAATAAATATGTACGGTCTTTGTTTCAGAAAGAAGTGATATCTGTCCCATATGTTGTTTCATACTGGAATTCTTTTGTAAATGATATTAACTGGAAAAAAGTATGGACTATTCCCAATAAGTTTTTTGTTACAAACAAAGGTCAAAGAAATTTCTTTCAAAATTATCCATAAGTAGGCCTACTACCCTGCTAACCATTATATGACGAAATTCAAAAGGGACATTGATGTGAACTGTTCTTTTTGCGGAAATCACCCTGAGACCACCCAGCACCTTTTTTGGATCTGCACACACTCCACAACCTTCTGGAAAGACTTCTGCAGCTTTATTATGAAAGAACTTTATAAGGACTTTACTTTGAAGTGGGAAAATGTTGTGTTTTGTTTTTTTAGAAAACAAAGTAAAGAAGATATTTTCTTTATTATAAATTTATAGTGAATAGTGGCAAGCAAAACAGTAACTACTCATACTCCTATACTAACTTATTGGCATTAAGTAGCCTATATTACATTTACATTTTGTAGCATTATTTTACACCACATTTTTTCATAATAAAGCAGGAGGAAAACAACAGGGAGAGTCCATAAGGGATGAGAGGGAATTGACTAGTGAAAGAAATGAAGAGACAGAGGGAGTGCAACATAGAGACCACCAAGCCAAAGCAGCAGAGACAGAAGAGAGCTGTTCAGACTTAGGGGATAAGGACACTGGTCCTAAACAGTTAAATCTGTCTCAATACCCTCATACTCAGTTTGGCACACTAAAAAGAGCCTTTCAAGAACCATTTTTTGTAAATAATTTACAGAAGATGAATTACATTTTGTTGTCCAAGTACCTGTAACTTTGTTCAATGACAATAAAGTTGAATCTAATCTAACCAATCTTATGACTGTTGATACAAAAGGAGGCACATGGAGTTAACGGTTAGGAAAACCAGCTGAGTGAAGAAGGTTTTGTGTTTGTTACAGGGGGCTGTCTGTGTGAACTCTCACAATTAAGCTGGTCCTCTGAAAAGGTCTAAAAAAAAAAAAAGAAGAAGAAAAAAAATCTGGATTTTGGAGTTAGTTGAACCAATGTTAAAATGATGAAGTTATTTTTCAATAGACATATTTTTTGTTTTTGTGTGAAAAGAGGGTGGGTGGTGGCAGTGGGGCTCATTGGGTGCTCAGCACCCCTAAAGCTCTGACTCTAGAATCGCCCCTGGTCACAGGCGCGGAACTTTGTAGTTTCTTTGTTCTGTTTCTGGATCAAAGAAAATAATGACTGTGTAAAAAGACAAATAGCTAATTTAGGTTTTTGCGCGCATTCCAAAACCATTATATGTCACATAGGCCTATATAATTTAGAGATGTGGTCGGGATCTGTTATGTAGGGTATATTGCACGCATTCTACCACCGTTATATTTAGGGTAATTTGCACGCATTCTACCACCATTATATGTAAGTGTTCCGTGTTCTCCCCACGGAAAGGGCAACCCAGTGTACAAAAGGATATTACTCTGGTTATTTATTGGTGAGAAAAATAAACAAACAAAAGTGAACCAAGAAAAACCTGAGTAATATCCTTTTGTACACTGGGTTGCCCTTTCCGTGGGGAGAACACGGAACAGTAATAAACCAAGTGGCTGCACACCGGATTGAAGTCATTATAGATCAATGAATCGCGCTTCCTTTTCACACAGTGAACTCCGGTCACATGTTCCACAGCACACTCATCTCTTAAAGAGGCACTACACCATTAGGCTACTAACCTCAAAACATTCCTTATAACAGTTGTAACTTTAGTTTAATGTACACATTTGAATTAAACATGTAAAAATAAATAATAATAATAAAAAAATAACAAAACTCCACAGAAAACACAACACCTCCCACTTAAGTTCCTGATTTTATAATCCAGGGAACTTACTAAAATCACACAAAGAACCCTTCTTAGTGACAATTTTTTTTTTTTTTTTTTTTTTAAAGAGCCCTTGGCTTAGCACAATGTCATTGCGTAAGTGTCTGATGAAGGTATGACCGATGGAAGAGCAGCTTAGTCCAAGTCAATCACATCCCTTTGGCAGGTGTGTGGTGTCCCGCCAGGGTATGCGAAATATGGGATGTGCATGCTCTTACTTCTTCATGTATGTACAATGTGATGGGCATGGTGGCAGCGCTAGGCTTACACCAACCAGCCTACAGGGGTAAGGGCAGTGACAGGGTGACAGGGGTAGGGAATAGGGCGATGTGCAGAATAAGACGGTTTCAGGAAGATGCGGGTGTCATAGTGGCTAGGGTGGATGAGTTTTTTCCTCCACCGGGAGAAGGACCACTAGTCTTCTCACGTCTCTTCTGATAACTGTCATGGGCAGTGAAGAACTCCTTTTCTTCCGACTACCTACCAGGGCAACAGGAAGGCCAGCACATGTTGTAATATCAGCATCCCTGACAATTCCTCTCCTGTCAGAATAAACTGTCAGAATCCGGCCCAAACGAAACTGACCTCTCAACGCATTTGGGTCAGCAATCCAGAGCGAGATCACCGACTTTGACGTTCCTCTCTGTCCGGTGCCATTTATGTCGAATGAACAGATTTGGGCCAGCTAGTTCCCTCCACTTAGCCCAGAAACGGTCTACTCCGATTTGAATAGCCCTTAGACGACGCCAAGGATGGGTTTCTAGGTCAAGCCCGCTGGTGTCTCCTCCAAGCGATGCTCGACCCAGTATGAGGGAGTTGGGTGTTAAGTACTCGATTGAGTCTTCCTGTTCTTGAGCTCTGGCATCGATTGGGCGTTCGTTTGTCAGGTTGGCTGCCTGATAGAACAGAGTTTGGAGCTCCCCCCATGTGAGATACTCTGTAACTCCTCCGAGGCTCATGAGTGCCCTCTTCAAAAGCTTCACAGCAGCCTCCGCTGCTCCGTTCCTGTGGGGTGCGTCTGCAGGGTGAAAATCCCACTTCCACTCAGTCCCGTTCTTAGCGGCTACATCTTCTATGGACGTAGCCTGTAAGCAAGCCAGATTTTTATACAGCTCACTCAGAGCCGACTTGGCGCCAACGAAGTTGGTACCCCTGTCGGACCATAGTTTCCTTGGATGCCCCCTCAGAGCAACAAAGCGGGAGTATGCTTGGAGGAAGCTTTCTGCCGACTGGTCATCGGTGAGGTCCGCATGAACGGCTCTCGAGGCCATACAACAGAAAACAATACCCCAGACCTTCTTACTTGTCCTTCTTTTAACAGCGTCTTTCACCTCGAAGGGGCCAAAGAGGTCGAGGGTTGTATACTCGAATGGGCTTGCTCTTTCAGTACGCTCTTGTGGGAGCTCACTCATTACTTGCTGACAAATCTTGGCTCTTTGCTTTCTGCAGATGACACAGTTGTTCAACACCTTCTTAACTGTTCTTCGTCCCTGCATGATCCAGGCTTTTCTTCTTGTCCGTAGAAGGGTAGAGGCAACACCTTCATGATTTTCTTCATGTGCCTCCCTGGCCAGTAGGGTTGCTAGCCACGACTGGCATGGGATTAGCGGTACAGCCCCTCTATCCTCATTCCAGCGTTGGATTCTCCCTCCGCAGAGCAAGAGTCCTGTCTTTTCCTCCTTCTGAACAACCAGGCGATCTAGGGTTGTGTCCCGGAACTCGACACCATCTTGAGCTTCGAGAGCTAGATCTTTAAAAGCTGTTGCTCTTTTTTCCACAGACAGGTACGGTCTTGCCTCCCACTTTGACCGAACTGGGGCCTGGCTGTTACCTAGCCAGATTTCTACTACTTGTCTCACCCAAGCGATGGTCCCGCATAACCTTGCCAGTGAACTGAACCTTCGGGGGTCCACAAGGCGCACAAGTGCAACACTGGTTGGGCCTGACCATTTCCTGGGCTGGGCTCCTGCTGTCACCAGTGCTGAGAACGCCTTCCTTCGAAGTCCCCCGATCTCCTCAGTAGCAGAGGGGTTGATCTCTCTGGCAGTTTTCACAGGCCAATCTGATTCAGGCAACTTTAAAAATTCTGGGCCTTCCTGCCAGACTGATCCTTCAGCAAGCTCCTCAGGAGATGCCTCTCTTGTGATGAGGTCGGCGACGTTCTGTCTTCCTTCGACCCACCTCCAACTCTCTACTGATCCGGCCTTTTGGATTTCTCCAATACGGTTTGCAAAAAATGTCTGATAGCCATAACTATCCTTCTGGATAGCTCCCAGGATTGTCTGACTATCGACAAAATGGATCCACCGATCAACCTTGATGTAGCAGTGCTTCTCGAAGTATGTCTTCAGGCGGGATGCAAAGACAGCCCCACACAGCTCTGCTTTAATGACATCACCTTTCTGGTCTAGAGGGGTGAGCTTGGCCTTCGATTCAACCAGCTTCACTACTGACTCCATCTTCTGTCTCCCACCGTAGGTAAAGAACGGCTCCGTAGGAAGCTTCACTACCATCGGAAAACGTGATCCCCATTGGGCAACCTATGGCTCCAAGGGGTGTGAGACTCCTGTCAAATCTAAGTTGGCCAAGCCTCACATATTGCTCAAAGAGTTTTATTGCAGCCTCTCGAAGACGTGGCTAAGCGGATCGTCCCAGGTGTCCTTCGCGGGATGGTCTCTTCCTGCTTCCTGAAAGGACTCTCTTATGAGCATCACTCCTCGTTGCTTAGCAGGTGAGGCCAGACCGATGGGGTCATAGAACCCTGCAATCTGACTCAGCAGCATGCGTCGGGTGAGAGGGTCGGGGGTGCTGCCTCTGATCTCATCCTCTCGTAGATCCAAACCGGTCCTCATCTTTCCTCGCCTCCTTGAGAAGTTCACTGACGTAAGCACACGGAGTTTGTCAGATTCGGGTTCATATCCCAATCCCAATGCCCTGTTCTCCTCGTCCCGCATCTGGTTGGGGAGTATCAGAGTCTTGGGCTCTGTTGACCTGACTTTGCTGGGGTCAGTGGATTTTCCACTCCTCCCACTTTGGCCTGTCATGACCCAGGGCTTGAGGGAGAAGCCTCCTGCTTTTAGGATCTCTTCCACTCCTTCGGTCATCCTACTCAGAGTTTGGAGATCATCATGTGACGTCAAAATGTCATCCACATAGCAGTCCTCTGTCAGGATCCGGCGCTCTTTAACCATGGATGTAAACTGAGGCAGGTTTGCCGTCTCTCTCATGGCAACCTGAGCGATGCATCCAGCAGGCTTGTCGCCGATGTTAACTCTGACGACGGCAAACACACCGATTTCATCTTCGGGTTATCCCTCCATAGGAATCGATGGAGGTGGACCTCCTCGTCCTTCAGCCACACTGAATTATACATTTTTTTAACATCACCAAGGGCAGCATGCAATCTGCTCCTGAATCTAAGCAGGACACCTCGGATCGGGTTGAGGACATCAGGGCCTTTGTGCAAGAGGTTGTTCAGGCTCAACCCTCTGAACTCCTGGCTACTATTCCAGACTATCCTCACTGGCGTTGAGCTAGAATGAGGGTTCGGGGCAACCAGATGACTGATGTACCAGATTGGGCCGTTCCAGCCTTTGATCACTTCCTTCGTGAGCTCGATGGCTGCTCCTCTTGATACCATCTCACGGATCTGCTCTCCATATGCCGCTTTCCACACAGGTTCTCTCGCCAGCCGAGCCTCTGTGTTCTTGAAGGTTGCTTCTACTGCTCGGCGGTTATCTGGCAGAATCGCTGGGCTTACTTTCCATGGGTAGGCCGCATCCCAGTGTGGGGCATCGCTGTGTTTGTCCGCTAGCACATAAGAGAGACAGTCCTTTATCTTTTCTAAGTCCCTCTCTTCTCCAAGGGTCATCTCTTTGCCTCCCGGAGGGCACTTGCTGCACTTGCAGCTCCCGCATTTAGGGTCACATGCTGCTCCAATACTATCCCACCTGAACCACTCAAACACCTCCTTATTCGTGACAGTGGTGCTGCTGAGGGTCACTTCTTCCATTCTCATTGGGTCCTCACTCAAATCTTTGGTGTCCACAAGAACCTCCTTGTACACTCTTGAGGATGTTCTCATAGACCTTGCAAAGTGAGTCTCAGACTGGTGCAGCATTAGGTCAGCCACCTCAAAGAGATCAGGGTGAGTACCGCCAACAGTTTTGCCCAATGGGCCGTCCCAGAGTACTAGATCTCCCTCCAACTTGAACGGCTGTGGAACAAGACGACCTTCCCTGTGGCTGATCAGAAGATCGATCTTCTCAGGACGGACCAGCTCTTCTGCAGTGACGTCAGGAAAGATCTTTTGCAGTTGTTGCGGAGTTACAGGCCGACTTATCTCCGCAATACTCTCCAGGCCATAGCAGAGCAGTTTGTGTTCCATTACAGTCCCCTTGATGGTCTTCACTCTTAGTCGCAGGGAGTACCTTTTGGTTATAACTGTCGTTCTCATCCCTCCTATTCCGTGGACAATTAACTTGATGCGCTCACCAATCAGTCCAAGGCGCTGGGCAGCGTTGTTTGTTATATAGTTGGTGTCAGAGGCAAGGTCAATAAGAGTGCCTATCAACTGGCCTGAGTTAGTTGTCACTTCCAGTAACATCATTATAACTGGGTACTCTTTCAGTCCACCACCAGCAGTGCAGATCGTAGTTGAGGCTTTGTTGGAAAATGCCTTCCTGAATTCTGCTCTTAATTCCGGAGTGACTTTCACGAGGAGCTCTTCTTGCTTGCTGGTCAGCCCGAGGCCTTTTCTCTCCATCCTTTTGGTTCCTTGCACCTCGCTGCCAACGTCTTTTTCTTGAGCAATGGACTTGGGGCAGAGCAGATAGTGGTGAGGCTCTTCTTTGCGACAGTCCATTTTACTGCAGAGGAACTTCGGGTTGCAACGGCCATCCTTTAGGTGGAAGCACAGGCACCGATTGCATATCCCATGGGTCTTTAGATGAGCTTTTCTCCTCTGGAGATCCAACTCCCTGAAGGCTTTGCAGGCAAACAGCCTGCCAGCGTGTGTCTCATCAGCACAGGCAGTGCACGAGGTTAAGCGTGGGTTCGACTGAGACTCTCTTCGGCCTGAGGTAGTTTTGGAGAATGCTTTCTTGACTCCTGGCTTGTCTGCCGAGCCTTTCACTGAGGAGCTTCCCTCTCTAAGTCCTACCTCCAGCTGATCTAGCTCCTCCAGGATCACCTCCTGCCTCTTCAGGAAGCGCAGTAAGCAGTCGAAGTGGTTATGTGGAGCAAAACCATTCACAGGCTCAGTCTTGTGGGCAATCCATTTCTCCTTCAGAGCACTTGGTAGCTTGCATTCAAGGGACTGCGCTACCCAACGGTTCTTTATTACCTCCTCTTCTCCCAGGATCACAAGATTACTTAGAGCCCGCTCCACTGCTTGAATCAGCTCAATTGCTTTCCTAGGGTTATCTCCCTTTACAGAAGGTAGGCCCTGAACCTCCTCGGATATCTTCAGGATGATTTTCGCCTTGTTCCCGAAGCGGTTGTCGAGGCCTGAACATTTCATCCGCCGATGCACAGCTAGACAGAACCAAGTCTTTCTTCACCCTGTCGCCGAGACTTGCTAGGAGGTGGAACCTTGTAACACCAGCCATCTTCAGTGGGTTTCCCAGCTGTTCCAGCTCTTCCCACTCAGCCTTCCACCGATAGTAGTCGGTCATGTCTCCCGAGAACTTGGGCAGGCATATTCTTTCAAGACTGATCTGTGGTCTGAAGCCGTGTGCCCCGGGATGCAGGCCAGGGATGCTTTGTGGTGGTGCATATGGAAGCGCACCAGCTCCAGTACTGAATACAGGTGTTATACTGGGGATTTGGGGCTGCGTGCTAGCTCTAGTGGGTCCCTCACCGGACTCGCTATGCTCTTCATCAGAACCTGCTTCTTCATTTTCATCTCTCCCATCGACCTCTTCTACCCGCTTCAACTTTTGCCAGCTCCGTACCCAGTCATGCAGTCTGTTGACCAGCTTGTATAACTGCTGCTTATACACTGTTGTCTTGGCTCCAGGGACAAGACTTTCCCATTCAACCACCTTCTCCTCAAGCATTTTGATTCTCTCCACCAGGCCCTCTCTCAGGACTTGAAAGTCGTCATCCGACAACTCCTTCACATCGGTGTCCTCCACTTCAGTACATTTTTCCTCTGCACCATCGGCGTACAATTTAAGGTCGACATAGGCAAATTTAGACCATAACGTCTCCTTAGCGAGCCGGAGCGTTTCTGTATAGGTGGCAAGACACGTCGCTATCTTCTCCTCCACATGAGCCACTTCTTTTTCTGTTTTTTCTTCGTCGCTATCCACTTCTCCTAGAGCATCAACATATTCAAGTCCAGTGTCGTGCAGCTTTCCAAAGTCCACACCAAGTGCTCTGATCTCGTCAATAAGCACCCTTCTTTCTAGGAGATCTATAGTGAGGGACAGCTTTTTGGCTCTCTTGCTGAAAGAGCTCTGTGCTGTTGAGCGCTTTCCTTTTAAGGCCACTAATTCTGCCGAATCCATCTTCCTTTTCTGCACTGACCAAGGCACTGTAAAACAGAGGGGTCTATTCGGCCTGTTCCTCTTCCCTTGGTGCTCCTTCACTGGTCAATGCTGATAGGCCAGTGGCAAATTTGGCTTAACGCTCTCGGGCACTTGGTTTATTACTGTTCCGTGTTCTCCCCACGGAAAGGGCAACCCAGTGTACAAAAGGATATTACTCTGGTTATTTATTGGTGAGAAAAATAAACAAACAAAAGTGAACCAAGAAAAACCTGAGTAATATCCTTTTGTACACTGGGTTGTAAGTAAGGATATTTGGTATGCTAAATTTACAAGGGAAATTAGAGTCTCGAAATATGTGAGCTATGAACTAAATTAAACTGTCTTTATTGTAAATTATTTTGTAAGTAAATGTTTAACGGAATTAGTCGTGTTCGACTAGCATTATAAATTAGATGAATGTATCTAACAGATTCTCCACCATTTAAATACAACGTCTAGTTGTATCGGTTCACAATTTCTACTGTAAGGAATTAGCTTTAACACTAGAAGCGCCGAGCAACTGTAACCTACGAATAGCGCGAATTCAGCAGTCAGATGACCGCCTATATAGATCGATAGATGGCGCTTCTTGCGTGTAGTCAATGGCCAATGGATTGGCATTAAAAATGTCACTCTGAGTTAGGCAGCAGTTATCCTATGCTTATAGACTGAATGTATCTGTCTACGGTTAATCCAGATCCATTTGTCCTGGCAACATTGTCTTACCAGGGCCGGCCCAAGCCTTTATGGGGCCCTAAGCAGAATTTGATTTGGGGGGCCCCTCGGTGCCGCCAATATGATTGAATATTGTCAATGCTTGATTATTCGCACACTATAAATCTAACACACCCCTTATCAATTTTATTAGTTGTAGCTGTGTTGCTTACAACATACCAATGTCTGCCTGGCATGATTTTACCCTTCTATGGTTTTAAATGTAACAGTAGCACACCTATATTTACCCAATCCTGTTGATCCTCTGTTACCAGTTTTGTGTACTTCCTAGAGAACAATTAGCAGCAGAAGCTGTAGACGGTATCATTTCTTTTTGAATAAGTGAGCCAGCTCCACTTACATTTTTTCCCCATTAATTAACTTTCTGTTGGTGTAGTGGAAGCTTCGGCCATCAGGTTTTTCAGGGAATGTGAAGTTTTCCTTTATAGGGAGTGGCCCTCTGCTTACCAGATCAGTCCTTTCTGAGTCAGACAGGATAGATGACCACATCACTGCACTACGTGTGTGTGTGTGTATGTGGGTATGTATGAAGGTGAGTGTATGTACGTATATGTATAACTATTTATATTGTATTCTTTTTTGTTTTTTGTTAATTACCTATGTCTTGCTTCTGTTTTTGGTATTGTTTGTATTGTTGTACACTGGAAGCTTCTGTCACCAAGACAAATTTCTTGAATGTGTAAGCATACTTGGCAATAAAACTGATTCTATTCTATTCTATCAGTGGATGCACGTATTGGGAAGTGCTCCTCGCCTGCAGTGGATGGACCTGATGAAAGATGAAAATAATAATAATAAAAGCTAGCCATGTTAGATGTCATATTAGAAGGTAATGCAACTGTCTGTCAAAACAAAGGCATGGTTTATCCATATAAATATAATGATCTGGGATTGTTGAAAAATCATCATCAGCTGTAGCACTGGCACTTGGGGCAGGTGGCGTTGGTTGTGCCCCACGTCCAAAATATTTCAACAGTGCTCCTAGGGAAGTTTCATAAGAGTACATATTTGACAGAATATTTGACAAAATATGTTATTTTCTCAACACAAATTATTAAACACAACAGCAAGCCATCTGTACACCTAAACAACAACTCTTAATCTATAACTAGCTAATTGAGGCATAATGATATTGGAATATAATAGCAAAGACCCCAAAATGGTAGACTAATGTAAATAATGTTAAGTTGTTATCAGTAAAAAGTTTATGGAACAGAAGCTTATTTTTATTACAAAAATAAATACCCAGGAAAGTTATTTTTACACAGAAGACAAAAATTTTTATCTAAAACTAGCTAAGTAATATGTTGTAGGCTACTAATAATATATTAAGATGTCAAGGCTATTTACAGATGATTAATCAAACTTTCCTAAAAAAAGAAGATATGCAACATAGGCTATGTTAACTAACAAGCCAGCTAATGTTAGCTCAGTAACATAGCCAGCTACTTAATACCTTTATCGTGCTGTTTTTCTCTTCCTCTGTTTTCTTCTTTTTCCTTTTCTTTGCACCAGAGGATGTCCTTTTTTGTGACATTGCTGTTTTGCTGTCTGAATGTGCTTGCATCCTGCAGCCCGTTAACATAATATTGCATTTAATATTGCGTTTTTGTATAATTACCATTGTCCATTGACAGTATAATCACAAAAAAAAAAAAAAAAAAAAGATGTGCTCTTGGGGGCCCCCTGGTGGCCACCGGGGCCCTAAGCAGCCGCTTAGTTCGCTTATGCCTTGGGCCGGCTCTGTGTCTTACAATTATTTTAGGATATGCTCCAATATTTAGTTTGTTTAATTTCGTTCTTGTTTAGCATAAATTACGTTGTAATTGAAGGCTTGTAACTGGAGGAGCTCGAATTTATATTTATAGTCATTTTTAGCAAAGGCGTGCTTTGTCTTGCAATAAAAATTATTATAATATAATCAATAATAATTGTAGCGTATATATTATAAATAATAATAATAATTTTAGTGCTGTTATTCGTAATTAAATCGTTGAATTCTCGACATCTTAACCTTGGCCTATATTTACGTGGAAATAAGCTGAAATAAAAGCTTTCTTTTCCGTCCATGTGTTTGCACGTGCTGTTGAATCAGTAATTTCATCTGTGACTGTTGAGACGTTTGTAACGCCACCATATACATTTCCAACATCCCAACCCCTTCTCAGACACACACACACACACACACACACACACACACACACACACACACACACACACACACACACACACACACACACACACACAATGGAATGCTAATCTGGGCGTCATTTTTCAAACTGAAAACACACATTTGGTGGCTTTTAGGAGCATGTGCCACAGACAAGTCACTTACATGCCTGGCAGATCTCAAAAGTTTTGTTCCCTGAACATCTGCCGACTTGATATTTTCTCCTTTTGGCATGCGGGAAAGGAGAAAAAGTCGCTTCTGTGCTACTAAATATATATATGTATGTATGTATGTTTTTTGTTGTTGTTTTTTTATTGCAATATAACAAGAACAAAAATAATTTGCATACAAGAGTACATATAACTGTCGTACACATGTCAAGGGTAAAAAAAAGAAAGGCATTTTACAGAAAAAACTTATACCTATTAGCTGTTAAGGTTTCCTTGCTTTTAAGTTTTTACTTTTAGATATTGTTTCTAAATATATTTTAACATCGATTTTAAATTGTTCAAAATTTGGCATTTTTCCATTCCATTTGACTTGATGAATATAATAACGGGCAATTACAATAATTAAATCAAATATAAACAGAATATTGTTATCACCATCAAATGAAAAATATTTTAGCATAACATCAACTTCTTCAAAGTTAACAAGAATATAGCTTTTCTTTGTAAATATTTATTGAGTTCTTTCCAAAACATTTGGATCTTTGGGACACTCCCAAAATAAATGAACAATAGTCTCAGGGTAAATTTGACAAAAAACACAAATATCTTCCATGTTCACTTTAAAACGCTGCACCACAAGTGATTTAACTGGGTAAACACGATGGAAAATTTGATATGAAACCTCTTTCACTTTACTTGTGATGCAATACTTATGAGGTGTCATCCAAATTTTACTCCAATCAAAACGTTTTTTTAATATGAGAATTCCAATGAGTTGTAACAGCAAGTATATTTTTAGATTGAAGAAGGGAACGCAAGAAAATATTATTACATCCAGAACATGTGAAATCCTTGCCCTGCAGCTTGATACAAGCAGTAAATTATTCAACTGTTTGTAAAGAATAATTATTATTACAAACTAATAGCCTCAAAATTTCCTTGGGGATAGGATAGGATCAACTGAAAAGTTATAAATATGAACAAATTGAGGATAATTGAATAAAACACCATCTTTTTTGATCAACTGTTTAACCCAAATAATTCCCTTTTCAAACCAATTCTCAAAAAATATTGATTTGTTTCTAATCCGTTTGTATCTAATATTTCAAATGGTACATTTATGGGGGGGGGGGGGGGATTATTACTATACATAAGAGTCCATGAAAGTAATGCTTGTTTGTGGAAACTTGCAAGTACCATATACTTTGCTTATTTTTTAAATAATTTTGGAGCCATTTTATTTTAAATATCATGTTAGAGGTCTTAAAATCCAAAACATTCAATCCTCCTTCAGTTTTTGATCTACAAATATTTTCTTTTTTAATGTGATTTGTTTTTCCAAATAAATCTAAAACGTTTGGTGTCTATCATTTTAATTAATGAGGGGGTATATCTAACACTTGAGCAGTATAAACCAACCTAGATAAACCCTCCGCTTTAACAGTAACACACAACCAATTAAAGAGCTATCTCTCATCAGCCAAGAATTCAGTCTTTTTTCAAATGACTGAATGACAGGATCGAAGTTTAACTCACTTCTGACTTCCATATTTTTAGCTATCTTGATCCCCAAATATTTGACAACTTCTTTCACTAGAATATTGCATACTGCTGTAAAATTACAGGAACCTAGTGCCATAAGCTCACATTTATTAATATTCAGAGAAAGACCAGATACAGATGAAAATAACTGCAGACACTTAATTTCTTTTCCAATGTCAGTATAGTCTCTTAAAAAAAAGGTAGTGTCATCGGCTAATTGTGTGCATTTAATTTCTGTATCTTCTATTCTGATACCACGAAAACTATCTTTCGTAATATGAATGGCCATAACTTGTGTAACCAACAAAAAAAGCAATGGACTAATAGGGCAGCCCTGTCGAATCCCCTTTTGATTTCAAATCTATGAGAAGTTCCATATGACAGTTTTACAGAGCTATTAATCTTATTATATAGGGTTCTGATTACTTTTTGAAATTTGTCCCCAAAACCAAAAAATTCAAGGGTTTTAAAAATAAAGTCATGTTGTATTGTATCGAAGGCCTTGTAAAAATCGACAAACAGAATAAAAGTATCTAAAAAAAAATCTATGAGATCTAATACAAGTCTAATATTATTACAAATATGTCTTCCTTTTATAAAACCTGACTGCCCCTCATCAATAATAGTTTCTAATCCCGATTTTAACCTTTCAGCAAATATGGAAGCAATAATTTTACTATCCTTATTAATTAAGGTGATAGGTCGCCAATTATATAGTAATAATAGGTCTTTATCAGGCTTTGGAATTAATGATATTAGACCTTGTGTCATGGAGGGTGGCAAAACATCGTGATCAATAGATTCTTTAAAGACCATTAACAGAAATTCAACTAGATCATCTTGAAATATTTTTAAAAATTCAGCAGTTAAGCCATCATTTCCGGGGGACTTGTTTAATTTAAGTTTATTTATAGCTGGTCTAATCTCTAAAATGGATATTTCCTGATCACAAAGGTCTTTAAATTCTTCATCGATACTATCTATATTATGTTTTATGGGTTTTAAAAATTCATCTATTTTGTGTTCAGAACATGCACTTCTGGAATATAATTTACCATAAAAATTTAAGACATATTTTGAAATAATAACAGGGTCCTGTGTTTCATGGCCATTAATATTAAGCTTTCTAATAGATGTATATTCTCCATTCCTTTTCTCCAGATTATAAAAGTATCTGGAATTAGTTTCTCCTTCTTCTAACCAACGTCTTCATGATCTAACAAATGTTCCTTTTGCTTTGATTATATATAATTTATCTAACTCAGCCAGCAGATTCATTAACAGATTCCTGTCAGAATTATTATCAGTGATTTTACAAATAGCTCTAATTATTTCCTCTTCTTTGATCTATTAGATTTTGCAACTTCTTTGCCTTTATTAACTGCACTAAGTCTAATCTGAAACTTCATAAACTCCCAATTCTTACAGTATAAATTTGTCTGCTTAGCTTGATTCCAATGTTTGTATTATTTTCTTAATTTCATGTTTAAAACTATCAATTTCCAATAATCTATTATTAAGTTTCCAATATGTCTTAGAGCCTTTACATGAAGATACATATGTATGTATGTATGTGTGTGTGTGTGTGCATATATATATATATATATATATATATATATGTTTGTGTGTGCACTATAAGCATTTATAGGCCAACCTTTTTTAATAAACAAGAAATCTGTTCATGAACAAACTGAAAATAATTGCACACACACAAATTATTAGATTCCTCCGTAGGAGGGAATCTATTGTAATTGATGGTTTTATTATTATTATTATTATTATTAGATTCCTCCGTAAGGAGGGAATCTATTGTATTTGTCGGTTTTATTATTATTATTATTATTATTATTATTATTATTATTATTATTATTATTATTATTCTTCTTCTCCTTGAGCCCCAATAGCTCAAAAAGTCACTGGTCAAAAATTTTCTAAATTGGCACATTGATACTCCATGCCAACGGGTACCCCCAAACCAAGAATGGTCAACATTCGCCCATAGGTGGCGCTACAGGCCACACCCAAAAACAAAAATTCAAAGTGATATAATTTCCACCCCATTTGTCCAAATCTTCTGAAACTTTGTAAACATGCCTCATTTCTCATGGGGAACAAAAAAGCCTCAAGGACCCATACTTCTGCCATTATGGATTTTCCTGTACAGTGAAAATTTTGGAAAACCTACAAAACTCTTCTTCTCCTGAACCTCAGCTCCAATTGACTTGGAATTTGGCACACGTGTGTAGTATGTATGTCTTTCCAAACGTTACTTAGCAAAAATGAATACAATACAAAATGGCTGAAATGGACGTGTTTATGTAAATGTACACACAAAAGATGATCAAAAATTTTTTAAATCCCATTGATTTACAATGGCTGAGCAAAAGTGCTCCCTCTACTGGACAAATATGGTCCACATGTAAAATCCCATTCACTTACATTGGCTGAGCAAAGAGGCTCCCTCTACTGGAGTAACTCTGTGTACCACATGCAGCTCTTCTGTAGCAATCTCTCTAATGAAGCATTTCGGTCTCCTAGTGGGTGGAGCTCCAGACTTAGACTACAGAAGACGTTTTGCGTCTGCATGGAGGTATGTCAAATCAATTGTGTGTCTTAATGCTTTCCAGTTTGAACATTCAAGCGATTTTACACTATTCAACTCAACAAAGGCAAAACAACTCAAATAAATGTTTTCGAGCAGTTTGTGTGACACAGCGAGCGAGCAGCGTCGGCGTCTAGCGTTCGCACGCCGATGAGAGTTACGCTTTCCCTTCTTGCGTTTCAACGGACAATTTCATACACCAAAATACATGATATATTGGGGTGTCTGCTATATCTCAAGTGAACAAACAGTTGATAAAGAAATCGGGTATCAATATATTGAATTATGAATTATTGAAGGGGTCTAGTGATGCCGCTGTGATGTCCTGTTAGATTTTTCTCTATCGAGACAGCGTTAACGTATCAAAACTTCCGAGAATGATGTTGTTTAATTGTCTCTGACAACACGCAATCCTCGAGGCGAGATCATTTTTGCTCGCATCTTCACGAAGGTTTGTTGGTTGTGTACAATGGTTGCCTGCTTGAACATTCAAGCGATTTTACACTATTCAACTCAACAAAGGCAAAACAACTCAAATACATGTTTGCGAGCTGTTTGTGTGACACAGCGAGCCGCGTCGCGTCTAGCGCTTCGCTGCGCCGATGAGAGTTACGCTTTCACAGCTTCATGCGTTTGAGCGGACAATTTCATACACCAAAATACATGATATATTGGGGTGTCTGTTATGTATCAAGTGAACAAACAGTTGATAAAGAAATTGGGTATCAATATATTTAATTATGAATTATTGTGAACAACACGGATGCGCTGTGGTGTCCTGTTAAGATTTTTCTCTCGAAACAGCGTTAACAGCTTAAACAAAATACTGCGTTATTTTTGCACATACAGATACATTTAATACATCGTCACAAACTATGAAAGTTGTACTTTTATTTGTTGTAAAATAAAGAAAATATACCGTGTGCTCTTTGTCTAAGCGAATATCTTTCTGAAACACGTCACAAAAACTTACACAAACATGAAACATATGTCTAAAGAAAGTAGGGATGGGCTGATCAATCCTAGCGTATCAAAACTTCCGAGAATGATGTTGTTTAATTGTCTCTGACAACACGCAAACCCATGGCGAGATCATTTTTGCTCGCATCATCATGAAGGTTTGTCGGTTGTATACAATGTTTGCCTGTTTGAACATTCAAGCGATTTTACACTATTCAACTCAACAAATGTCAAAACAACTCAAATACATGTTTGCGAGCTGTTTGTGTGACACAGCGAGCAGCGTCGCGTCTAACTCACGCACTCCGATGTCTTTCAGCTGCTGCTTGCGTCTGAGCGGACAATTTCATACAACAGAGTGTCAAAATACATGATATATTGAGGAGTCTGTTATGTCTCAAGTGAACAAACAGTTGAGAAAGAAATCTGGAATAACTATATTTTATTCTGGCATTATTCCAGATGACGTCCTGCTATATTTTTCTCTCGAAACAGCGGAAACAACTTAAACAAAATACTGCGTCATTTTTGCCCATACAGAAACATGCAAGACATCATTACGAACTATGAAATGTGTACTTTTATTTGTGTACACTTACAATAACAACAAAACCTTGTGCTTTTGTAACATAAATAAACAGGGTGCTCAGTCTCTGTCTTCGCGATTATTTTTCTGAAACACGTCACAAAATTCAAGTGAACAAAATCAACCATTCCACGCAGTCTGTATTTTATCATCTCACAATGAATACAAATGCAACAAGCATGGCACAAAACAAAAATAATGATACTTCTCAGTTCTCAAAAGATTAAACTGAACTGTGCCTTAAGTATCGTATCATGCGATAAAAGCCTCTTAAAGAGACAGTAACAATTTAGCCTTAGGTCCTGAACATAGACATTCCCAAGTAATTGAGAAGTACAAATGGTATTATTTTAAGTTTTTTTATTTCTCTCTTACCTTGTAAAATGCCACGTTTTTGAATGGCATGTAAACACAATCACTCCATTTTTTTCACTGGATCTGTTGCTATTTTAATGATTTAAAAATCAAAGCACTGACCATTTAAAGTGTGAGCTTGTAGGCTACATTTTGAAATAGTTATAAACAGTCACAGCTATACAGTGTTATTATGTGCCTAGATAGTCTTTCAAATAAAATTGCTTGTGATATGCTTATGTAAATCACACAAAAAAACAGAAAAAAAATCTTAAGAGAGAAGTGAAAGTGAAAGTAGAGATTTTCAAAGTGATTTTTCATTCAAAGTGATACAATTTCCATGCCATTTGTCTAAATCTTCTGAAACTTGGTGTACATGCCTCATTCCTCATGGGGAACAAAAAAGCCTTAAGGACCCATAACTTTCACCATGATGGATTTTCCCGTACGTTGAAAATTTGCGAAAACCTAAAAATACTCTTCTTCTCCTGAACCGTAGCTCCAATTGACTTGAAATTTGGTACACATTTGTAGAATGGACATCCTTGAAAACATTACTTAGGAAAAATGAATGTGATACAAAATGTCTGAAAGGAGGTGTTTATGTAAATGTCCAAATTTTAACAATATATACCTGTCAATAAATCAAATGTAATTTTGACTGATGGTTTTTCAAACCTAACATGCTTCAAGATGACATCACTCTGAAGTACTGCGTAAAGAATGGCCGACATTAAGCCCCTAGGGAGCTACAGGCCATGTCGAAATTCCCATTTTCTGGTCTAAAATGTTCTAATTTGGTACAATGGTACTACAGGCCAACAGGAACCCACAAACCAAGAATGGCCGACATTAAGCCACTAGGGAGCTAAAGGCCACGCCAAAATTCCCGTTTTCTGGTCAAATTTTTTTTAATTTGGTACATTGATACTACAGGCAGACAGGAACCCACAAACCAAGAATGGACAACATTCACCCCTAGAGGAGCTACAGGCCATGCCAAAATTCCCATTTTCTGGTCAAAAATGTTCTAATTTGGTACACTGATACTACATGCCAACAGGAACCCACAAACCACGAATGGCCAACATTAAGCCATTAGAGAGCGCTACAGGTAATTCCAAAAATCCCATTTTCTGGTCAAACATTTTCTAATTTGGTGTATTGAGTCTACAGGCCGACAGGAACCCACAAACCAAGAAAGGCCCACATTAAGCCCCTAGGAGGCTTACAGAGCCACTCCAAAATTCCCATTTTCTGGTCAAATATTTTCTAATTTTGTACAATTATACTACAGGCCAACAGGAACCCACAAACCAAGAATGACCAACATTTGCCCATAGGTGGCGCTACAGGCCACGCCCCAAATTTTTTTTTCAAAATGATATAATATCCACCCCATTTGTCCAATTCTTCTGAAACTTGGTGTACATGCGCATTTCTCATTGGGAACAAAAAAGCCTCAAGGATCCATAAGGTCGGTATGGATTTTCCTGTACATTGAAAATGTTTTGTTTAGGAATCAGGCGAAGACATGTTTTTTGAATTACTTAATTGGGAGGGTTTATCCCCAACCATCTACTGATCAATTTTAAATGATTTGCCATTTTGAGGAGGAATCCGCATTGCTGCTTGCAGCTATATTTATTATTATTATTATTATTATTATTATTCTTCTTCTCCTTGAGCCCCAATAGCTCAAAAGTCACTGGTCAAAAGTTTTCTAAATTGGCACATTGATAGTCCATGCCAGCGGGTACCCCCAAACCAAGAATGGTCAACATTCAGCCCATAGGTGGCGCTACAGGCCACGCCCAAAAAACAAAATTCAAAGTGATACCATTTCCACGCCATTTGTCCAAATCTTCTGAAACTTGGTGTACATGCCTCATTTCTCATGGGGAACAAAAAGCCTCAAGAACCCATAACTTCCGCCATGATGGATTTTTCCGATACGTTGAAAATTTGCGAAAACCTACAAAACTCTTCTTCTCCTGAACCGTAGCTCAATTGACTTGAAATTTGGTACACATGTGTAGAATTGAAGTCTTTGAAAGCGTTACTTAGGAAAAATGAATACTGATACAAAATGGCTGAAAGAGCGTGTTTATGTAAATGTCCAAATTTTAACAATATATACGTGTCAATAAATCAAATGTAATTTTGACTGATGGTTTTCAAACCTAACATGCTTCAAGATGACATCACTCTGAAGTACTGCATAAAGAATGGCCAACATTAGCCCCTAGGGAGCTACAGGCCATGCCGAAATTCCCATTTTCTGGTCTAAAATGTTCTAATTTGGTACAATGGTACTACAGGCCAACAGGAACCCACAAACCAAGAATGGCCGACATTAAGCCACTAGGGAGCTAAAGGCCACGCCAAAATTCCGTTTTCTGGTCAAAAATGTTCTAATTTGGTACATTGATACTACAGGCCAACAGGAACCCACAAACCAAGAATGGCCAACATTCACCCCTAGGGAGCTACAGGCCATGCCGAAATTCCCATTTTCTGGTCTAAAATGTTCTAATTTGGTACAATGGTACTACAGGCCAACAGGAACCCACAAACCAAGAATGGCCAACATTAAGCCATTAGGGAGCTACAGGTAATTCCCAAAAGTCCCATTTTCTGGTCAAACATTTTCTAATTTGGTACATTGATTCTACAGGCCAAAAGGAACCCACAAACCAAGAATGGCCCACATTAAGCCCCTAGAGGCGCTACAGGCCACTCCAAAATTCCCATTTTCTGGTCAAATATTTTCTAATTTTGTACATTGATACTACAGGCCAACAGGAACCCACAAACCAAGAATGGCCCACATTCGACCATAGGTGGTGCTACAGGCCACGCCCCAAAAAAATATTTTCAAAGTGATACCATTTCCACGCCATTTGTCCAATTCTTCTGAAACTTGGTGTACATGCCTCATTTCTCATTGGGAACAAAAAAGCCTCAAGGATCCATAAGGTCGGTATGGATTTTCCTGTACATTGAAAATGTTTAGTTTAGGATTCAGACAAAGACATGTTTTTTGAATTCCTTAATTGGGAGGGTTTATCCCCAACCATCTACTGATCAATTTTAAATGATTTGCCATTTTGAGGAGGAATCCGCATTGCTGCTTGCAGCTATATTTATTATTATTATTATTATTCTTCTCCTTGAGACCCAATAGCTCAAAAAGTCACTGGTCAAAAATTTTCTAAATTGGCACATTGATACTCCATGCCAGCGGTACCCCCAAACCAAGAATGGCCCACATTAGCCCATAGGTGGCGCTACAGGCCACGCCCAAAAAACAAAATTCAAAGTGATACAATTTCCACGCCATTTGTCCAAATCTTCTGAAATTTGGTGTACATGCCTCATTCCTCATGGGGAACAAAAAGCCTCAAGAACCCATAACTTCCGCCATGATGGATTTTCCCGTACGTTGAAAATTTGCGAAAACCTACAAAACTCTTCTTCTCCTGAACCGTAGCTCAATTGACTTGAAATTTGGTACACATGTGTAGAATGGACATCCTTGAAAGCGTTACTTAGGAAAAATGAATCACGATACAAAATGGCTGAAAGGAGTGTTTATGTAAATGTCCAAATTTTAACAATATATACGTGTCAATAAATCAAATGTAATTTTGACTGATGGTTTTTCAAACCTAACACGCTTAAAGATGACATCACTCTGAAGTACTGTGCAAAGAATGGCCATGCCAAAATTCCCATTTTCAGGTCAAAAATGTTCTAATTTGGTAAATTAATAGTACAGGCCAACAGGAATCCACAAACCAAGAATGACCGACATACGCCACTAGGGGGCACTACAGGACAAGCCAAAATTCCCATTTTCTGGTCAAAAATGTTCTAATTCGGTACAAGAATAGTACAGGCCAACAGGAATCCACAAACCAAGAATGACCGACATTAAGCCACTAGGGAGCACTACAGGACAAGCCAAAATTCCCATTTTCTGGTCAAAAATTTTCTAATTTGGTACTTTGATACTACAGGCCAACAGGAACCCACATACCAAGTGTGGCCCACATTAAGCCCTTAGGGAGCTACAGGCTACTCCAAAATTTCGTTTTCTGGTCAAAAGCGTTCTAATTTGGTACATTGATACTGCAGGTCAACAGGAACCCTCAAACCAAGAATGGCCAACATTAGCCCCTAGGGAGCACTACAGGCCAATCCGAAATTCCCATTTTCTGGTCAAAAATGTTCTAATTTGGTACATTAATAGTACAGGCCAAAAGGAATCCACAAACCAAGAATGACCGACATTCACCACTAGGTGGGCTAGAGGACAAGCCGAAATTCCCATTTTCTGGTCAAAAAGTTATAATTTGGTACTTTGATACTACAGGCCAACAGGAACCCACATACCAAGTGTGGCCCACATTAAGCCCTTAGGGAGCTACAGGCTACTCCAAAATTTCGTTTTCTGGTCAAAAGCGTTCTAATTTGGTACATTGATACTGCAGGTCAACAGGAACCCTCAAACCAAGAATGGCCAACATTCAGCCCCTAGGGAGCACTACAGGCCAATCCGAAATTCCCATTTTCTGGTCAAAAATGTTCTAATTTGGTACATTAATAGTACAGGCCAAAAGGAATCCACAAACCAAGAATGACCGACATTCAGCCCATAGGTGGCGCTACAGGCCACGCCCAAAAAACAAAATTCAAAGTGATACAATTTCCAGCCATTTGTCCAAATCTTCTGAAATTTGGTGTACATGCCTCATTCCTCATGGGGAACAAAAAGCCTCAAGAACCCATAACTTCCGCCATGATGGATTTTCCCGTGCGTTGAAAATTTGCGAAAACCTACAAAACTCTTCTTCTCCTGAACCGTAGCTCCAATTGACTTGAAATTTGGTACACATGTGTAGAATGGACATCCTTGAAAGCGTTACTTAGGAAAAATGAATACTGATACAAAATGGCTGAAAGGGTGTTTATGTAAATGTCCAAATTTTAACAATATATACGTGTCAATAAATCAAATGTAATTTTGACTGATGGTTTTCAAACCTAACATGCTTAAAGATGACATCACTCTGAAGTACTGTGCAAAGAATGGCCATGCCAAAATTCCCATTTTCAGGTCAAAAATGTTCTAATTTGGTAAATTAATAGTACAGGCCAACAGGAATCCACAAACCAAGAATGACCGACATACGCCACTAGGGGCACTACAGGACAAGCCAAAATTCCCATTTTCTGGTCAAAAATGTTCTAATTCGGTACAAGAATAGTACAGGCCAACAGGAATCCACAAACCAAGAATGACCGACATTAAGCCACTAGGGAGCACTACAGGACAAGCCAAAATTCCCATTTTCTGGTCAAAAATTTTCTAATTTGGTACTTTGATACTACAGGCCAACAGGAACCCACATACCAAGTGTGGCCCACATTAAGCCCTTAGGGAGCTACAGGCTACTCCAAAATTTCGTTTTCTGGTCAAAAAGCGTTCTAATTTGGTACATTGATACTGCAGGTCAACAGGAACCCTCAAACCAAGAATGGCCAACATTAAGCCCCTAGGGAGCACTACAGGCCAATCCGAAATTCCCATTTTCTGGTCAAAAATGTTCTAATTTGGTACATTAATAGTACAGGCCAAAAGGAATCCACAAACCAAGAATGACCGACATTCACCACTAGGTGGCGCTAGAGGCCAAGCCGAAATTCCCATTTTCTGGTCAAAAAAGTTATAATTTGGTACATTGATACTACAGGCCAACAGGAACCCACAAACCAAGTATGGCCCACATTAGCCATTAGGGAGCTACAGGCCACTCCCAAAATTTCGTTTTCTGGTCAAAAATTTTCTAATATGGTACATTGATACTACTGGCCAACAGGAACCCACAAACAAAGAATGGCCAACATTCAGCCCCTAGGGAGCACTAGAGGCCACTTGAAATTCCCATTTTATGGTCAAAAATGTTCTAATTTGGTACATTGATACTACAGGTCAACAGGAACCCTCAAACCAAGAATGGCCAACATTTACCCCTAGGGGCGCTACAGGTAATTCCCAAAAGTCCCATTTTCTGGTCAAATATTTTCTAATTATGTACATTGATACTACAGGCCAACAGGAACCCACAAACCAAGAATGACCCACATTTGCCCATAGGAGGCGCTACAGGCCACGCCCCAAAAAATATTTTCAAAGTGATACCATTTCCACGCCATTTAACCAATTCTTTTGAATCTTGGTGTACATGCCTCATTTCTCATTGGGAACAAAAACGCCTCAAGGATCCATAAGGTATGATGGATTTTCCTGTAGACTGAAAATGTTTCGTTTAGGATTCAGACAGAAATACATGTTTTTTGGATTCATCCATTGAGAGGGTTTAACCCCAACCCTCTACTGATCAATTTGAAATGATTTGCCATTTTGAGGAGGAATCCGCATTGCTGCTTGCAGCTATATTTATCATTGTTCTTGTATCATAATAATAATATTAAGATAATAATAATGCCTTCTTAAATATTCTGAAATGGTAATGCAAACAGAATACATCTTAACGTAAAGAATTACATTTATTCGATGAAAATATTTTTTTAAAGACTGAAAATACATGAATGGTATTTTATTTTCAATTGATATTGAATTAATTGATAACAAAAATGTATGAATATATACACAATATATTCACGATACTTGCATTATTTTAAATATATAGACTATAGGCCTACTGTCTATATTTTCAATGTGTATATCTATTGTATTTAGTTAAAAAAATAATACACTTTACAAGTGTGTGTGTGTGTGTGTGTGTGTGTATATATATATATATATATATATATATATATATATATGTGCTACTCACATGCATACAAAATTATTATAGGACTTAAAGTGAGCCCCTGCGCCATCTGCTGGGAGAAAATAGAATCGCCGCCTTTAACGGCACAAATAAATATGAGGTGTATGCGTGGCGGCTGTCAATTCATAGAATTGGAAGCAAAATACCTTCAAACTAGCTTTTCCTGGTGCGACTTTGAAAATTTAAGCACACTGGGCGATAAAACTCAAATATCTAGGAAAAGTCAAGAAAGTAGGTCCCTGGAATTTGATCGAGTGCAAAGATTTATTTTTTCTTAAAACATAATGGTCAATTGACCACATGCTCAGTGCTTCAAGTGTTAATAAGTGAATTACGTATTTAGGTACAGCTTTGAAGCGAAATCTTTTAGAAACAGGGATGAGATTATTTATCAAAATATACCACAGTCACATCGTCTTTGAACATAGACAAACTTTATTACTATTCTAAATATAAATCTACATTTACATTACATTACATTTACATTTATGCATTTGGCAGACGCTTTTATCCAAAGCGACTTACAGAGCCCTTATTACAGGGACAATCCCCCTGGAGCAACCTGGAGTTAAGTGCCTTGCTCAAGGACACAATGGTGGTGGCTGTGGGGCTCGAACCAGCATCCTTCTGATTACCAGATTACCAGTTATGGTGCTTAGACCACTACACCACCACCACTCCATAATTTTAAATCTAATCTAAGACAGGTTGGTGAAAAGAGTGATCAGTACGATCTGTTGACAATACCTTAAGGACCATTTATTCTTTTTTTGAGTCTACATCGATTTGTTATCGGATTACCCAAATTATTTAATTAATACACCAGCATTTTGAGCACAATATTGGAGATGTACTTGCATTATTTGTGTTGCTTGGTTCTTGGTGCTTGGTCGAAAGTTCGTTCTGTTGATGTTTTGATCTCTGTATGATCGAAGTTTATTGTCTGTATGAATTAGTGAGGTTAGATGTGAAGCGAGGCCTTCTCACTCCTTCTTGGGACGTCGAGTCCCGAGCTTCCGTGGATCTCACATGGGGAAGACTCAGAGAGAAGACTGAGCAGTTAGCAGAGCAGAAGATGAAGCAGAAGAGAAGAGACAGAGAAGAGGCAAGAGGCAGTGTTATTTGGATTTCCTGTTTGGAAATATTTGAACTGAAATTGGCCACATCCCCAAAGGTGTCCTGCACCAATCAGAAGTGATTTTTCAGAGTCACATGGTTGACTGGGCTGTCCTTTATGATAGCTGATTTATAAGTCTTTGTTAGAGATTCTCACTATTTTCCCGCTCAAAAAAAGTGCATATTTAATCATGAACTTTATATCTTGCAAATGGTACAAGAGACATGATATTCGTTGTCATCAGCTTTCTCTATGTATCCAAACAAATGCTTGCATACCAAATATGAAATTTTTTCATGGCTGTTATATATGTAGGTAATAAAATCCCTGGTTACAAAATTATATTGGTTTTACACATCATTGTAGTTTATCAATTTAAACCTTATAGTTACCATTCTTAGTAGAATGAGATGAAACATACAAAAATAAAGATTATATTTATCAATTATAGGTGATTGCTTATCGCTACACACATTTTAAAGAGGTCCATCAGTCTATAATTATTAATTTGTCAAGTACAAACATTACCACAGTTCAAATAAATATTCAGCATTATCTTGCAAGGCTAGATTAAGATAAAATGTCTTAGAGTTTGGCAAATCTGATGGTCCTTGTAACTTTACAAAAGAGAAATCTGGTTTACTCTCTGTGGGGGTTGAAGGCCTGTTATTTATTCATTCCAAACTGAAAGGCTAAATGTAATGTTTCAAATCATGTTGCTAGAATTGTTCTGCATATATAATCTTACAGCGGGTTAGTGACTGAGGAGGAGGTCCTGTGTAGGCTATGACAGGCCGTGTCTGGACTCGTCAGAACCGGCCTGCCAGGGGGCAGCAGTCGTGGGTCCGGAGGCGGGTGGTCCACTTCTGGTGTGCTGGGACTATTGAAGTGTGGCACCGGGTTGCTGTGAGAATGGCATTTGTGGGCCGGGTGACTGAGGAAATTGCTCTTTTATTGAGAATGTGGGTGCCGCAGCCCAAAGGAGGTGCGGCAAAGGAAATAAATTGAACTGAAGATTCTCCTCCCGGCCCTCCACCGGGGGACGGAGTGGTCTGTCTACCAGCTCTGGAGCAAACGTTACTGTGGCAGCGGGGGCGTGGTCAAGCGCCCGTCCGGGAGAGGAAAGCGGTAAGGGCGCTTACACCTGAGCTAAATTATGCCTAACACCTGTCTCTAATTCCAGTGAGCACGAGGAGAGCGGCATAAAAGCAGACTCCGAGCCTCCAGTGAGAGAGAGAGAAAGCCTAAAAAAGCAACCCAGTGTGCTGTATGTTGTGTGGTGTTAAAGAGAAAACGGCAATTAAAAAAGCCTACCTTCAGTCAAACCCCGTTTCCTGTGTCCTCCTTGATCGCCCTTCCTGTAACTTTGTTACACTGGTGCCTGGAGGAAGCTGTTCGGCTGGCGGAGGACCGTTTGGCAGCGATCCTGTGGGCGGACGAGCCTTCTTCTTCTCTCTCTCTCTCCCCCCTTCCCCTGTGTCTGCACCCCCCTCCATTTCTCCCTCCCCTGTGTTTTCTCGTTCTGTTTTCTCCCCAGGGCCCGTTCCTGCCCCGCGCAGGCGTGGAGGGTATGTGCGACCTGCTTCCCGGCCTTGGGAGAATGCTCCTTCCCCTTCCCCGTCCTTCAGCTGCTCTCCTCCTCAGGTGGGGGTGCCCGCCAGCACAAGTGCGGGCGTAACGCCTGGGTCGGTCTGTTGGAGGTGCGGGGACCCGTACCACTTCCGGGATCAGTGTCCGCTGATGGAGGTGGGGACGGTGGTGCGGGTCTCCGACGTACCGCAGGCTGCCCCCGATCGGGCTGGAGCATACCGGATTCCGGAAAGGATCAGGGGGGGTATTTACCAAGCTTTGCTGGATACCGGCTGCAATCAGACCACCATCCACCAATGCTTGGTTCAACCCGGGGCTTTGGGTTTAGCTAAAGTGGTGAGGGTGAGGTGTGTGCATGGGGATGTTCACAACTATCCCATGGTGACTTTGGCGATTAAATTCAGGGGCAGAAACCATAGTGTGGAGGCAGCGGTTAGTTCCCGCCTCACTCATCCGCTAATCTTGGGTACTGATTGGCCGGATTTTAGAGGTATTTTAGAGGGTATCTGCGCAGATGGGTCCTGCATAAAGAGGTGTGCGGTGTGCGATGCTTTGGCAGGGGAGGCAGAGCCGGGGCCGTCCTCGGCTGCTCTGAATGACGAGGGAAGGGGCGAGGTGGCCACCCCTCCTCTCAGGGAATTCCCTGAGGGGGACTTTCCTCTAGAGCAGTCACGGGACAAAACACTTAAACAAGCTCTTGACCAAGTGAGAGTAATTGATGGTCAACAGCTCTGGCCGGGCATCGCCATTTCATACCCATATTTTGCCTTGATTAAAGATCGGCTATACAAACAAAACAGGACGTGACACAATTATTGATTCCACGGAGCCGCCGGAAAATGATTTTCCAGGCGGCTCACTATAATCCTATGGCCGGTCACCTAGGGGAAAGGAAGACACTTCTCTGTCTAACAGCCCGTTTCTATTGGCCGGGCATTGGCGGTGACGTCCGCAGGTGGTGTGCAGCGTGCCGCGAATGTCAGCTGGTAAACCCACCGGCCACCCCAAAAGCGTCATTGTGCCCCCTTCCATTAATCAAGGTCCCCTTCGAAAGAATTGGAATGGACCTCGTCGGGCCATTAGAACGGACAGCACGCGGACATCGCTTTGTGTTAGTCCTGGTGGATTACGCAACGCGATATCCGGAAGCAGTGCCTCTGAGCAACATCTCAGCACGTAGCGTTGCAGGGGCACTCTTCAAGATAATCTTCCGGGTGGGGATTCCGAAAGAAATCCTCACCGATCAAGGCACGACGTTTATGTCACGTACACTTCGCGAACTTTACGAACTGTTGGGCATTAAGTCGATTCGCACTAGCGTTTACCATCCCCAGACAGATGGACTAGTGGAACGATTTAATAAAACGCTCAAAAATATGATTCGTAAAATCGTCCACAAAGATGCTAGGAATTGGGATAAGTGGCTCGACCCCCTGTTGTTTGCAGTATGAGAGGTTCCGCAAGCCTCCACGGGGTTCTCCCCATTTGAGCTGCTGTATGGGTGACGCCCACGCGGGGTCCTTGACGTCATCCATGAAACTTGGGAGGAGGGACCTTCGAATAGCAAAAACGAAATTCAGTACATTCTTGACCTTAGAGCAAAACTCCACACACTGGGGCAATTAACACAGGAGAATTTGATCCAGGCTCAAGAACGCCAACGCCGGCTGTATGACAGGGGTGCTCGGCTAAGGGAATTTGCACCGGGAGATAAGGTGCTTGTATTACTCCCAACATCGAGCTCTAAATTACTCGCCAAGTGGCAAGGACCCTTGCCGGGGGTGGTGGTACGTAGCCGCCCCTATCGCCTGCCCGAACACAAAAAGAAAATAGTTCGGGAAGAATTGGATGCGATGCTTGAGATGGGAGTAATAGAGGAATCCCACAGTGATTGGTCCAGCCTGGTTGTTCTTGTTCCCAAGAGCGATGGGTCTGTACGATTCTGTGTGGACTACAGAAAAGTCAACGCAGTGTCTAAATTTGACGCGTACCCAATGCCCCGTGTTGATGAACTGCTCGATCGGTTAGGTACTGCTCGATTTTATTCGACTTTGGATTTAACAAAGGGCTATTGGCAGATCCCCTTGACACCAATGTCCCGTGAGAAAACAGCCTTCACTACGCCGTTTGGATTACACCAATTTGTGATGCTTCCTTTCGGTTTGTTTGGAGCACCAGCCACCTGTGGATAGGATCCTCAGACCTCACACCGCGTACGCCGCTGCGGCACATGCAACATCTGAGGGCCGTCCTGAGATCGCTGCGGCGGGCGGGGCTCACGGCAAACCCTAAGAAGTGCGCGATTGGGCATGTGGCGGTATGGTATCTGGGGTTCCACTTGGGTCATGGCCAGGTGCGTCCCCAAATTGACAAAACCGCGGCGATTGCGACTTGCCCTAGACCTAAGACCAAAAAGGGGGTGAGGCAGTTCCTGGGGCTGGCTGGCTATTATAGAAGGTTTGTGCCTAATTATTCGGACGTCACCAGCCCGCTGACTGACCTCACTAAAAAGGGGGCTCCAGATCCGGTTCAATGGTCAGAGCAGTGTCAACAGGCGTTTACGTGGGTTAAAGCCACACTTTGTGGGGGGCCGCTTCTTCATGCACCTGACTTCTCTCTCCCTTTTATTTTGCAGACGGACGCTTCAGACAGGGGGCTGGGGGCCATACTCTCGCAGGTGGTGGAGGAGGAGGAGCGCCCAGTGCTGTACATTAGCCGGAAGCTCTCTTTGAGGGAGACTAAGTACAGCACCGTGGAGAAGGAGTGTTTGGCCATCAAGTGGGCGGTCCTCACCCTCCGGTATTACCTGCTGGGGTGGGCCTTCACCCTCTGCTCGGATCACGCCCCACTCCAGTGGCTTCACCGCATGAAGGATACTAATACTAATGCCCGGATCACCCGTTGGTATCTGGCTCTCCAGCCCTTTAAATTCAAGGTGGTCCACAGACCGGGGTGCAGATGGCTGTCGCCGACTTTCTCTCCAGAAATGGGGGGGAGTGGTAGACAGGCCGGATGGCGCCCCGGCCTGAGTCGGGCGGTGGGGGTATGTGGCAGCGGGGGCGTGGTCAAGCGTCCATCCGGGAGAGGAAAGCGGTAAGTGCGCTTACACCTGAGCTAAATTATGCCTAACACCTGTCTCTAATTCCAGTGCGCACGAGGAGAGCGGCATAAAAGCAGACTCCGAGCCTCCAGTGAGAGAGAGAGAGAAAGCCTAAAAAAGCAACCCAGTGTGCTCTATGTTGTGTGGTGTTAAAGAGAAAATGGCAATTAAAAAAGCCTACCTTCAGTCAAACCCCGTTTCCTGTGTCCTCCTTGATCGGCCTTCCCGTAACTTTGTTACAGTCTCGTTCCTCAGGAGCCTTCCAGGTCCTCGAGGACATTCGGGAGATAGGGGCGTGTGCTTTCTGCGAGGCGCTCGACAATGGGGCTGAGAGCTGGACCCAGGTTGGGGCAGAGATGACTGTTTTTTGGAAGCCGCAGGAGGATGTCCTCGGCGAGCAGACAGAGCACGGCCCGCACTGGTGCAGCATGTGAGAAATGGCCTCCGTCTGTTTCTTCACTGCTGAGAACTGCTGGGTGAAGTCCTCCACGGTGTCGCTGAAGAGACCGAACTGGGAGACTGTGGTGTTGAGGAGGCGTGCTTTGTTCACATCCCGCATCTAGACCAGGTTCAGCCAAAGAAGACATTCCTGGACCACAAGGGTGGCCATCGCCTGCCCTAGTGTCCGCACTGTGACCTTAGTTGCCCTGAGGGCGAGGTCGGTCGCTGAGCGCAGTTCCTGCAACATATCAGGTTTAGGGCTACCCAAGTGCAGACCAGAGGTGGCCTTTCCCGTGGTGCTGTAGGCTTTGGGGGACAGTGATGATGTTATCCTACAGGCCTTGGAGGGGAGCACCGGGCGATCCCGACAGGGGGTGCCGTTCTCAGGACACAGGTTGCAACCGCTCTGTCCACCTGGGGGACCGCTGTGTACCCGTGGGCCACTCCGCCATCGAGGGTAGTGAGAGCGGATAAGCGAGGAGGTCTGTTGCAGGCTGTGAAAGGTGCCCTTCACGAACTCGTCAGCTCATCATGCACCTCCGGGAAGAAAGGAACCTTGGGGGGGTCTTGGCTGTGAGCGGCGTCTGGACCTGAGGAACCAGTCATCTAGCCATGAAGGCTGTGGGGAGGACAGAGGGTTCCAGTCCAACCCCAGGCTGACGGTGGCCCGGGCAAGCATGTTGGCCATCTGGGCGTCACCCTCAGACTGAGCGTGCTGACCCAAAGGCGGCAGTCCAGTCGAGTCTTCCGCATCAGGTGCCAGAACGCTCTCCGATGCAGCGGTGAACTCATCATCCATTACTCGAGGGAGTAAGCAGACTGGCCGTGAGGCAAGCCTTAACAAGCGTGCTGGGGGGCGGGTGGTCTGTGGGGATCTACCCGGCGAAACCGAGCCCACTGCAATCCCCAGATAGCCTCCCTCACCACCGGGTCGTCCTCAATCCCGTAGGAAGGAGCAATGCGGGGGGCGGCTGGAGTGGCATTCCTCTTTATGAAGGAAAGCCATGACCGCATTGTTTCCATGGTGAGGTTCTTGCAGTGAGAACACGAAGGCAGCATCTGTGACCGTCAGGAGCGGAGAAAAGGGCGTCTTTATAAAGACGCGTCCTGAAAAGAACGTTCAACGTCGCTGTGTATTGCTCTTTTAGAAAAATTAACTCTTTTAGGGAAAATATTTTCTTTTTAGAAGCGCTGTCGAAGCACCCAGGGGCAAAGCTGCACTGAAGTGCAAAGAAGAGAAAGCCTCTGATATGCACCGTAGATCCAACAGCATGCATCAATGCTCTACAGAGATGAGTGGAACAGTAAGTGACTGCAGCTCGCTGATCACACAACCACTAGGCTCCGAAGAAAAAATCTGAATGGACATATGCACATTTCCCTCTCTTTATACCCATATGTCTGGGAGAGGTACATGCAAATTCTGTCTGCCAATTTCTCATTGGCCTTTTCTCAAGTCCAGTGATGCACGAGGCTCTCAAGAGAGACCCCTAGTGTCGCTTCTTTGACACAACGTCGAAGTAAGCGACAGACAGGGAACACCGTACACAGATTTCTGAGCAGTGTACTTTTTTTAAGTTTACTTCTATAATTTAATCTATAATAATTAATAATCAGTCACATATCGTGAACTTGCACTTCGCTTGGCATTCTCTCTTCATTGAGAACTTCATTGTCTCTATAACGCTTCAACTTACATTGCATTTGTCAATTCTTTTGCAAGTATGAGCACAATTAGCAGAATGTGTTATTTTGGCACACACAACAATTTCATAATGTCACTCATTGTGATGATTCAAGTAAATTGCTCTATTGTTTGAGTTTACATTGGATGTGCAATATTTGAGCCACTTGTTAGCAAATATAAATATAGGCTTGACAAACAAATATGCAGCTCCTTGTATTTCCAGCTCAGTTGTCCAGGTTCCACCATATTTTATGCATGTCTCTGTAACGAAGGCAGGAGGATGCAGACGAGGGGTGAGGATCCAAGTGAGCCTTGGGAGGCTCGAGAGGCAGAGCCCTGGGAGGCTCGAGAGGCGGAGCCCTGGATGGCTCGAGAGGAAAAGCCCTGGATGGCTCGGGATGCGCTGGCTCTTGGACGGTCATGGCTACAGGCGCTGGCTCTGGGACGGTCGAGGCTACAGGCGCTGGCTCACTGACTTTCGAGGCTGCAGGCACTGGCTCACTGACGTTCGAGGCTGCAGGCACTGGCTCACTGACGTTCGAGGCTGCAGGCACTGGCTCACTGACGTTCGAGGCTAAAGGCACTGACTCACTGACGTTCGAGGCTTCAGGCACTGGCTCACTGACGTTTGGGGCTGCAGGCATTGGCTGGTTGGCCATGGTATGTGTTGGCTCTGGTTTGTTGGACACAGAGGGCAGAGCCGCGAGAGGTTCTGGGGACAGAGCCGTGGAAGGCAGAGGCTGGGGAGCAGAAGCCTTCCCTCTTCTCCTCCTCCTCCGGGCGGGCGAGGCTGACAACGCTGGCTCGCTGACCGTGGCTGGCGTGGGCTCGGGCTGGGCTCGCTGACCTCGCGTGGGCTCTGAAGCTGCACCCGATATTGAGAGAGGTGGTTCCTCTGAATGCGCTTGTGAAAGGACTTTGATTGGAAAAACGTCTAGGTTACGGATGTAACCTCCGTTCCCTGATGGAGGGAAAGAGACGTTGTGTCCTCCCGGCCACGTCGCTGAGCCGAGCCACAGTAGTGGCCGGACCATTTCCAGCTCCTCGGAAAAATTCTGAATGAACTCGACGTATTTCCCCGCTTTTATACCCGTATGTCTGGGGGCGGGGTATGCAAATACTGTCTGCCAACTTCACATTGGCCTTTTTTCATAGATCAAAGGTATATTCGGCGCTCAAGAGAGACCCCTAGTGTCGCTTCTCCAACACAACGTCTCCTTCCCTCCATCAGGGAACGGAGGTTACATCCGTAACCTAGACATTTTGTTAAACCATTTATTCATCATTTTAAAGTGAAAATGTAAGCTGCTTTGTGGCACATCTTGTATTGTTTCAAAGAGACACTTTATTATCTTAGTTATAAGTAAAAAGTGTAAGACACTTGTGTTAAAGACACATCTAAAATGAAATGAAATGCAATGTTGCGTTTCAGTAACATAGCCCTGTTTGTTAAAGTAATGTTAAACTTTGTCTTTCTTAACCCAGCTGTAATGTCTATAATGTCGATGAATCAACATTGTGTAATTAGATAAAATACGATTGTTAATCGTGTTTAAAAATAAGTAATTAAATAACAATTGTATTAATAACCCCAGTGAGCAAGCTGAAGGCGACTGTGGCAAGGAACACAAAACTTCATAAGATGTTGATTTAATGGAGAAAAATAACCTTGGGAGAAACCAGATTCACTGTGGGGGTCAGTTCCCCTCTGGCTAACATCATGAATATAATGTAAATATTACTTATGTATAGTTAAAGTCATGGTTTAAAATTATTAAACTAAGTAAGTGTTAAGGGTCAGTGTTTAAACATTGATTTTATTTGAACTGTAAGATTAATGACCAATGTCTTTGAAGATCATCCTGGATTAATTGCAGTAGTTCACATAGATGCAATTGTCCATGTTAATTGGCTGATGAAGGCTTTTGTTGGCAATTGTTAGTCTATGCATTCCATTTCAAGATCGTAGTCCATCAATAGACCGAAGTTATGCAGGCAGAGATCAGAGATGTGGAACTCAGTTCAACCTGGCCGGTAATTTCGTTGAGGTTCGGTGTGGTCCATCCTAAATCCAAAGTTCAGACAATGGCATATGAACTATCATGGCATCAGTTCATCCTCTGAAGTCCATCATAATAGACTGAAGTGATGTTTGGCCTACACCGGCTGCATTTAGTCATCATCATTTAGCGACACGTAGCAGTAGAGTCCAACACGAAGCAGGAATGGTGCTGGATCCAGCCGGTTCTGGTGACCACAGGATAGGAGTCCCGAGGTTGAGACAGGGAAACAAATAAAATAATATAAGCATAGATGCCATTCAATTTATTGCATAATTATAAATCATGATTGTGGCAGGGCGGAGGGCGGGGACGGGTCATGATTATACACACCCGGTCCCTTATCGGGCTAATTAAGCCTTCGAGAGGGATAAAGGCTAACCGGAGACGGCAGTGCAAGAGAGAGAGAGAGAGCGAGAGAGAGAGTTATGGGCAGCTGTCCGACACCTGTGTGTTTTTGTCTTTTCGGTTTAAGTTCATTTTTAAATTAGAATTTATATTGTCAAGCCAGTTCTCGCCTACTCCTTTCCCTTTTACCTTGTTACACTGGTGCCGAAACCCGGGAAGGAGGAGGGATGTGACATAGTAGAGTCCTCGCCACTATTTATTTATTTATTTATTTGATTATTTAACAGGGACAATGCAGAAACATTGCTACAATTTCAAGCAACCGATGCTCCACATACAGGCTTCTAACCACAGGCTAATTTGCCACCCCAGTCCATGGTTAGGCTGTTTTAACAACAATAAAACAAATCACACAAAAAAACTAAGCAAAAATTACAAATATAACAATAATAAAAGAAAGCTGAGACTGTGCACGACAATTAGTGTTCACAAACCTGCTTTTGTTTGAATCACTTTTTAAGATTTATTTGAAAACTGTTCAGCCCTTTTTTTGCATTTTCAGTTCTGCTGGTAGGCTGTTCCAAAGCAGTGTACCTTGAACTGAAAATGTGGATTGTGCAAATTTAGTTTTTTTCCTCGGTACTGTGCAATTCTGATAAGTTGTACCTCTTGTAGTGATCCCTTACTACTCTGTTTTGATATTAATTGGCATATGATATCTGGAGCAAGATTATTTACACATTGTAAAACAGTTAAAGGATGGGAAAGGCGAGAACCGGCTTGACGATATAAATCATAGTTTAATGGAAAACTTAAAAGACAACACAAACACACATGACGGACATGTCCGCTAACGATCTCTCTCTCCTGCACGGCCCTCTGCAGTCAGCCTTTAAACCTCACGGAGGCATAATTAGCCTAATACGGGACCGGGTGTGTAGGATCACGACCCGGCCCCGCCCTCCGCCCTGCCACACACATTTAAATACCATTTTAATGAGAGACAAATTTCTAAAATGTTCAAAGCTAAGCAAAATATATTTTTGTAAAATATTACAATGATGCCATCTAATTGGTTTCTTGTCCAACATTTTTAGTGTTTGTTTATATAGAGATCTAACAGGTTTGATGGTCAGTTGAGAAACCTGACTTCAGATAGTCACACAATAAGATAAATGTGAGAAGACCATTGCATGCATGTATAACTTTTAGGGATATATAAGGTCTAATCATATAAAAACAGTTAAGGTTTATTCTGATCATTCTACACAGCCTCTTTACATACACATCAAATTTCAATTGAGAATCTAAAATAACACCTAAATATTTAAAATCATTAACTGTCTCTATTGCCTTTTGATTGATCTTAATTATAAAACCATTAATTTCCTTCCTTCGAATTGCAAAACACATTGAGATTTTTTGAACAATTCAAGGTCAAACGTCTAGGTTACGTATGTAACCTCCGTTCCCCGATGAAGGGAATGAGACGTTGTGTCGGAGAAGCAACACTAGGGGTCTCTCTTGAGCGCCAATATATACCTCTGTTCTATGAAAAAAGGCCAATGTGAAGTTGGCAGACGGTATTTGCATATCCCGCCCCCGGACATACGGGCATTTAAGCGGGGTGAATACGGGAGTTCATTTAGGATTTTTCTGTGGAGCCGGAAATGGTCCGGCCACAACAGTGGCTCGACTCAGCGACGTGACGGGACGATACTGACTCAATTCGGAGATTGTAGAATCTCGCAAAAGTGTTAGGTGTTGCCCACCCTGCTGCTCTGCAGATGTCTGCTAGGGAGGTGCCCCTGGCCAGTGCCCATTAGGACGCAACACTCCTGGTTGAGTGAGCTTGGATCCGCAAGGGGGGGTGGGGTAAGGCCTGGGTGTGATAAGCCAGTGAAATGGTATCAACAACCCAGTGGGCGAGCCTCTGTTTGGAGACAGCGTTCCCTTTCTGCTGTCCCCCGAAGCAGACAAAGAGCTGCTCAGAACGTCTAGAGCTCTGCGTGCTGTCCAGATAGATGCGCAAAGCACATACTGGACACAGCAACGAAAGGGCTGGGTCTGCCTCCTCCCGGGGCAGTGCTTGCAGGTTCACCACCTGATCCTGAAGGGTGTGGTAGGAACCTTGGGCACGTAGCCCGGTCGCGGTCTTAGGATCACGTATGTGTCTGCCAGACCGAACTCCAGGCAAGTGTCACTGACAGAGAACGTTTGCATGTCCCCGACCCTCTTGATGGAGGCGAGAGCAATCAGCAGGGCTGTTTTGAGAGAGAGGGCCCTGAGTCCAGCTGAATCTAGCGGCTCAAAGTGGGACCACCAAGAGATCCCAGGAGGGGAATAGGCTTGGCCAGGAGGGATTTAGCCTCCAGGCCCCTTTTAGGAACCTGATAATTAAGTCGTGCTTACCCAGAGACGTCTATTGTGTCGTGGTGAGCCGCGACGGCGGCAACATACAACTTGAGGGTGGAGGGGGACAGGCTCCCCTCCAGCTTCTCCTCTAGGAACACAAGCACTGACCTAACTGCGCACCTCTGTGGGTCTTCAGCCCGGGAAGAACACCAATTTGCGAACAGGTGCCACTTTAGGGCGTAAAGATGCCTGGTAGAAGGGGCTCTGGCTTGGTTGATTGTGTCTATGACGGTCGATGGTAGACCGGCTAGACCTTCCGCATCCTGTCAAGGGCCAGACGTGGAGGTTCCAGAGGTCTGATGCGGGTGGCAGAGTGTGCCCCGTCCCTGAGAAAGAAGTCCGAGTGGGCCAATAGGGGGCCACCAAGGTGACTTGCTCCTCGTCCTCCCTGACCTTGCACAGCACCTGTGCAAGAAGGCTCACTGGGGAAAATGCATATTTGTGCAGCCCCATGGGCCAGCTGTGTGCCAATGTGTCTGCCCCGAGGGGAGCATCTGTTCGGGCATACCAGAGCAGGCAGTGTGAGGTTTCTTGGGAGGCAAACAGGACTACCTGAGCCTTGCCGAGCCGTTCCCAGATCAGCTGGGCCGACTGGGGGTGGAGCCTCCACTACCCACTGGGCAAGCGTTGTCATGACAGCGCGTCCGCTATCACATTGAGGTTGCCGGGGAGTCGCTGCTGGCTCCAAAGGAGGAGACAATGGGCGAGTTGTGACATGTGGTGGGGGCATACTCCGCCTTGGCGATTTATGTAGGCCACCACTGAGGTGCTGTCTGACCTGACTAGGGCATGTTTGTCTCGAAATAATGGGAGAATCTTCCTCAGGGCAAAGAAAACATCCAAAAACTCTAGGCAGTTGATGTGCCAGCGCCCCGGGGTCCCGTTCCAACGCGGCTGCGTGCCCATTGCACATGGCAGCCCAACCCGATTTGGAGGCATCGGTCGTGACCAGGACACATCAGGACACCTGCTGCAAGGGTACTCCTGCCCGTAGAAAGCAGAGGTCTGTCCAGGGTTTGAAGGTTTGGCGGCAGGCGGTGGTGATTCTCACACAGTGCGTGCCGCGTCGCCATGCTCGTCTCGGGACTTGAGTCTGAGGCCAGTGCTGAGGTGGTCTCATATGCATCAACCCCAGTACCGCGGCTGGCACGGAGGATGCCATATGCCCCAGGAGCCTTTGGAAACGTTAAAGGGACGACAATGTCTGGCTTGAAGGAAGCGAGGCATTTCAGCACCGACTGTGCATGCTCGTTGGAGCGACGTGCTGACATTGAGTCTAACTTCATGCTGAGAAAAGAGATGCTCTGAACCAGGGCGAGCTTACTCTTTTCCCAGTTGACCTGAAGCCCCAAATGGCTGAGGTGCCTAAGCACCTGGTCTTTGTGCGCGCATAGTAACTCTCGTGAGGGGACCAGGATGAGCCAATCATCGAGGTAATTGAGTATGCGTATGCCGGCTTCTCGGAGCGGGGCAAGGGCTGCCTCTGCGACTTTCATGAAGACGCGAGGGGACAGAGACAGGCCGAAGGGGAGGACTTTGTACTGAAACGCCTGACCGTCGAACGCGAACCGTAGAAAGGGTCGGTGTTGTGGCAGGATCGAGACGTGAAAGTATGTGTCCTTCAGGTCTACCGCTGCGAACTAATCTAGATGCCAGATGCCAGACATAATTTGTTTCTGGGTGAGCATTTTGAAAGGGAGTTTGGACAGAGCCCGGTTGAAAACTCGCAGGGCCAAGATCGGTTGTAAACCGCCACCTTTCTTGGGTACAACAGAGTAATGGCTGTAGAAACCCTTCTTCGTTTCGGTTGGAGGGACAGGCTCTATCGTTTCTTTGCTGTATACTGCGGAAAAATGGACGCCCGCGAAGGGGGGCAGAGGCCTGGCAAACTGAATTGCGTAACGGAGTCGAATGGTCTGGTGCAGCCAGCATGATGGTTTGGGCAGTGAAAGCCACGCCTCTAAACTCCGTGCTAGGGGCACCAAGGGGACGAGTATTTAGGACATACCTGGCGGGGCTTCGCAGCGGGGCGGAACAGGTAATTCGGCGTCAGGAGGCAGTGAAGCGTCCCGAGGCTCTGTTGCTGAGAACAGACTCGAAGCACTTACCTTGCTCCGCGCACCCGGCAGGGGGCGGGTTCGTGACTGAGGAGGAGGTCTGATGTTGGAGTCCTCTGGACTCGTCTGAACCGGCCGGCCGGGGAACAGTCGTGGGGCTGAGGGCGGGGGTACCGCGCTCAGGAAGCAGGGACTGTTGAGATCTGGAAGCACAGTGCCGTGAGAACAGCATTTGCAGGCCAGGTGACCCAGAGACAAAAGGAAATAGCTCTATTATTGAGAATGTAATGAATTTAACAAAAGATTCTCCTCCCGGCCCTCCACCGTCTTACCAGCTCCGGAGCTACCGTCTCGGTCTCTGGGTTGGTCATCTCAGGAGCACCTGGGAGCCTTCCGGGTCCTCGAGGGGGTCCGTGAGATGAGGGGTGTCCAACTTCTGCGGGGAGCTCGACGCTGGGGCTGAGAGCTGTGCCCACTCTCTTTTGTTAGTTGAGGCAGAGCACCACATTCTTTCTTTCTTGAAAGCCGCAGGAGGACGCCCTCGGCGAGCAGACAGGGCATGGCCCCTGGCGGCAGGTTTGCGGCAGGGCAAGATGTGTGAAATAGCCTCCGTCTGTTTCTTCACCACTGAGGACTGCTGGGCGGAGTCGTCAAGTGGTGTCACCAAATGGACGGAGCTGGGAGATGGGAACGTTTTGAGAATGCGTGCTTTGTCTGCCTCCTGTACTGCGACCAGGTCCTGTCCATGTGTTGCCTTTCTGGACCACGGGAGGTGGTCATCGCCTGTTCGAGTGCAGTTCCTGCGGCACGTCAAGAACAGGACTACCGAAGTGCAGATTTTGAAGTGCCTTGGCCCGGTGGACTTGCAGGAGGGGGCCATGGCATGCAGGGGGGAGCGGTCTGGGACCGTTCTACCACCGAGGGTAGCGAGAGCGGAGGAGCGAGGAAGCTGGGCTTGCTCAGCTCGTCATGCACGTCCGGGAAGGAACGGGGGGGGCGTGGCTGTGAGCGGCGCACATGCCCGCGGAACCAATTCAGCCCGGGGAAGCATAGCGGACCTCCGTGCATCAGGCTCAGACTGGGCGGCAGACCCGAAGGTGGCGGCCCAGGCGAGTTATCCACGTCAGACGCCGCTGTTATGCTCTCCGATGCAGCGGTGATGTCGTCATCCAATGCCGGGGAGCTCGAGGGACCGGACGGTAGGCCGTTAAGCGGACCGCACTAATCCCAAGCTCGGGGGAAGCAGGCAAGCGTGCCGGGGAGGCGGGAGGTTTCGAGGGGATTTACCCGGCGAAAGCGTCCCGTTATTCTCCTCAGATCGTCTTTCATCGCCCGCAGCGCCTGCCCCAATCCCGTAGGAAGGAGGTGAGGCGCGGGGGGCAGCTGAAGTGGCTTCCTCTCACTACAACAGAAAGCAGAGAACGCAACGCTGCCGTGGTTATGTTCTCACACTGAAAACATAACCCACTGGAGAGAATGCTCATCCCGAGCTCAGACGGAAACAAGCAAGCGCGCCGGGGAGGCGGGGGGTTTCGAGGGGGTTCACCTGGCAAAACGGAGCCCGTCATTGTCCCCAGATTGTCTTCATCGCCCGCGGCGCCTGCCTTAATCCCGTAGGAAGGAGGCGAGGTGCGGGGCGGCTGAAGTGGCTTTCTCTCACTACAAGAAAAAAACGCAACCGCAATGCAGTCATAAAAACGCTGCCTGCGTGCGTTTTTATGACCGTCAGAGGTGGGGAGAAATCAACCGCATCCAGAAACTACACAGGGGCGTAAAAAACGTCTTTAAAAAGACGCGTCCTGAGAAGGACGTTCAACGCCGCTGTGCTTTGCTCTTTTTAGAGAGAAATTACTCTTTTAGAATATCTCTTTCGAGTTGTCTGCGCTGTCGAAGCGCCCAGGGGGAACAAATGCACAGCTGTGCAAGGAAGGAGAAAGCCGCTGTTATGCGCCGTCAGATCCAACAGCATGCAGAACGTCAGAGGATTAAACAGGAACTGGTGTGTGAATTGCAGCAGACTGCATGCACGACCATCGGCTCCGAATAAATTTTCTGAATGAACTCCCGTATTCGCCCGCTTAAATGCCCGTATGTCCGGGGGCGGGATATGCAAATACCGTCTGCCAACTTCTCATTGGCCTTTTTTCATAGAAAAGATGTATATATCGGCGCTCAAGAGAGACCCCTAGTGTCGCTTCTCCGACATAACATGGAGAGAGCGACAGAAGGGAAACAGTTGTTTTGCAGCCACTGTGACACGCCAGTCATTTCATTTGTTAATATATCTGCAGCTAAGTGTGGAGTCTTTGCTGATACATAAATGACTGTGTCATCTGCATATAACTGACATTTATTTTCCTTACAACAATTTGGTAAATCATTGACATATGAAGAAAACAACTGTGGACCTAAAACTGAATCTCAGTGTTTCTTAAAGATGATCTTGAATTATTTATTTTAACACACTGATCCCGAGGTTTTAAATATGATATAAACCAATTTATTGCCTGCTGGGAGAAACTAAACAGATTTAATTTATGCAGGAGTATTTCATGATTCACAGTATCAAATGCCTTTTTTAGGTCTAAAAATACTGTGCCTACCACAATACCATTATCTAAAGCTCCCTTAATAAATTCTGTGAGAAAGCAGTTTGCTATTTCTGTTGAATACTTAGGCCAAAAACCAACCAGTTAAGAGTGAAGTAGATAATTTTTTTCCAGATAGTTCATAAGTTGTTCAGCTACCAGCTTTTCCAGAATTTTTGAAATTACAGGGAGTATAGAAATTGGTCTATAATTCTGAACTTCATCAACTGATCCTGCCTTAAAAATTGGGGTTATAATAGAAGTTTTCCAATTTGAAGGGAATTTACTTTCTCTAAAAGTTACATTTATCAAATTTACCAAAGGCTTTAGCAAACAAGCACTATATTTTTTTTTTTTTTACAAATGTGGTATCCGTTCCAAATAAATCCTTAGACCTTGAGTTATTCAATTGATTAATAGAGTATCTTATCTTCATCAACCTCAGAGATATAAAAGGATGAAGGTGTGTCTTTTATTGTATATTGAGGTAATTGTACAGGTTCAAAACTTATAGCAAGTTCTTCCACAGACTGGATAGAATATCTATTAAATTCATTAGCAATTTCAATGCTATAAGTATTAAGTCTGCTATTTATGTGCAGCTCCAACAATGGATTTCTTTGTATACCTTTTCATTTAGAAAGTTTGTTAATGCTCTTCCAAAGAGATGAGCTATTTCCTCCTGATTCTGCAATCAATTGCTCAAAATATGCAGTTTTTGCCTTTCTCAATTCAGTAAGTACTTTATTTCTTAACGATTTAAAGCTTAGAATATCTTGTGAATATCTATGTCTTTTTGTAAGCAAAGACTTTTTCAAAGCAAGATCTCTTTTTTTCATTTAATTTTGAATTTAGGCATTGTAAGGATGCACTATTTTGTCTACATTTTAACAGTTGTGTATACTTTTGAATAATTTTTTCAATGGTTCTCATCACAATTTCAAAATTTTTGTCCAGGTCACCAATTTGTGACCATCATTCCAATAATTTTTATATAATTTAAAAATATATATATTTTACTCTTGTATGCCCAGTTTATGTTAAAATCTCCACATAAAATAGTTTCAGTATGACAATTTAAAAACTTCAACAATTCCTCTAAATTATAATAAAAGAAGAATCATGTGAGGGTGGATTATACAAAATCACAACATTAAAATTCATTTTTGGGGACATTATTACATTTAACGCCAAACATTCTAATCCAGCAATATCTAGTTTCACTTCAGCACATTTAAAAGTATCCTTAATATAAATCATGACTCCCCCTCTTCGTGTTGGTCTATCCTTTCTGTAACAATTATAACCAGTAACATCAATCATGCATGTTGGTGTATTGTTGCTCAACAGATGCTCAACTTGATCCCTCTTTGATATAATACTTCAGATATTCAGGTGCCCCCCTAAAATACCTTGTGGTTTGAGTCTTGAATCCCAAATCACTCTGGCATGGTTTACAGTCTGAAATAATTTAAACTGTTCAGCATGGTTGATGGCTCCTTTTGTCTTTCATAAGTGTATTGAGTTTTCATAAAGTACCTGTTTTTTGTATGTTTGTTTGTTTGCATTAGTCCAGACAACACATTATATTGTTCACAGATAAGGGATGGTTTAGACAAAAAAAAAAAACTCTCTGAATCAAGGACAGAACTAATACAGAGCTCTGATGTTTCAAGCATGGGCACACACCCAACAGATCCCAATTTACACCCTGGTGGTCCACTTATCTTTGAAACACAGTTCACACTCCAGCCTGGATTACACTCAGTCGTTTCACTTACTGGTTCAGTTATATGTTGGTTTGTCCTGGATTCATCTGTATGTCACAGCTGAGCAGCAGAATAATAAGTAGAAACTTTGGACCATACCATTTGCTTCTCTTGACATGCTGATTACTTTATTTCCCTTGATGATGATTGTTTTGACAGCAAGCAGAATAAATAACGTGGTAACCTTGGCTGAAAAAGTTCAGTTTTGGTCTCCATTGGGGTGGATGGTAAACACAGAGTATATCTGTTGAATTCATGCCCATGAATTCAACAGATATACTCTGTGTTTACCATCCACCCCAATGGAGCAGCCGCAGCCATTCGCCGGGGGACAGATGATCCCAGCCGCCTGAGAGTGGAGGAAAGGCTGCCGACCGCAAGGGGAGGAGGGGCACCTGGCCGACCGCCGGAGTGGAAGGACCACTGCCAGGGGCGGGGGAGACCCCTTCCATTCACCGGAATGGAGGACCAAACTATGGCATATCGGAGAACTGTTTAGTAAATGTATTCGTTTTTCCTTCTCTCTCTCTCTCCCACTCCGCATTGGCCTTTGCCCTCTCTTTTTAAATATTAGTGTTTTAATTTGATACATCGCCGTTATGGTGTGTAAGTACTGCATTTTTTCGTTTTTCCTTCTCTCTCTCTCTCTCGCTCCGCGTTGGCCTTTGCCCTCGCTTTTTAAATATTAGTGTTTTAATTTGGTACATCGCCGTTATGGTGTGTAACTACTGCATTTTTTCCCCTCCTCTTGTCCCCACCCTCATTCAGGTAGACGGGGATGACTTGCCACCAGACGAGGCGGGAGGCACTCCACGTCTGAGACAGTCAATTATCACGTTGAGCACATTACCGCAGAGATGTTGCGCATGTGGAGGCTTCATGCTATTACTCCACGGCATCCATGCACAACTCACCACATGCCCCACCGAGAGCAAGAACCCCATGTGCCTCTACCCTCCCTAGCGACCCGGCCAATTTGGTTGCTAAGGAGACCTGGTTGGAGTCAGCACGCCCTGGATTACCAGGGGTGGTAGTCAGTGTCTTTTTACTCACTGAGCTACCCAGGCCCCCCTTTAAAAGTTTTAACAGCAGTATTAAGTATTCAAATAAATGTTCAGAATGACATGGAAAAAAAAAGTTACTCTGGACTAAAATAAAAAATATTGTGTTACTTTACTCGTTACTTGAAAAAGTTATAAAATACGTTGCTTTTATCGCGTTACCCCCAACACTGACCATACGAAGCAGCTCTTTTTTTTTTTACTGTTTTTATTACGCCTTTATGAAATGTGTTTTTTAGTCTCTACACTGCCAAAATGCTTGCTGGCTAGCTCTCTGATTATAGTCTGTATTAGTATTTAGTTCTCTTGGCTAGTATTTGGTTATCTACTTTACCAGGTTACACTTACATAACTAGTGTTAGCTACCACTTTCATCTGAAATAATATTAATTTAATCTCTCCCATGTGTACACTCTTTAAGACTTACATAATAGTGTAGTTTTGAGGGAATTTATTTGACTTTTATCTATCCCACAGGATATTCTGAGAGAACAGTTTATTCAAATAATTGTGACCAGATTACAGTGTACCATGGATCAGCAACCACTGAAATTTCTTCTTCTTTTTGTTATTATTACATAACATGTTCACTAAAGAAATTTATATTTTATTTTGTCACCATTCTTTAGTGTGTCTTCTCCCATTTTCTTATGGCCTATATGTCAGGTATTATGACAGCCTTGTTATAAATATTATGAGTATTATAAATATTGCCTAAATTAACATATTCTGTTCTATTCTATTCTTAATGATAAATCAGAAAAGCTGTTTCTGTTTGCATTTCAAAGCTGTGGGGTATCTTGAAATGTTCAGTATGCTGTTTTTTTCTGAAGTTTATGCATTCTACCAGAACACTTTGGTGAAATTGACTTATAAGAAGAAAAGGTAGAAAAGGAAAAGTGGCTAATTATATCACCTGTCATAGTTTGTGGAAAATTAAATGTATAACCTCAATTGTTTAAACAGCAAAAAGGAAAAGAAAAAAGGAAAATAATCTTTGGCATTGCATGATCCCAGGCTACTATTTTATTGTATTTTTAACTTACATTACAAAAAGTTAAGCCGTACAGTATTTCTGGTGTGTTTGTAATCCACATGGTAACATTTTATGTAATGATACAGTGTATATATATATATATGTGTACACTGAACTTGGAGCTTTGTGCCTGTTGGGTGTTTTGCTACTATAGTGTTCTTGTGCAGTGTGTTGAAACTCTGACTAAACACAAAGTTAAACCATAGCCAATGAAGACATAGTCGTAGTAAGTTTGACCATTTACTGTCACACTTCCTCATTAACATGCTGGTGAAAACTGTAAAAAAAACAATAGAAAATATTCAGTGTTCGTGTTCTTGACTAAACATTACATTGTACATAGCTGTAAATAGGAAATACTAGCACTATAAGCAGCAATTGAGGTACCAAGTACCATGATATCATGGCTACTAGAATTACTGTTAGCTAGTACACAATAGTAAACAAACCATTCTTTTAATAACTTATCGAACATTATTTTTCCTTAACAAAAACATTATTAGCATACGATCTTCAATGCGTCTAATGTCAAATAAATGAACTTACGACATTGCCTCTATGATGCTTCATAGCGAATGCAAATGTAATATTAGAGCGAGCACAACATGAATGTCTCTTCTCTTTTCCACAGAACCAGGAAGCGCCTAACAGGGAGTGACGTCATTGCGCGACACAAATAATATACATTTTACAAACAAGTTTCTTAAAACTGTAAAGTAATTATCATCTTATTTTAAACTAAAAATAGGTACTAGCAAATGTTTAAAGAAGCCATTTAAAAAAAGTTAACAAATTCCTTTAGGGCAACACAGCTACATTTACACTGAGGTGTTCATGGTTGATGTAGCTACCTCAACGGTCCAATCGCAGAGCACTTGTAAGCAGCTCCTAATAGCCAATGCTGACATAGCAGGCGGGATTTGTCAGAATACAGGTGGAAAAGCGAGCGAGCAGTCTAAGTTCTGAGTGCGCACAGATTGCATATGAGTGAGATCTTTTTGAGTGAAAATATGAATTAATCTTTGCAAGAAGATACAGTTCAAGTGCCTGCACATTATTTTTGTGTGATCAAAATATATAATCTTGTGCACGCAGAACATTTTCTTTGCTCAAAATATCATCTTGCATGTGCAAAATAACTTTTTGTGCCCTCAAAATATAATTTGCACACTCAAAATGTAATCTTGCTCAGAATTGTGGCACATATTTAACTCCACATGCACCCAGTCGAACCTCAGGTGACATAAACGAAGGAATGAAAAGGAATGAAACAAGTTGGAATTTGAAACGTTTCTGTTATGTATAAATGTTGGCACCACTTTCAAGGTTTCACAGTCTAGACCTAGAAAATATTTGACAAATTAAAGAATTTGTGATGAACACGTTATGTGGGCAAATAATGTTGTAGATGTGGTGGCGAAAGTGGTTGGGAAGGGAGAGATGACTCGAACACGAATAAAAAAAGAGTGTGACTGAACCAGAGACTAGGAATGGCAGAGAGGAGTCGGAGGAGAGAGAAGGAGATGAAATGGAGGTAGGATGGACACAGGTAGGAGAAGGGAGAGGTATGTCCACAAATAAGAGGAAAAAGAATAGCAAAGAAGGGTTAGCAAGTAGTACAGGGGAGAGTGGAGAAGAGGGGGTGGTAGAAGGTAGAAGGGATGAGTTTAAAATTATGGTCCGGTTTAAAAATAGTAGTGGTATGATAGGGATTCGTCCTATTGCTTTGACAAATGAGTTGAGAAGATTAATAGGGGAAATTAGCAGTGCTAGAGTGATGCAAGATGGGGCATTGTTGGTGACATGCAGCAAAGATGAACAGACAAAATAAAGTGATGAGATTAAAAACGTTGTGTAAGAAAGAGGTAGTGAGTTGTAGGCCAGTAGGAGGTAGGTTATGGATAAGTGGTGTAATTACTGGAGTACCCTTAGAGGAATCAATGGAAGAGATAAAGAGGAATATTGAGGGAGGGAAAGTTGGTGAGGCCAGACGTTTGCAGGTGAATAGAGAGGGAAGTAGGGTGGATAGTTTTTCTGTAATGCTAAAGTTTGAGAATGGAATATTACCAGACCGAGTTAAAATAGGTTATATTAGTTATCCAGTAAGAGAATATGTGAAAGCACCGTTAAGATGTTATAATTGCCAGAGATATGGACACATCGCTAATGTATGTAAGGCAAAAAAGAGATGTGCTCGTTGTGGAGGTGAGCATGATTATGGTAGGTGTGAAGCAGGTGTTGAGGTTAGGTGCTGCAATTGTGGTGGAGCACATAATGTTGCATATGGGGGCTGTGAAGTTAGGAAGAAAGCAGTGGAAGTACAGAAAGAGAGGGAGAAAAGTAGATTGTCATATGTTGAGGCAGTGAAAGTAGTAGAATTAAGGAGCAAGTAGAAGTCAGAAGATGGTTATGATAGAGGGCATATCATAAAAGCAACAAGTGAACCAATAAGAGTGAGAGAAGAAGGTAGGATCAGGGAAGATGAGTTAAGAGTAAGTAAGAAAAACTTTGTGCTGTTTATGGCAGAAGTTATTAATTGCACAGCTCAGACAGAAAAGAGAACTGAGAGAATACAAATTATTGTGAGGGCAGCTGAGAGATTTTTAGAGGTGAAAGGAATGACATGGGAGATAGTTAGGGATTGTCTAACAACAGAATTACAGCCAAGTCAAGAAATATGTTCTGGTCATTTATTATGATGATAAATATATTACAGTGGAATGCCAGGAGTCTTTTTGCAAATGGATTGGAGTACAAAGGGTATGTAAATCGAATGAAGGATAAACCACATGTGATATGTATACAAGAATCATGGCTTAAACCTAGATTTGAATTTGTTTTGAAGGGATATTCAGCAGTAAGAAGGGATAGAGAGGGTAATGGAGGGGGATGTATTACTTTCATAAGATCAGGAATTCCATATAGATTGGTGGGAATAGGGATGTAGTAGTTGAGATATGGGACCAAAGTAAAACATATGTTATAATAAATTTGTATAATCCATGTAAGAGACTGGAGTTAAGTGAATTAGAAGCTATAGAAGGTCAAGGAGATGAAAGGATTATTTGGTGTGGGGACTTTAATGCACATAGTACTCTTTGGGGTGGGGCAAAAGTAGAAATGGTAAGATAATTGAAGAATTGATAGATGGAAAGAATTTAGTATATCCCAATGATGGAGGGTGCACAAGGGTGGATATGGTATCAGGATTAGGATCAGCCTTAGATTTGACATTGGTGTCAAGATTGTTAGGAGTATCTGAGTGGGAAATATTAAGTAAATTCACGGTGGGATGTGATCATATTAATATCTATTATGAGTAATGGAGAGGAAAGGGGAAAACATTGGGGAGGTACAGGGAAGTGGATATATGAAAAGGCCAACTGGGCAGAGTTTATGAGAGAGAGTGAAGAAGGATTGAATCAGATTGATAATATAAATAGGGGTAGTATTGAGGAAATAAATAGTAAGTTTATTTCTTTTATAAAGGAAGCAGCAGGAAAATATATTCCAAAAATTAAAGGAAGTAGGAAGATGAAAATAGTCCCATGGTGGAATAAAAATTGTGATGAAGCTATTAGAAATATAAGGAAGGCATTTAGAAGAGTAAGAAGAACACATAATTTTCAACATTTGATTGAATATAAAAAGGCCCAAGCAGAAGTTAGAAGGGTGGTAAGAAATGCTAAACGATATTTTTGGAGATCTTTTTGTAGTGAAATAGGGAAAAACACTCCAATTGAAGAGGTATGGAGTATGATTAAAAAGATGAAGGGTATACGAAAGGAGTTTGAATATCCAGTTTTAAAGATGAGAAGAATTAGCTGTAACGGATGAAGAAAAGGCAACAATGTTTCGAGAGGCATTTGTAAAGGTGAACTGCTCTAAAAATTTGTCAGATGAGAGTAGGAAAGAGACTCTTAAAAAACACCAGCTGTTAAATGATAGAAGGGAGGCTATGTACAATTTGATAGATGTTCCTTTTGAATGAATTAAAGAGAATATTAAGTAGTGTTACGATTGTAGGAGGAGGCAGACGAGGAGTGAGGATCTACACGTGGGTTTTTATTAAACAAAGTGGAAACAGACAAAACAGGAACAAAGGAAATATCCACGATGGGAAAACAGAAACACGAAAACATCAACGGTACACGAACTGGGTACACAAGGCAAAACAACAACTTCTAACATGGGCAAAAACAACAGCATCCAGACATCTACAAACAAGCAATGATCGACAAGGGAATGGAAAACAAACAGGGTTTAAATACACAAGGTAATGAGACTAAATGACAAACAGGTGAAAACAATGAGAGAGTGATGAGGGCCGGGAATCATGGGAATTGTAGTGCATGACAATTGACAAGTGAAACACGGGGCAGACAACAGGGGATCATGACAAGTAGAATGAATGAATCAGCAACTGGAGAAGATGGAGTAAGCTATAGTATGTTGAATCATTTGAGTGAAAATGCATTGGGTGTGGTTTTAGAATTTTTAAATAGAATTTGGATAGAAGGGATTTTGCCTAAAAACGGGAAAGAAGCGATGGTGCTGCCTATAAAGAAACCAGGGAAGGATACAAGTGTTCCATTAAACTATAGGCCAATAGCTCTTATATTTAATCTATGTAAGGTAATGGAAAAAATGTAAACTGACAGATTAATGTATTATTTGGAAAAAGGGAAGAGTTTTACACCAAATCAGAGTGGATTTGGGGGTGGGGGGGGGGGTAGAGGAACAATGGATCCAGTATTATGTATAGAGTCGGATATAAGGAAAGCATTGATGAAAAAAATTTTTTGGATTAAAAATATCCTGGTAGAAAGAAAGATTAAGGTGAGAGTCGGAGAATGCATATCAACTAATGGAGCATTAGAAAATGGAACTCTACAGGGAAATGTTATTAGCCCATTGCTCTTTATAATCATGATCAATGATGTGTTCTCAGGGGTGGACAAAAGTATTTGCAGATCATTGTTTGCGGATGATGGCGCTCTATGGTATAGAGGTGCCAATATAAAGTGTATTGTCCAGAAAATGCAAAGGGCATTAAATGAGGTGGAGAAATGGTAATTTAAGTGGGGATTTAAGTTCTCAGTGGAAAAAACCCAGTCCGTGTTCTTCACAAATAAAAGAATAGATAACGAGTTTAAATTAAATATGTACAATCAGACTTTAGAAAGGGTAAATAAGGTAAGGTTTCTTGGAATATGGTTAGACAGCAGACTCACATGGAAGGGGCATATAGAAAAGATGGAAGAGAAATATAAAAGAGTTTTGAATATAATGCGGTGTGTGTCCGGTCAAGACTGGGGGATGGACAGATTGGCTTTAAAAACCATATACATAACACTAATTAGATCAGTGATGGATTACGGAAGTATTGTTTATGGATCTGCAGATAAAACTAAGGAAGGATGTAGTAGTATGTTCAGATTCCAGTGCAGCCCTCTCAAGTATCGATGCCCAACAGTCTGACACAAGACAAGATTTAGTAATGGAGATTCTCCATGAATTATATTTGTTGCAACAAATAAGGGTGAGGGTGGAAATAGATATACCATATAGTAGATCAGAAATCAAAGCAATAGTTATAAAGGAAATGTATCAAAGATGGCAGCAGTATTGGGATGCTGAAACTAAAGGTAAACATTTGCATGCAATATAGCCAAAAGTAGGGAAAGGAAGGCATTCTAGTACAAATAGAAGAGAGGAAAATATTTTATCAAGACTTAGACTGGGGCATACAGGGCTAAATAAGACAATGCAATTAATATCCAAGCATCCAACAGGGCTTTGTGAACTGTGTGGAGTTAGTGAAACAGTAGAACACGTAATTATGCATTGTGGAAGATATACAGAGGAGAGAGTAATTCTAGTAGAGGAGATAAGGAGAAATGGGGAACAAGATATTTCATTAAAAAAAAAATTAAATCCGAAGATAGGAGGGAATGCAATAACAATATTGTTCAAGTTTCTGGAGTGTACATGCCTAATAGATAGGATAGGAGTGTGAGGGATGTATGTATGTATGTGTGTGGGTGTGTATGTATGTATATATAACATTTTTATTAAAAAAAAATATATATTTCCCTTCTCCCCCATCCCTCTGGTGTAGGAAGAGTTACGAGCGAAAGCTAGAGGAGCTGAACACGCAGCGCTGGCTGAAGCAATGACTCTTGTTGGGCTGGAGGATGGGGGGAGGGGAGGTAGTGGTTAGAGTCTCTGGTTCATGATCACAGAGGGTGGCAGTAATGCACGAGTTTTGTTGCGATCTGCCATAAAAAACGAGGAAGAAGAAGAAGAAATAATGTTGTAAAACAACACTAAATACCGTTATTGGCGTACTGCGTGTGGTCTCTCTAAATTTGAACTTCCACTGAAACGACATCGAGAGGCGCACGTTTCCCCTTCTCATCTATCAGCAAACCACGCCTCATGCTGCCTTCCTAACGCCGGCCATATTGACTACCTTGTTCTCCTAGCACGGTGCTTTACAGAACTCTGTTTCTTTAACCATCACCGTTAGAACAGTGCAATGGGACATACAGTGACCACGAGGTGGAATTAACTGTTTACGTTGGTTTTTAGTAGTGTGGCTAAATCTCGTAGAAATTGGAGAAAATATTCATTGATTTTAGAAGACAGTCCTTTTCTGAGGTGAGTTTTATCAAATTATTTTTTGTGTTTTCCTGAGCAGTTTCTACTAAGATGAAGCACATTATCTCTTTCCAATAGTCATTTCGTTCATATACGAATGGCTTAATTTACGCTTGACAACTTAAAGAGGGGAAGGGCAAGTCACCTATTATTAAAAAAATGTCAGTGACATCCATTAACATCTGCTAACGATCACAACATTTGGTGGCATATTACTACTGTTATTAGGTTGGAATTGCTGTCACAATCTTTTTACCATGCAGGTTATCGGACAATTTACTTGTTTGTTTCCTCCACAGCTCGGTTTACGGTCCGTCTATTCTTACGTATTTTTTAAAGGGGGCTTCAGAACAACATTAAAGGATTCAGTCAAACGTTGAGAAATAAACAGTAGCATCAGCTAATATTTTATAGTCTAATCTTGTAAATTTGTTCCAAAATTCGTAGGTAGCCATTTCAGAATTTAAGGTTAAGTAAGCTGATTAAATCCCTCAGAATATTCAGTGAACGGCTAGTGAATAAGTGCATGAGGTTAGAAGCTTTGCGTAAATTCGTTCTAGCATGGAAAGTTCAGAGTACTGCAGACAGCCTTATGGCTGAATAACCAGAAATGTACAATTTGTTTTAAACAGAGGCATTCCCACCAAAAGGGTGAAAATGAAAATTGACAAATGTATTTCTTTTACTTGCATGGCTTTGTTTAAGTTGTTTGACATGGGCAGATAATCAGCTAACCATAACTACCAATACGGGCCGAGCACAGACATTTTGTGGGGCAGTGGCCCAAACCAAAAAAAAAGGCAATAAAAGGTTGGGTGCTTGTTAATACAATTATCCAGTTGTTACAAATATACAATTAAAAGTGAAGACAGTACACACACTAATACATTTCAGACTTTATCGTAGATGTTTTGATAGATGTCGTTTTGCGGAGTTTGCAATAAAGGTGTAAAGTGTTCAACTACTGTAAAAAAAACAAAAAAGTGTATGCTTGACCTTGCACTCTCCACTAATACACGATTCAAGCAATGAGCATGGCGATGAACATATAATGCCTTTTAATTTTGCATTTGTATTCTGGACTGTAGTCCATGTTTGCTCCATTATGACCCTGGCCATGAATGTCCTCAACTTTCAGCTGGTTCTCCTTCAGCAAGTTCATTACTTGGTTTTCAAGCTGTTCTCCTGTTGTTGACTGAATATCACAGAGCTGAATGAAGCGCTCCTTTATGGTCATGTCATGTACATAACACACCACAAAACACACCTGTTCGATCTGTGATACGTCAGCAGTCTCATCAAGTAAAATTTTAAATATTGATGCTTCCTTCATTATGACCCATTTCACATAAATGGCAATTGCTCTAATTAGGTCATTTTGTATTGGTTTTGAGAGGAGAGACATGTGAGGTTTTTGACATGATGCTTGTTTTTCATTGATGTTGTCAAGATGAAGCTTAAGGACATAGTCATATTGGCCAACCAACTCCACAAGCTCTAAGAAATTTATTTTGTTTGAACTTGAGAGGCTTTCATGGTGACCTCTGAATGCCATGCCTTGTTTCGCCAAGTACAATATAATATCAATCAGTCGGAAGATAATCTTCCTGTTGTTTTGCCTTTCTCTTTCTTTGGCTGCTTGCATTTCAAAGTCAGCCTTTTCCAAAGCTCTATCCAATGCCTTTCTTTTAAAGGCATTCAACCAAATCATGCTTAGCATGTGTGACTCTGTCCTGCTATGCTCCTTTATTTTCCCTTTAGGGGGAGAATACTCTAACCAGGGGTATTCTTCATACCACTGTCCCTGAAACTAATGTCCTTGCCTGAAACGGCAAAATTGGATGACAGGGTCCTACTGAATTTGAAAATTTTGTGAGGGCTACATTGTACGTTATATTGTATTTCTTTACGTGGGCAGGATCTGTTGGATTTTGTAACTGAAGCAAAATCTCAAAGTCTTCTGGCTCTTTCTCCCTTGTGTACATGGCTGAGACTGCCTCTTCATTTCTTCCTGTTGTGCATCTGTCACTTCCCTCTGTCTCATTGTATTGCCTTTCTTTCTCAATCTGAAAATGTTCTGTCTCTGGCTCAGTTCCATAACCTTCACTTTTACTCTGTTGAGTTGAGTCTGAGGCAGTTTCATCTTAATATAGAGAATGAATGACAAACCTTTTACAATCATATTGTAAATACAATTTATAGGCTTAGTGCTAATATACTTTATGTTGTTGTAATGCAATTACTCTTCAAATAATTTAATGAAAATCTTTCTTTTTATCACACTCTAGCATATTCCTTTACTGTCAGCCAGTTTAACAATCTTACCTGTAACTGTCTGATTTGGCTGATGCTCAGTGGGCTCTTCCTCACCTTGGCCTCTGCCTCATCTTCAATGGAAGTACAAGTATTAGACATTTAATTTCATATTATACAGCATAAATCTATATTATATACTATGCTAATTTACAACTCATAATAACATTTATATTACCCGTATAACTATTTATAGGCCTACTATTTATATGGTCTTAATAAAATAATATAAATAGCCTATGATGTTAGTAGGCGGAGTGTGACGATCAGAATATCGTAGCGCCGGTCCTCAATCGGCCTGATGAGTGCGAGGATAAAGCGGCCGGTGATGATGGTTCGAGAGAGAGATTATGGGCATGTCAGTCGTGTGTGTTTGTTTATGTGTTTTGGTTTAAGTTTTCATTAAATTATCATTTATGTTGACAAGCGGTTCTCGCCTCCTCCTTGCCCATCCTTTCGGCACCAATGTAAAACAGTTAAAGGATGGGCAAGGAGGAGGCAGAACCGGCTTGTCAACATAAATGATAATTTAATGAAAACTTAAACCAAAACACATAAACAAACACACACGACGGACATGCCCATAATTCTCTCTCTCGAACCATCGCCACCGTCGCTTTATCCTCGCTACTCATCAGGCAGATTGGGGACCGGCGCTGATATTCTGATCGCCAGCCTCCGCTCCACAGATGTGTTATAGATTGGCCGAAAACCGAAATTAACTTTTTTTTTTTTTTTTTTTTTTACCTATTTAAAAAAATATAATTGTATTAATATTATACTTTTTCATTAATTTCATGAATTTAATGAATCTGAATTGAAAAACTACAAACCAATAAAATAAATCGCACTTTTATTGAAAGTAACACCAAAATTGGACAAAAAATATATTAAAACTATATTAAATATTATTCTTCATTCAGTTCTGTAAAAATCTAATTTTACAGATTTTATTAACAATTATCCAACTAATGTAAAGTTTTAGAAAACTATTATATGCAAAACAACAGTCAAGTAATGAACTTAGCTAGCATCTTTCAAAAAGTTTAAATATGCAACAGTAATTTTAATTAAAACAAAAAGGCAGAACACAGAATGGCAGAGGGCCTCTATTCCACTGATCTATATATAATTTATATATATATATATATATATAGATCAGTGCTCTATTCTGTTTATGTAAACTTATGTACACTTTAAGTGAAAATTATTGTGCAAAACAGCAGTAATTGAACTAAATCCAACCTCAACTGTAAACGACAGATGTATCCTCAAGTGAAGAACAAGTGTAATGTAATTACTATACACATCAAATTGGACCGCTTTGTATTTAAGTACAAGTGACGGGTTTCTCTTCGAGAACAAAAGTTGCTAAACTTTCTGACAGTCTCTCCTGTCAGAAAGCTCATCAAGAACATGAGATGCTGCACTGAACAGTCTCTCACTATCTGTGCTGGTGCTTGGGCAGATAAATACCTGTGCGCAATCCACGCAAGCAAAGGAAAGCGGTCTTTGTTTATGCGACCGTAGTCAAGGGAGTTGTCGCTTCTGGCAATGGGTAGGGTAAACGTACCTATTAAGCTCACCAAAATCTATATACTGAGACATTTTTAGGGCACAGGATATTGGTTTTAGTAAAAAAAGTTATGTTAAAATAAAATATTAATCTCTTAAACAACAATATTTTATTTATTTTAAACGACAAAAGCAATAAAATTAAAATGTACATCATTAAATGCAAAAAGTCTGACTGGGCTTAATGGGTACGTTTGTGTACCCTTTAAGCACACTCCTGTTCCCAATAAGCTCACAACAAGTTTTATTATAAAATCTTGTTTATTTTAAACAACCTTTTTAAGGAATGATTGAAAAAAGTTTTTTTTGAAGGTACAGAGTCAATCACAAAAAACAGAACACTAAAATCAAGCAACAAGGCATTCAATTTGATCAGGTAGCTTATCCTATTCATAGTGACGTGTCATTCAAACTCATTGCAACATCTAGACTAGTCCACGTTCAGCAAAGTAACACATATTGAACAATTAAATAACAAAACAAACCAATAAAACATTTAATTCATGGGGATGAACACAGAAACTAGCCACATTATGAAGCCTCTTCATAATGTCAACTTATTTATATTCTCTTCTTTTTGTAGAGATCGTCTATCTCTTGGTGGTTCTTCAAGTAGAAGGGTCCTGCACCCTCTAGTTGTGCCTTACACAGAATGAATTTTTTCTCAACATCCTCAATTTTGTCTAGCACTGGCAGGGCATACGTGTTAGCAGGACCTCTGCTCAGAAATTTCATCACGTAGTGTTCTCCGTCCTCACTATAGTTTCGTCTGGCTTTTGTCATCTTAAGACTGTGAAAATAAGTTTATTAATCTTTTTATGAAGATTAACTTGGTGACAACCATCAGTTAATATTAGTCTAGTATAATATTAGTTATTATAAGTCTGATTATGAAGTATTTACATAGACGTTCAATGTGGATGAGCTTAAAGGGAGCACACTGTGCTTAATTGGAGCAAAAACTATTTGTTAATGAATAAATATTACATGAAATTTAAAAGAAAATATTTAGCTAAATAAATAATACATGACCTAGATTAAGTTTATACCAATTTGAATATGAACAACTATTATTGACAATATCTATGAAATTATGCTTTTTCTAATTGATGTCACACTGAAGTTGTGTGATTTCATAGTAGTGCACCCTTTAAGCTCACCTAACAATAATATTAATTCTTTACAAATTACAGCAGTTTAAAACCACAGACTATCAATAAAATGTACAATTATAATATTATGGATATAAAAGTACAAGCCATTAATGCCTGTAAAGAAATATATTAGTGTAGCACACAATCTTATACAGCTAGTAAGCTGGCTATGTTCTGTAGCATCTGCGCTATGTTGCTAAATCTATCTTTTAGATCTAACTGTAATTATTTTCCACATCCAGGTTCCAGGTTAAAATATGTAAAAGTCTAAACATTAATCTCTAAATTTTGCAATAAGTAGATGTACTTACCCAAAATAAAGGCTTAAACATATTAAAAATGCACATTTGAGGGGCTCCTCTTCTGGTGAAAGTTTTCAGACAGCTTTCAAAATGGCCGCCAGACAGTGTGAACACATAGATACACATATCTCAGTGTGCAATGGTCTGATTGGTTTAAAATTACAGGAGGTATGTAGTAACAAACACATCAATTGGTTAAAACATCAAATAGGAAAATACATTGCTTTTTCTTTTTATAATCTGAGCTCAAAGATGGCAGTGTGCTTAATGGGTACTTGAGCTTAATAGGTACGTTTACCCTAGTTCAGCTAAATACGTCTCAAGTTGTGGTGTAGCTGCACTAGTTGTGGCACTGCTGTGGATCAGGACACTTTACTGTAGGATCTCTTGCTGTAATCTGTGTATATATATATATATATATATATATATATATATATATATATCTTGAAATTTCTGCTGAACAAACACTGCAGATCGCAAATTTGATGTCCTTATCAGAAACTTTGAAGAATTTCCACACCGCTGACATGATCGGCTTTTGTTTGGTAGCGCCGTGATAAGGGCTAGATCGATCCAGAATGAAATCTTAGCACTTAGGGGCGAGGAGGTATATATTTTCGGCTCATATTTTCGGCCTTTTTTCTCTTTCGGCCAAAAACCGAATTTTCGGCCGAATGTTTTTTAAATCAAATTAATCACACTGAATTAACGCGTTAAATCGACAGCCCTAATTATTATGCATTATATTATATATTTAAGCAGTATCACAAGCAAGAGTGCGATATGGCCCTGTGCCCGAGTGCCATATGTAATCACAGCAGTGCTGATTTAGGGCCATATAGCACAAATTGCTTGCATACAACAGTTCAATGAACAAGTAAATTAAAAAAAAATTAGGAACAACTGAGTATGGTCATAAAAAAAACGCATTTGTGCATGGAGCTACTATCTTACGTGACAGATCAAAATCTGCCATTGCTGGATCAAAGCAAATGATGCGTCCAAGCCTCCGTTAGTTATTCAAAAATTTAATTTCAAAAATAGTATCACGGCTTGTGCTGTTTCGAACAAGTTAATGGATAAACAAGGATGGATGTGTGTGTGTGTGTGTGTGAGAGAGAGAGAGAGAGAGAGAGAGAGAGAAAGATAGATGGAGCATGTTGCCACTCCCAAGCAGAGATGCTGTCAGCTTTCTGAAGACCAGCTTTCTCAGTGGAAAAATAGCATCCAAGCGGGATGGTTTCATGATAACGGGTGCGCAAGAGTCGATCACTATAGAAACCACAATGTCCTGTGCCATTTTAAACAGCACCCATTGAGTAATTAATCAGTCTGTTGTAGAAATGCACCGATCGACCAGCCAGGGACCGGAATCAGCCGATTTTCCGCATGCCCGGACCGGTGACCGGCCGGTCAGCCTCACGTTTTTCCGATTCCAAGCCGGTCCGTGTTGTTGCCAGCGGCGCAGGCAATAACGTCACAGCTGCATGTAAACATGTCATTGGCGTGGAAGATCATCACTGTGAAGAATACATAAAGTTCGCAATTTTGTAATTATTGTAAGGCTAAAGTAAACCTCTGGGGAACCACCAAAATAACGTTCGGAACAACAAACCTAATTTAGACACTTAAAACACCCTCACCCAGCTGAAAATGCCCATTTTAAAAAAGAAGCTAAAAAAGGGAAAGCGGCTAAAGCTAGCCAGAACTCAGAGTCAGCCAAAAGTCAGCAGCCTCTCCTATCTTTCCTTGGTATGAGCAGCGAAAATACCGTGTCTGATATTAAAATCAGTGCGACACACATTGCAAAAGGTATTGTTGATATGGCTTCGGGATATGAAATTCCCGTAAAGTTCCAGTGTTATAAAATTACCATTAAAAAATCTCTCAATAAATTATGCATTTATTAACTCTTATCAAATTAATATCAGTAATGTAAGGACAGTAACCTCCCCCATTGTAAGAGAGTAATTTTGTTTTAATTATAATTTAACTTCCTATTTAATTTGTACTCCCTACCTACAGTACTCTTAAATCTACTCTTAAAAGTATATTTTCTCCAAAAAGTTAATCAAGTCAAGTGGTTTTTATTGTCATTTCAACCATATACAGTTAGTACAGTACACAGTGAAATGAGACAATGTTCCTCCAGGACCATGGTGCTACATAAAAACAACATAGTACAAACACAGAACCACATGAGACTACTCAACTAAATAAAATACCTATATATATATATATATATATATATATATATATATATATATATATATATATATATATATATATATATATATATACACACTCACCTAAAGGATTATTAGGAACACCATACTAATACTGTGTTTGACCCCTTTAGCCTTCAGAACTGCCTTAATTCTACGTGGCATTGATTCAACAAGGTGCTGAAAGCATTCTTTAGAAATGTTGGCCCATATTGATAGGATAGCATCTTGCAGTTGATGGAGATTTGTGGGATGCACATCCAGGGCACGAAGCTCCTGTTCCACCACATCCCAAAGATGCTCTATTGGGTTGAGATCTGGTGACTGTGGGGGCCATTTTAGTACAGTGAACTCATTGTCATGTTCAAGAAACCAATTTGAAATGATTCGAGCTTTGTGACATGGTGCATTATCCTGCTGGAAGTAGCCATCAGAGGATGGGTACATGGTGGCCATAAAGGGATGGACATGATCATAAACAATGCTCAGGTAGGCGTGGCATTTAAGCGATGCCCAATTGGCACTAAGGAGCCTAAAGTGTGCCAAGAAAACATCCCCACACCATTACACCACCACCACCAGCCTGCACAGTGGTAACAAGGCATGATGGATCCATGTTCTCATTCTGTTTACGCCAAATTCTGACTCTACCATCTGAATGTCTCAACAGAAATCGAGACTCATCTGACCAGGCAACATTTTTCCAGTCTTCAACTGTCCAATTTTGGTGAGCTCTTGCAAATTGTAGCCTCTTTTTCCTATTTGTAGTGGAGATGAGTGTTACCCGGTGGGGTCTTCTGCTGTTGTAGCCCATCCGCCTCAAGGTTGTGCGTGTTGTGGCTTCACAAATGCTTTGCTGCATACCTCGGTTCTAACGAGTGGTTATTTCAGGCAAAGTTGCTCTTCTATCAGCTTGAATCAGTCGGCCCATTCTCCTCTGACCTCTAGCATCAACAAGGCATTTTAAGCCCACAGGACTGCCACATACTGGATGTTTTTCCCTTTTCACACCATTCTTTGTAAACCCTAGAAATGGTTGTAGCGTGAAAATCCCAGTAACTGAGCAGATTGTGAAATACTCAGACCGGCCCGTCTTGCACCAACAACCATGCCACGCTCAAAATTGCTTAAATCACCTTTCTTTCCCATTCTGCCATTCAGTTTGGAGTTCAGGAGATTGTCTTGACCAGGACCACACCCCTAAATGCATTGAAGCAACTGCCATGTGATTGGTTGATTAGATAATTGCATTAATGAGAAATTGAACAGGTGTTCCTAATAATCCTTTAGGTGAGTGTATATATATATATATATATATATATATATATATATATATATATATATATATATATATATATATATATATGTGCACGTGCAAACATGTGCAAAAAGTACGGGACAGTAGAAGAAATTTCTGACAATGAACAGGACAATAGACACCATGAGAGACAGTGCAGTGCCGACAAGTACACAGTAGAGCAAAAAGATGACAGTTTATAAAAACGTAAACATAACATACTATGAGATAGTGTTCTATGCACGTAGCAGTTATTGAGGTTGTAGACAGGTATAAAGTGACAGTAATTAGGGTGCACTCAGGACACGTGTGTGTGTGTGTGTCAAACCAGTCTCTGAGTATTGAGGAGTCTGATGGCTTGGGGGAAGAAGCTGTTACACAGTCTGGCTGTGACTGCCCGAATGCTTCGGTACCTCTTGCCAGACGGCAGGAGGGTAAAGAGTTTGTGTGAGGGGTGTGTGGTGCAGTGTTTTTTGTAAATGTCTTTGATGGAGGGAAGAGAGACCCCGATGATCTTCTCAGCTGTACTCACTATCCTCTGCAGGGCTTTGCGGTCTGAAACGGTGCAAGTCCCAAACCAGGCAGTGATGCAGCTGCTCAGGATGCTCTCAATAGTCCCTCTATAGAATGTAGTGAGGATGGAGGGGTGGGAGATGTGTTTTCCTCAGCCTTCGGAGAAAGTAGAGACGCTGCTGGGCTTTCTTGGTAATAGAGCTGGTGTTGAGGGACCAGGTGAGGTTCTCCGCCAGGTGAACACCAAGGAATTTGGTGCTCTTGACGATCTCCACAGAGGAGCCGTCGATGTTCAGTGAAGAGTGTTCACGTTGTGCTCTCCTAAAGTCAACAACCATCTCTTTTGTTTTGTCGACATTCAGAGACAGGTTGTTGGCTCTACACCAGTCCGTTAGCCGCTGCACCTCCTCTCTGTATGCTGACTCGTCGTTCTTGCTGATGAGACCCACCACGGTCGTGTCATCGGTGAACTTAACGATGTGATTCGAGCTGTGCATTGCTGCACAGTCATGAGTCAGCAGAGTGAACCGCAGTAGACTGAGCACACAGCCCTGGGGGACCCCAGAGCTCAGTGTGGTGGTGGTGGAGGTGCTGTTCCCGATCCGGACTGACTGAGGTCTCCCAGTCAGGAAGTCCAGGGTCCATTTGCAGAGGGAGGTGTCCAGGCCCAGCAGGTTCAGCTTTCCAATCAGGTGCTGAGGAATGATTGTGCTGAATGCTGAGCTGAAATCGATGAACAGAATTCTAACGTATGAGTCCTTTTTGTCTAGGTGGGTGAGGGCCAGATGGAGGGTTGTGGCGATGGCGTCGTCCGTTGAACGGTTTGGACGATACGTAAACTGCAGTGGGTCTAGTGTGGGGGGCAGCTGGGTCTTAATGTGGCACATTACTGCCCACCTGTGAATATGGGTTAATACTTACATTTTTTATTACATATTGAATATTTGGTTGTATCCTTGATTTTTGAGGATGAGGAGATGTCAAGCAACCTGTCCATGTTAGCATCTGCCTAATTTGGGTAAAGGCCTTTGCACACCAAATGCAAATTTTTGCTGTGATTACAATTTTTTTATATAAACCAAAGATTCCTATGAAGCCGTTCACAACTGCAGCAAACATTCATGCGCAGACAAAGGAAGATATTTTAATATATATATTAGTGCTGCACGTTTAATGATATCGCAATGTCAGCCTGTGCAATTATAGTCAGGTCCATAAATATTGGGACATCAACACAATTCTAATCTTTTTGGCTCTATACACCACCACAATGGATTTTAAATGAAACAAACAAGATGTGCTTTAACTGCAGACTTTCAGCTTTAATTTGAGGGTATTTACATCCAAATCAGGTGAACGGTGTAGAAATTACAACAGTCTGTATATGTGCCTCCCACTTTTTAATAATTAATAAATAATTATTAATAATTAATAAATGTTTTAATAATTAATAATATTTATTAATTATTAATTAATAATTAAATTAAATAATATAATTTAATTAGTTAAATTCTATCCTCGGGACACCACTCTTTGACTAGAGAAAAATGATACTAAGTGACTGATCAAGTCTCATAAAATTCTACCCTGAAGATTGAGTATTTTGATTGATAATCAAAAAGGGAAGTTAGTCAAATTATTGCCATACGAATCCAACAGTAATCTGGTTACAGTTGGCTTCTAACAACAACAATTTAAAACTACTGAAGTAATACAGGAGTTCTTGACATGGCAGAGGCTGGTTTCAACACAATATTCAAACAAACAAACCAGGAGTACTTGTATAACAAGATTTATTATAATCAAACAGCAATGAACACTGCCAATACTAGATGAATATAACACAAACATAAAGTGGAAATCCTAACTAAGTGGTGGAGCTATATGCTAGTGTGTGTGTGTGTGTGTGTGTGTCTTGATTCGGTAACAAAGACACAAAATGGCGGACTAAACTCCTCGTGTGGAACTAGTTCAAAATGGAAAGCTAGGCCGGAAAGGGCGGAGCCAACGATTATTTGAAGGTATAGGGAAGGAAAGATGGCTGGATCAGATCCAGCACAATGGAGCTAATACCATGTGTGGGTGATGAGCAGACACACAAAGGAACTGAACAAAAACAGGCGGGAGAATTTGAAAAACACCAGCCTGATTCGTACATAAACCGCTGTGCTGCTCGCTCCGTGAATTTCAGTGTGTGTGTGAGAGAAGAGCAAGAGCGAGCGAACAAACGGGTTCATGCAATTTAACAGATGATATCGTTAATTCAAATCACTCAATAAAATAACATTTCCACACAAATGACGATCTCATCAATCCAAACAGCAATCAGCGATCGTAGTTAAATGTACAGTTGTAAACAAAACATAAAAACTTTCAGCAATCAAAAATATGATTTAGCTTAATAAGAAAAGTCACAGTTTCTAAACTAAATCTGCCCAGATATCAAGTTTTACTTGTGAAATCTTGTGTGATTTCAGCAGGGTTGTCTGTTGAATTCCTGTTGCATTTAGCGGTCAGGAGAAAACAATCTGGATTCGGTCCTTTTTCTTGCGCTCATCAGTGAGAAGACACGTCTCTGCATTGTTTCTCTGGTCCGGTGATCGAGAGAAACGGGGGAGGTAGTCAACGTTGAGAGAAAACGATTGAGATGGGAAGCTGGTCGCCTTTTCCATTCTCTAAATAAATTCACTGTTGTCTCGCAGTGAAGATGAAATGAACCGGTTGTACTAAGTACACTACATGACTGGAACAAAGCTAAGTTAATCTTACTCTACCGTGACCAAATGGTGAGGTTTAGAAAAACGTGGTCTCTCTTTGTCCAGAAGGAGGGAAATTTCTTTGTGTAGATATGTCTCTTTAGAGTGCAGCGAGGCTGTAGATGTAGCAGCCAGGCTGGATGCGGAGAGAGAGCGAGCGAACTCTAATCGGACCGCTAGTTTTGTCAAGAAGATGACGTCATCGGTCATAGGCCGTTTTTGACCAGTGACGTTTGAGATCGAGTCCATGGGCGGGACTTCCTGTTCGGCGGTGAAGCATTCTGGGAAACCGAGTTCAATGTCTTCCCTTTGATCATAGAACAAAGGGCATGCTGTCTCTGCTGCCATTTTTAGTGGGGCAAGGCCCTACAAAAAGCATGAAGTTTATAAAATGTATACCTATCAACTGTAGTTTATCAGCACAGGTATATCTACTTCAGAAGTACAAACCAGAAAGAATGTCATTTTTAAAAAAACAAACATAGCACATGCACAAATTAATAAATATATTTAATGAAATTATGTGTAAATGAATAAGAGAATTAAATTACCAAATTATGGTATGATAGGCTACAGTAGATGATATTTACACTTTCTGTAATTAGTGGCATACGCTATTTGCACCCTGGTGTATAATAAATAGTATATAATCTAACATCCATGTAATGTAGTACAAGTTGTGACTGAACTTAATTACATCGCTGGCAGTGGGGAGAAAAGCACCAGATGTGTCACGTAATGGTACCTGGTCACTGCTGTCTTTCAATGCAGAGCACGGCTGTAGAGCATTCTCTTCAGGTCCTGGAAATGGGTGACTGAGTCGCCGCCATGACCCTCACTTTCTGTCGGCATGCGAGATGCCTGGCTTCTGGAAAAAGCCTCCAACCATGTGTTCCAGACCGGGAAAGGCGTGTCAGCCATCACCCCTTTCTCTGAACCCAATCACAATGAGAACACTGTGTATACTTTCAGTGATATCAGACTCCCCTTGAAATCTTTATTTACACCTTTTGTGTAAATTAATTTCCAATGGCATATTCAGCCTCTGTCTGTCTTCGTTTGCATGGATTGATAAGGGGAGAATAGTGAAATTGCCCATACATGAACCAACTGTTTTACTAATGTCACCACATCAGATCTTGGGCTGAGACGGGTCAAATTCCCATAATTACAGTGCATCCGGAAAGTATTCACACCGCTTCACTTTTTCCATATTTTGTTGTTACAGCCTTATTCCAAAATGGATTACATTTAATTATTTTCCTCAAAATTCTACAAACAATACCCCATAATGACAACGTGAAAGAAGTTTGTTTGAAATCTTTGCAAATTAAAAAAGAATAAAAAACGAAAAAAATCACATGTACATAAGTATTAACGGCCTTTGCCAAGTATTAACAGCCTTTGCCACGACATCACTTCAGTCTATTATGATGGACTTCAGAGGATGAACTGGTGCCAACTCCAACCTGAATCACCTCGGTCTATTGATGGACTACGATCTTGAAATGGAATGCATAGACTAACTATTGCCAACAAAAGCCTTCATCAGCCAATTAACAAGGACAATTGCATCTATGTGAACTTCTGCAATTAATCAAGGATGGACTTCAAAGACATTGGTCATTTATCTTACAGTTCAAACACAATCGATGTTTAAACACTGACCCTTAACACTTACTTAGTTTAATAATTTTAAACCATGACTTTAACTATACATAAGTAATATTTACATTATATTCATGATGTTAGCCAGAGGGGAACTGGCCCCAACAGTGAGTCTGGTTTTTTCCAAGGTTATTTTTCTCCATTAATCTACATCTTATGGAGTTTTGTGTTCCTTGCCAAGGTCACCTACAGCTTGCTCACTGGAGTTATTAATACAACTATTATTTAATTATTTTTAAACACGATTAAAAATCATATTTTATCTAATTACACAATGATGATTCATCGACTTTATAGACATTACAGTTTTATCGTCTGTTAATGCTGATCTTCTGTAAAGCTGCTTTGAAACAGACGGAAGCCACTCCTCAGTAAAAGACACATGACAGCCCGCCTGGAGTTTGCCAAAAGGCACCTGAAGGACTCTCAGACCATGGGTTTCAAAGGTGCTTCAACAAAGTATTGAGCAAAGGCTGTGTATACTTATGAACATGTGATTTTAATTTAAATTGTATTTTTATAAATTTACAAAGATTTCAAACAAACTTCTTTCATGTTGTCATTATGAGGTATTGTTTGTAGAATTTTGATAAAAATAAATTTTGGAATAAGGCTGTAATGTAACAAAATGTGGAAAAAGTGAAGCGCTGTGAATACTTAACGGATGCACTGTATCTCTCCATGTGTTTTTCTCAAAGCGTATGCACTGTTTTTAAATAGTTTTGATACATACCATAGGATTTTTGGCATGCAGATAGCTGGGATTTGTGCCCAGTGCTAGTTACAGTTATTGCAAATTATTTGACTATACTGAGCCCGTCAGAGGGGGGCCCCTGGTGGCAGCGGGGAAACCGCATATGTCGCTTAAATGAGTAGTTAACCCAAAAATGTAAATTCTTCATAATTTACTCAGCTTTTTGCCATCCTGGATGTGTATGACTTCTTTAGCAGAAAACAAATTAAGATTTTTTGCAAGTGATTGGTGGCCAACATTGTGAAGCTCCAAATATCACATAGGTCTGCATAAAAGTAATAAGACTAAGTGGTTAAATCATTGTCTTCAGAATCTATATGATAGGTGTGGGTGAGAAACCGATCAATATTTAAATCCTTATTCACTATACACTCACCTAAAGGATTATTAGGAACACCTGTTCAATTTCTCATTAATGCAATTATCTAATCAACCAATCATATGGCAGTTGCTTCAATGCATTTAGGGGTGTGGTCCTGGTCAAGACAATCTCCTGAACTCCAAACTGAATGTCAGAATGGGAAAGAAAGGTGATTTAAGCAATTTTGAGCGTGGCATGGTTGTTGGTGCCAGACGGGCCGGTCTGAGTATTTCACAATCTGCTCAGTTACTGGGATTTTCACAGACAACCATTTCTAGGGTTTACAAAGAATGGTGTGAAAAGGGAAAAACATCCAGTATGCGGCAGTCCTGTGGGCGAAAATGCCTTGTTGATGCTAGAGGTCAGAGGAGAATGGGCCGACTGATTCAAGCTGATAGAAGAGCAACTTTGCCTGAAATAACCACTCGTTACAACCGAGGTATGCAGCAAAGCATTTGTGAAGCCACAACATGCACAACCTTGAGGTGGATGGGCTACAACAGCAGAAGACCCCACCGGGTAACACTCATCTCCACTACAAATAGGAAAAAGAGGCTACAATTTGCAAGAGCTCACCAAAATTGGACAGTTGAAGACTGGAAAAATGTTGCCTGGTCTGATGAGTCTCGATTTCTGTTGAGACATTCAGATGGTAGAGTCAGAATTTGGCGTAAACAGAATGAGAACATGGATCCATCATGCCTTGTTACCACTGTGCAGGCTGCTGGTGGTGGTGTAATGGTGTGGGGATGTTTTCTTGGCACACTTTAGGCCCCTTAGTGCCAATTGGGCATCGCTTAAATGCCACAGCCTACCTGAGCATTGTTTCTGACCATGTCCATCCCTTTATGGCCACCATGTACCCATCCTCTGATGGCTACTTCCAGCAGGATAATGCACCATGTCACAAAGCTTCGAATCATTTCAAATTGGTTTCTTGAACATGACAATGAGTTCACTGTACTAAAATGGCCCCCACAGTCACCAGATCTCAACCCAATAGAGCATCTTTGGGATGTGGTGGAACGGGAGCTTCGTGCCCTGGATGTGCATCCCACAAATCTCCATCAACTGCAAGATGCTATCCTATCAATATGGGCCAACATGTCTTAAGAATGCTTTCAGCACCTTGTTGAATCAATGCCACGTAGAATTAAGGCAGTCCTGAAGGCGAAAGGGGGTCAAACACCATATTAGTATGGTGTTCCTAATAATCCTTTAGGTGAGTGTATGTGAATTCTCCTCCCTGTTCAGTCAATTTCCACTTTAATTTTCACATTCTTCCTCTTGTTTTTGGTGATTCACATTCTTCATACATGTGCCCCCTACTGGACAGGGAGAAGAATTTCTACAAAAATGTACTCAAATATTGATCTGTTTCTCACCCTAAATTATCATATCACTGCTGAAGATATGGATTTAACAACTGTAGTCACATGGATTACTTGTATGCACACTTTATGTGCTTTATGGAATATCAAAATTTTGGAACCAATTCACATTCTCAATTCACAAAATGCATTGTATGGACCTACAGAGCTGAGATATTTTTATACAAATATTTGTTTGTGTTCTGCAGTAGAAAGTAAGTCATACACATCATGAGTAATGAGGATGCCATGAGTAAATAATGAGAGAATTTTCATTTTTGGGTGAACTATTCCTTTAAATTGGCAGGTCCAGCTCTGCAAGAGTAAATTTTTTTGTTCGACTATGTAACTTTAGGTTGTACTGTAACAGGATGTTTTTATTGGCTCAAATCTACAATATATACAATGTAACTTGGTTGCTAGGGTAACTGCATCTGTTTGCTAGGCAGGCAGTTATAAGAGTGATACTTATCAAACCTGAGTGAAATAAGTCAAACAGGAAGTCTTTACGATGTTCTGTTTCAAAGCAGCTTTACAGAAGATCAGCATTAACAGACAATAAAACTGTAATGTCTATAAAGTCGATGAATCATCATCGTGTAATTAGATAAAATATGATTTTTAATCGTGTTTAAAAATAATGAAATAATAGTTGTATTAATAACTCCAGTGAGCAAGCTCTAGGTGACCTTGGCAAGGAACACAAAACTCCATAAGATGTAGATTAATGGAGAAAAATAACCTTGGGAAAAACCAGACTCACTGTTGGGGCCAGTTCCCCTCTGGCTAACATCATGAATATAATGTAAATATTACTTATGTATAGTTAAAGTCATGGTTTAAAATTATTAAACTAAGTAAGTGTTAAGGGTCAGTGTTTAAACATCGATTGTGTTTGAACTGTAAGATAAATGACCAATGTCTTTGAAGTCCGTCCTTGATTAATTGCAGAAGTTCACATAGATGCAATTGTCCTTGTTAATTGGCTGATGAAGGCTTTTGTTGGCAATAGTTAATCTATGCATTCCATTTCAAGATCGTAGTCCATCAATAGACCGAGGTGATTCAGGTTGGAGTTGGCACCAGTTCATCCTCTGAAGTCCATCATAATAGACTGAAGTGATGTCGTGGCAAAGGCTGTTAATACTTGGCAAAGGCCGTTAATACTTATGTACATGTGATTTTTTTTTTTTCGTTTTTTATTCTTTTTTCAAATTTTCAAACAGATTTCAAACAAACCTCTTTCACGTTGTCATTATTGGGTATTGTTTGTAACTGCATCTGTTTGCTAGGCAGGCAGTTATAAGAGTGATACTTATCAAGCCTGAGTGAAATAAGTCAAACAGGAAGTCTTTACGATGTTCTGGCGCAGAGATATGTGATTTTGGCATTTGGTTGCTAGGATAACCCCATCTGGTTGCTAGGCAGTTACCAGAGCGATACTTTTCAAGTCTCCTTGCCATCCTGATTGAAATAAATCAACCCAGAAATCTCTACGATGCTCTGGTGCAGAGATATGTGATTTGTTGCTAGGGTAACCCCTTCTGGTTGCTAGGGAGTTACCATAATGATACTTATCAAGTCTCCTTGCCATCCTAATTGAAAAAAAATCAACTCAGTAGTCTCTACAAATTTCTGGTGTAGAGATATGTGATTTGTTACTCTGTTGCTAGGGTAACCACATCTTGTTGCTAGGCAGTTACCAGAGTGATATTTATCAAGTCTCCTTGCTATCCTGGTTGCTTTGCAATGACCACTAATAAGTATGTGAGATTACAATATTGTTGCTTTGATATCACCACTAATAAGTATGTGAGATTACAATAGTGTTTCTTTGCAAACACCACTAAGTTTAAATAGAATATCAGTAGGTTGACTCTTTCAAGCCAACCTAATAATAATAATACGTTTAAATAGAATATTAGTAGGTTGGCTCTTTGAAGCCAACCTAAATATACTGTGCATCCGGAAAGTATTCACAGCACTGCACTTTTTCCACATTTTGTTATGTTACTGCCTTATTCCAAAATGGATTAAATTCATTTTTGTTTTATCAAAATTCTACAAACAAAACCTCATAATGACAACATGAAAGAAGTTTGTTTTGAAATCTTTGCAAATTTATTACAATTAAAAAACTAAAATAATCACATGTACATAAGTATTCACAGCCTTTGCCATGACACTCAAAATTGAGCTCAGGTGCATCCTGTTTCCACTGATCATCCTTGAGATGTTTCTATAACTTGAGACTTTTGAGGCAGGATTGTATTGAGGCACAGATCTGGGGAAGGGTACAGAAACTTTTCTGCAGCATTGAAGGTCCCAATGAGCACAGTGGCCTCCATCCATCATCCGTACATGGAAGAAGTTTGGAACCACCAGGAGTTGGAGTTGGCTTCCTCTCTGAGCCTGCATTTCATCTACTTTTCCTAGAGTTGGCCGCCCGGCCAAACTGAGCGATCAGGGGAGATGGGCCTTAGTCAGGGAGGTGACAAAGAACCCAATGGTCACTCTGACAGAGCTTCAGCATTTCTCTGTTGAGAGAGGAGAATTTTATAGAAGAACAACCATCTCTGCAGCACGTCACCAATCAGGCCTGTATGGTAGAGTGGCCAGACGGAAGCCACTCCTCAGTAAAAGGCACATGACAGCCCGCCTGGAGTTTGCCAAAAGGCACCTGAAGGACTCTCAGACCATGAGAAACAAAATTCTCTGGTCTGATGAAACAAAGATTAATCTCTTTGGCCCGAATGGCAAGCGTCATGTCTGGAGGAAACCAGGCACCTCTCATCACTTGGCCAATACCATCCCTACAGTGAAGCATAGTGGTGGCAGCATGATGATGTGGGGATCAAGGGAAAGACAAATGCAGCAATGTACAGAGACATCCTTGATGAAAACCTGACTGGGGTGAAGGTTCATCTTCCAACAGGACAACGACCCTAAGCTCACAGCCAAGATAACAAAGGAGTGTCTACGGGACAACTCTGTGAATGTCCTTGAGTGGCCCAGCTAGAGCTCAGACTTGAACCCGATTGAACATCTCTGGAGAGATATGAAAACGGCTGTGCGCAGACATTCCGCATCCAACCTGATGGAGCTTGAGAGGTCCTGCAAACAAGAATGGGAGAAACTGCCCAAAAATAGGTGTGCCAAGCTTTTAGCATCATACACAAAAAGAGTTGAGGCTGTAATTGGTGTCAAAGGTGTTCAACAAAGTATTGAGCAAAGGCTGTGAATACTTATGTACATGTGATTTTTAAAAAAATAATTTTTTTTTTTAATACATTTGCTAAGATTTCAAACAAACTTCTTTCACGTTGTCTTTATGGGGTATTGTTTGTAGAATTTTAAGGAAAATAATGAATTTAATTCATTTTGGAATAAGGCTGTAGCATAACAAAATGTGGAAAAAGTGAAGTGCTGTGTATACTTTGCGGATGCACAGTATGGGCAACCCCTAGATTGAGGAATTGTTGAATATTCTTGCTTTAGTGATTTTTGCATTGAAAATTACATACATTTATTTATAAAACAAAAACTTAAAATTCTTTTATATTCAAGTTGCACTCCAATCGAAACACAAAAAGCAATTAAAATAATGAAGTGATAACATAATAAAATATATTTTATATATATATATATATATATATATATATATATATATATATATATATATATATCACACACACACACCCCTTTACATTTATCATCAGGCAAGTCTCTGTCTAAACATGCAGGTGGAAAATTGCTTACACAAATGAAGACATAAAACAATAATACATGTTAAAATAATAATTATAATGATAATCACTGAAATATAAATCATGGTTTGAGGTGAACATGTTTTTTATTAATGTTTAAATCACAGATGTATATGCTTATTATTTTATGTTTAAATCACAGATGTATAGGCTGCAGATTTGTGGTCACAATTAACTGCTTTGTGGAAATAAAGAGAACTGAAATCAAAGCAGCTCCTGAGTTGATGTCTGAGGTAATTTACAGCATTCTCATAGACCATACTATTCTTGCCATAAAAAATTCAGAAGACAGAATTTTTTTTTTTTTTTTTTTTTATGCACGCGTTCCACAAGACTGCACGCCTCCAGACAGCTTTCTGTCATCTGTTCTTAATAATATAATAAAGTGCGTTTCTTCAAGCTGGTGTGTGTGTGTGTGTGTGTCTACGGGCAAATTGTTTGTAATATTAATTTGATAATAATAATAGCCTAATAATATTAATAATAGTGTTGCTGCGGCTCATTTTGTGCATGGTATTTTTTTTTTTTTTTTACATTTTAAAGGCTCATTATTATGGTTTAGTATTTCTCTGTATTGGAGAACAGTGTTAGCAATGTTACTTATAACATTCTTTCTCAGCACTGAACTCAAATTATTTTCTGATGCACTCCCAAAAAATACATTTATTATATGTAGTATAACTACATTCTAGTCAACTAGAAAAATCTTTGGTCGGGGGCAGCCCTAGTGAATATTTGTATGAACATGAGAAGATTCAACAACTCTGACATAAACTGAACAAGTTTCACAGACATGTGACTAACAGAAATGGAATAATGTTTCACTGTCTAAATCAAAAGTAACAGTCAGTATCTGGTGTGGCAACCAGCTGCATTAAGTACTGCAGTACATCTTCTCCTCATGGACTGCACCAGATTTGCAAGTTCTTGCTGTGAGATGTTACCCCACTCTTCCACTAAGGATCTTGCAAGTTCCAGGACATTTCTAGGGAGAATGGCCCAAGCTCTCACCCTCCGATCCAGCAGGTCTCATACATACTCAATGGGATTGAGATCCGGGCTCTTTGCTGGCCATGGCACTGACATTCCTGTCTTGGTTTAAATCACGCAAAGAACGAGCAGTATTGCTGGTGGCATTGTCATGCTGGAGAGTCATGTCGGGATGAGCCTGCAGGAAGAGTACCACATAAGGGAGGAGGATGTCTTTCCTGTAATGCACAGTATTGAGATGACAAGGGTGACAACAAGCAAAATTTGATGATGCTGTGACACACCGCTCCAGACTATGATGGACCCTCCATCTCCAAATCGATCCTACTCCAGAATACAGGCCTCGGTGTAATGCTCATTCCTTCCATCACCCCTGGTGAGACAAAACCATGACTCCTTAGTGAAGAGCACTTTTTGCCAGTCGTGTCTGGTCCAGCGAAGGTGGGTTTATGCCCATAGGTGACGTTGTTGCCAGTGATGTCTGGTAATGACCTGCCTTGCAACTGGCCTACAAGCCCTCAATCCAGCCTCTCTCAGCCTATTACGGGGACAGTCTGTGCTTTGATGGAGGGACTGATTGTGCGTTCCTGGTGTAACTTGGGTAGTTTTTGTTGCCATCCTGTACCTGTCCCGCAGGTGTGATATTCGGATGTACCGATCCTGTGCAGGTGTTACATGTTGTCTGCCGCTGCAAAGACGATCAGCTGTCCTTCCTGTCTCCCTGTTGCACTGTCTTAGGCATCTCACACAGTACAGACATTGCAATTTTGCCCAGGCCACATCTGCAGTCTGTATGCATCCATGCAGCATGGCTAAGGCACGTTCATGCAGATGAGCAGGGACCCTGGGCATTTTCTTTTGGTGTTTTTTTTCAGTCAGTAGAAAGGTCTCAATGTCCTAAGTTTTTATAAATGTGACCTTTAATTGCTTACCATCTGTAAGCTGTTAGTGTCTTAACGACCGTTCCACAGGTGCATGTTCATTTTTATGGTTCATTGAACGAGCATGGAAAACAGAAGTTATTTGGATTTGTACAAACTTTTCTTTAATATACAGTGTCCTGAAAAAGGGAGGTTTTCTTTTTGATGGGTGTATGTATATTTGTGTGTGTGTGTGTGTGTGTGTGTGTGTGTGTGCATATATTTATATTCAATCTTTTGACAATTAAGGGACTTTTATTCAACTATTACACAAGATGCAAGCATTCATTGATGCTCAAGAAGACAACACCCTACTATATGCATACTATATTTTTTGTAGATATTGATATAGTAATGTAGATTCTGAAGAGCAGTACTAAATAAAACACATCTCTTATATTTGTATAAATTATGAAAACATTTTATGAGATAAAAGGAATGAAAACCAGAAGTTTTCCTGGCTCAAAATGAGGTGGAGGTGTTACCATACTGATCAAAAAAGTGACGTTAAAAACACGTAGAAATTTGCTTTGCATAAATACACTCCTAATGACCTGGCAACTAAAGTTTTTTTTTTTTTTTTGGCAAAGTCTGGGCATTTTAAAGTAGTTTTAGTCAATGGAAACAGTTTAGTAATATTTAATAAGATTTAGTCATATTGACATTTTAGTCACCAAACATTTTTAGCCATAAGAGTATTATTGATTAGCATTTGTCAATCTAGTCTATCCATAACACATATATATATATATATATATCTCAAATAAATCAAATCACTTTATTGTCACACTACTGTGTACACAATTGCAACAGTAGGTGAAAGTCTTGTGTGCAGTTCCGAATAACATAGCAGTACCAATTACATATATATGATCTCAAGTTACGTTAAATGACATCAAGCGACTATTCAACAATGGAATTTCAAATGGAGATTTGCAGTTACAAATGACAATGAGAATTTCAAATTTCTGAACAGCTATCTAAATTGAGAAAATCTGTGATTTGGCTACTAAAAACAGCCATTTTGCTCAATGTTTCAGTAATTTTTTTTTTTTGTCTGGATTTACATAAGAATGCATTTACATAAAATCTTTACTCATGTTTCGTGAATAAGGCTCAATGAGTTGTCTGTCACTACACTGCATGTTTTCTGAGTGCAAAAATGTAAATGCATAAAATATAGTAGCGGTTGAATGTCGCAGAGACCATAGAGACCTGTATTGATTGGCTGCATCTCGTCGAATCTCTCCTGATTGGCTATTGTTGGAGGAGGACAGACAGAAAGCGGGATGATTGGGAAGCGGATGATGGCAGACAGTAAAGAGGTTATGGTTTCTTTCTAAATTCCTCCTCAATTTCTTGTAGCTGTAAGATGTTTTGTGTGTGTGTGTGTGTGTGTGTGTGTGTATATGTATAATATGTATAATATGTATAATTTATATATATACACTCACCTAAAGGATTATTAGGAACACCTGTTCAATTTCTCATTAATGCAATTATCTAATCAACCAATCACATGGCAGTTGCTTCAATGCATTTAGGGGTGTGGTCCTGGTCAAGACAATCTCCTGAACTCCAAACTGAATGTCAGAATGGGAAAGAAAGGTGATTTAAGCAATTTTGAGCGTGGCATGGTTGTTGGTGCCAGACGGGCCGATCCGAGTATTTCACAATCTGCTCAGTTACTGGGATTTTCACGCACAACCATTTCTAGGGTTTACAAAGAATGGTGTGAAAAGGGAAAAACATCCAGTATGCGGCAGTCCTGGGGGTGAAAATGCCTTGTTGATGCTAGAGGTCAGAGGAGAATAGGCCGACTGATTCAAGCTGATAGAAGAGCAACTTTGCCTGAAATAACCACTCGTTACAACCGAGGTATGCAGCAAAGCATTTGTGAAGCCACAACACGCACAACCTTGAGGCGGATGGGCTACAACAGCAGAAGACCCCACCGGGTACCACTCATCTCCACTACAAATAGGAAAAAGAGGCTACAATTTGCAAGAGCTCACCAAAATTGGACAGTTGAAGACTGGAAAAATGTTGCCTGGTCTGATGAGTCTCGATTTCTGTTGAGACATTCAGATGGTAGAGTCAGAACATGGATCCATCATGCCTTGTTACCACTGTGCAGGCTGGTGGTGGTGGTGTAATGGTGTGGGGGATGTTTTCTTGGCACACTTTAGGCCCTTTAGTGCCAATTGGGCATCGTTTAAATGCCACGGCCTACCTGAGCATTGTTTCTGACCATGTCCATCCCTTTATGGCCACCATGTACCCATCCTCTGATGGCTACTTCCAGCAGGATAATGCACCATGTCACAAAGCTCGAATCATTTCAAATTGGTTTCTTGAACATGACAATGAGTTCACTGTACTAAAATGGCCCCCACAGTCACCAGATCTCAACCCAATCGAGCATCTTTGGGATGTGGTGGAACGGGAGCTTCGTGCCCTGGATGTGCATCCCACAAATCTCCATCAACTGCAAGATACTATCCTATCAATATGGGCCAACATTTCTAAAGAATGCTTTCAGCACCTTGTTGAATCAATGCCACGTAGAATTAAGGCAGTTCTGAAGGCAAAAGGGGGTCAAACACAGTATTAGTATGGTGTTCCTAATAATCATAATATGTGTATATATATATAATATCATCCGAAGTGTGATGAGAGACATGAAAAAAGGAACGGATAAGCGGTCATTATAAAGCCTTGCTACTGATGACGATCATTATCGGTCATATAATGTTGCGACTGTCAACTCAGAATCAAACGTTTCAGAGAGCTGTGTATTAATAATTTTAATGTACACTTGATTTCCTAACCTGGCCATATTCTGTTGCACCTGCTGTGCTTTCCCAGCCCCAAGGGTCCTAGGGCCTGACTGGCTTCCTCTCTGAGCCTGCATTTCATCTACTTTAATGAATTCATGTAGAGGCTGATGAGTAATGGATGGCCCTTGCAGTACCACACTAACAAGCTGGGAACTATCTGACATCTAGCTATCTACACTTACCATTTTGTGAAACACTAACGTTATATGGACCTGCGTTCAGGGCACCTCTCAACAGGTTCACTAAACGTCTTGCTGCGTTCTGTATTTCCACCTATTTTCAGTTATTATCAAAGACAGAAAACACACATATAAACGCACAATAAATCTTACAGGAGAAATTTAGAAAGAAACCATAACCTCTTTACTGTCTGCCATCATCTGATTCCCAATCTTCCCAGTTCCCTCCTTTTGGAAAAATAAAACCCATTATATTAGGAAATCACAGTTAGTGAAAGAGTATGATAAGGGAGGTATCAACTCCTTGGACTTTGATGCTTGGGGCATTTAAGAGTAAATGGTTGAAATCATACTTATCACAACCTTACTCTGTGGTTTCACATACCTAGATCTCTATTTAATAAATTGTGTGGGCTTGAATTTCTTTTTAAAATGTGATTTTGAGGTAACTAAGATTCCTATTAAATGATCAAACTTCCACAAACAACTTCTCCAATACTGTAAAATTATATTTATACATTTCTCCCCATGGATCCACTCTATGGAATAACAGGGTCATTACAATGAATAGGAAATCATTGTTTAAAGGTGATTAGTATGAGACTGGTATTGTGTTTGTAAATGATATATTATCTAATATATCATTTACAAACACAATACCAGTCTCCTATTGTGTTCGATAATGTTAACTTCTTGGAACATATTGCCTTTTTGCTCAAGTATAATCTTAACCGCACTAATAGAGAATATAATAAAATGTGTAAATCAATATCATTACCATTATTACAGTTAATTCAAAACACATTGATGTATGTGAGAATAAGACTTTTACCAACCTTACCAAATCTAGTAATTAATGAATGTAATTTACATTACAGTAAAGGTAATAATAAATGTATTAATGATTTTTTGAAATCTAGAATGTTTTTGGATTATAATAGAGGATTGTGTGTACAAGTTCCAAACATGAATGCCTTGTCCATAGATAAACCCCATTTCAAATTCATCAACTGGCCCATTTCCCCTAAAGTCAAAGAGACTCACTTTAAAATAATTTATAGAATATATCCGGTTGCTGACTTTCTTAGAAAGAGGTTTCAATTTGAAGTAGATCCCTGTGTATTTTGTTAGGCTGCTGATGAGGCTCTTGTTCTTTTTATGTCCTATGGGTAAAAGCTTCTGGTCTCATTTACATAATTGCGTGTCATTTAAGATTGATGACATCTTGACGTTTGACTTCTCACAAATTGTCTTTTATATGGATAATGTAGATTCATCCCTATCTGATTTGGTTAATATGATTGAATATGATATTTGCCCATGAGAACATTGTCGTAAGCGGAGGTATTCGAAGCCTTCTTTTTCATGGTTTATGAACTATTATAAATTGTGTTTTCCTCACTGAAAAAGTAATGTCTAGTAAAATTGCAAGACAGATGTGTAGTGATATATCCAGACAATTGTTTTTATAAATATCCACTTGTATGCTACGTCTAAAGGATGCTTTTATTTAATTTTTTCTTTAATATTTGTATTTTTTATTAATACCCCTTGTTGTTTGCTTTTTGTTGTTCAGTATTGTGTAGGGGACACTTTCTTTTCATTTACACTGACAATAATTGTATTGTTCCTATTGATGTATATTTCTTATTTCTCCCCTAAGAGTTAAAAAAAAAAAAAAAAAATTCTTGTAAAAAAATAATAAAATAAGTTCCCGCTATCTGTCAGTCCTCGTCCAACAACAGCGTATGTATGTATGTGCGTATGTATGTATGTATGTATGTATGTATGTATGTATGTATGTATGTATGTATTTTCAGCTGCGCGTGTGTGCGCAGAAAATATGAGAGAGAAGCATTGAAGTTGCACGTGAGGAAAATTATTAGACATTGTTTTCTGAGGTGCTATGACAGATGATTGCATAATTCCTAGAAATACTTGCGCTCCATTTTCCGAGCTGCTCTCTTGAGAGCATGAGTGTGATCATTGTACCATGGTGCAGGGCTTATTTCTTTAATTTTCTTTAATCGAAGTGGGGCAACAATATCAAGAGTGCTAGAGAAGACTGCATTTATATATTTTGTTATTTCATCAAGTTCTTCTGGGCTTTGGGGTTTATTGAGTGTATGAGATAGATCTGGAAGATTATTAGTGAAGCTATCTTTAGTGGTCGAAAGAATAGTTCTACCTGAACGATAGCGTGGTGTAGATTGAGTAACATTAGCTGATTGCAGCATACAAGAGACGAGGTAATGATCCGAGATGTCATCGCTCTGCTGCAGAATTTCTATATTATCAACATCAACTCCATATGACAGAATTAAATCTAGCGTATGGTTATGACAATGAGTTGGTCCTGTTACATTTTGTCTGACTCCAAGAGAGTTGAGAATATCGATAAATGCTAATCCCAATGTATCATTTTCATTATCTATGTGAATGTTGAAGTCGCCAACAATTAAAGCTCTATGTACAGCAACTACAAGATCTGATAAACGATTAGCAAATTCACCAAGGAAATCAGAATAAGGCCCGGGTGATCTCTACATTGTAGCAAGGACAAAAGATGACAGAGATTGTTTATTTATATCTGACGGTGTCACATTAAGCATTATTAGTTCAAAAGACTTACATTTGTATCCTGTCCTCTGAGTAACACCAAAAACTTCACTGTAAATATTAGCAACACCTCCTCCTCGACCCTTCAGACGTGGCTCATGTTTATAACAACAACCTGGGGGAGTAGATTCATTTAAACTAATATATTCATCCGGTTTAAGCCAGGTTTCAGTCAAACAGAGTGCATCCAATTTATGATCCGTAATCATTTCATTAACAATTAGTGCTTTGGTAGAAAGAGATCTAATGTTTAGTAGCCCTATTTTTATATGATGTGTATTTTTAATTAGTTTGTTTTGTTCAAGTTTGACCTTAATCAAATTTTTTCTAAATTATTTAGTGAGGGTATTGTGTTTGGTAGTTCGGGGAACAGACACCGTCTCTATGAGACATCGAGGTGATACAGTCTCTGTGTTGTATTTTATGACGTTAGTACCGACATGGATAACAATTTTCGAAAATCTATGTTTAGCATTAGCCAGCACTTGTAAATTTGATTTGATGTCAGACGCTCTGGCCCCCCGAATTGCAATTAACAATAGTGGCTAGAGTCTCTATTTCCACATTCCTTAAAATAGAATTGCAGATAACAAGGGCTCTTTCAACATGATTCTCAGTGGGTGTATCACTGAGTGGGGAGAATCGATTGCAAACCCTAACAGTAACGGGAGAGTGGTGTCTCTTTGCTGAGTGAGTATGCCGCCTGCTGCAGGGGCTCTACAGCCGGAACCAAAGTGTTTATGTTGCTCTCTGTACTACTACTCGCATCCAAAACAGTATCTACCGGCTTCTCTTTCTCACTTACCTCCACTATCGTTCGGATGCGAGTCTCTATCTCATTAAACTTCTCCGTCAGCCTGACTAATTACTTACATTTATCAGATGTGAATCCCTCACTGCTGACGGAGGAGGCTATTGTAAACATGTGACATGCAATGCAGGAAGAAATAACATTAGCGGCTGCCATGACTTACCGCAAATTGTTTGTTGTTAGTTGTTCCTGAGCAGTGAGGGTTTGAGATTGCTGTGAATCCCTCACAAAATTGTTTGTTGGTGGTGGTGGTTGTTCTTGATAAGCGGTGCTTTGAGATCGATGCAATAATCTGTGTACCGCAGAAGAGAAAAACAACGGGTGCGCGCTGAAAAAAAGCATGCAGATTAATCGCGATAAGAGAATAATACGAGGGAAACCCGATGCATGCTTAAAAATGGCAGATGTTAAGGATTAAAGGCTGAAAACAGATATATAAGCGATGCTAAAAAAAAAAAAAAAAAAACTAGCAGGCTACAAACACAGACTCTAGCTAGGTGCCAGCAGCAACGGGTAAAATACACGCAGATGAAACAGTAGAAAAGTGGAAAAACCTGAAACGCTGTAAAATGACAAAGGATATAACGATGGACAATGAATATAACGATGAAGAATAAGAATAAGCAATGCTAAGCAGCCTAAGCAGGCTACAAACAAACTCTCGTGCCGCCGGCAACAGGAAGTCCAATGAAGAAGGGTCTCTACAGCCCTTACTTCATCGTACCCAAAAAAGTCGGTGGTTTGCAGCCAATCTTGGACTTGCAAGTTCTCAACTGGGCTTTACACAAACTCCCGTTCAGAATGCTCAAGCAGAAACGGATTTTAACCTGCATTCGGCATCAGACTGGTTCACAGCGGTAGACCTGAAGTACACGTACTTCCACTACATCGACCCTTCCAACGGTTCACGTTCGATGGCTAGGCGTTTCAGTTAAGGTCCTCCCCTTCGCCCTGTCCCTGTCCCCTCGCGTCTTCACCAAGGTGGTCCAGCTGATTTGGGGCCGGTTCGGCATGGCACAGGTAGATCTCATTGCCTCCCAAGACAATTCCCACTGCCCGCTCTGATAATCCCTAACAGAGGCCCCTCTTAGGACAGATGCGCTGGCACACAGCTGGCCCCGGGGCCTGAGCAAGTACGCATTTCCCACAGTTAGACACCTTGCTCTGGTGCTGCGTAAGGTCAGGGAGGTCGAGGAACAAGTCACCTTAGTGGCTCCTTACTGGCCTACTCAGACTTGGTTCTCGGATCGCACGTTCCTCGTGACGGCACCTTCCTGGCAAATTCCCCTGATGGGACACCCTCTGGCATCCACGCCCAGACCTCTGGAACCTCCACATCTGGCCCCAGGACGGGACGCGGAAGATCTGAGTGACCTAACAGCTGTGGTCATAGACACGATCAACCAAGCTAAAGCTGCTTTAAGCTGTAAAGTGGCGCTTGTACACAAATTGTGTTCTTCCCGGTCTGAAGACCCACAGTGATGTGCAGTTCGGTTAGTGCTTTCATTCCTGCAAAAAAGGTGGAGGGGAGGCTGTCCCCTCCACCTTGAAGGTGTATGTAGCCGCTATCATGGCCCACCACGACGCAGTGGACGACGCAGTGGACGACAAGTCCTTGGGTAAGCACAACTTGATTATCAGGTTCCTTAGAGGCGCCTGGAGGCTGAATGCTCCCCGGCCAAGCATGTTCCCCTCCTGGAAACTCTCAGTGGTCTTCTCAGGCCTTCAGAGACCCCCCTTCAAGCCGCTTGACTCAGTTGAGCTCAAAACCCTCTCCTTGAAGATGGCCCTCCTGATAGCGCTAGCTTCCATGAAGAGGGTTGGGGACCTGCAATTTTTAAATGGGACCCCTTGTGTCACTACATTCGACACACTGTCGAATGATTTGACAGAAGGGGAACGTCATGGTTACTGTTGTAACCCATGTTCCCTGGAGGGATCGAGACGTTGTGTCCCCCTTGCCACAACACTAGACCTACCACTGTAAACGGCTGTACCTTATTCTCGGCTCCTCAGTGCAAAAACCTGACTGACAGACTCACGCCCGCCTACTTCCCTTTATACCCGTATGTCCGGGGGCGGGACATGCAAATTCTGTCTTCCAATTTCTCATTGGCCTTTTCTCAAGTTCAGAGGTATGCAAGACTCTCAAGAAAGACCCCTTGTGTCACTACATTCGACACAACATCTTATTCCCTCCATCATTTGCTACAAAATGACGTGAGAACCATTCTGATCACTCATTCACACAAAACAATATAGTAATTTAACTTCTGTAAGACGCTTTTAGTGTTAGAAAGGAATATGCGATGAATGATCATGAATATTGATATGATTCACACCTGAGGAGACAAAGACCCCCTCCCCTGGTAACAGAATAAAATGTAATATCTGATGCATATACTCTTATATACTTTTTTTCAGGATGCTTTGATGAATAGAACATTCAAAATAACAGCATTTATCTGAAATAGAAAGCTTTTGTAACATTATAAATGTCTTTACTGTCACTTCAATATAATGTCAATATAATGCATCCTTGCTGAATAAAAGTATTAATTTCTTTAAAAAAATAGCGATTTTCTTACTGACCCCAAACTTTTGAATGGTAGTGTATAATGTTACTAAAGCATTTTATTTCAGATAAATTCTGTTATTTTGAACTTTCTATTCATATTTTAAAACTTTAAAAACCAGACTTGCTAAATATCTCAAAACATGTGAATATGCACAAAAGGTATGATTACATTTAATGCATTGTCATGGCAACATTATTTAAGATATCAAGAATCCCTTCAGAATTTTAAATCTACACTGTCTTGACATTATTCTAAAACATTTTTAAGCAATTCAGGCTAATGTAATAGGGATATTTCAAAGTCTGTTAAAAATGACACACTTCCTTCTGCCAGTTAGTGGCACTATGGCCGTGACCCACAATAGCCACATCAATGTGATAAGCCTGCAAGGACAAACAGTTGGCAAAATTTTTATGTTTATAATTTTCTGCATGCAAAAGATATGAAACATATACTTATTCAATTTTTTTTTACATTATGTTATTGCTTCGCCATGGCAACACATTCGATATATCAAAAATCCCTTTGCAATTTAGCATTATCAATGTCTTGGCATGATGTCGCCCACAATTGGTACCTGTAACATGAAATCCCTATATCAAATTCCTGAGCATATATTTTTCAAACAATCCAAAATAGCCAACTTCCTTTTGGGCAGAGCTTATGACTGTCAGTTCAAAAGTTGTCTGGCTTGATGAGATCTATATATGTACAAAGTTTGGTGACTGTGGCTCAAAAGGGATGTGCTACATAGCCCCCCGAATATTCCCATGTTCTAGGTGGAGCCACAGAGCCCCCACCTGCCACTTTGCCACACCCTAATTGCCAGTGACTCGCACATGTACCCCAAAAGTACCGAAAAGAAGAATACAAATAAATAAAATAATAATAATCCTTAGCAGAACAATAGGGCCTTGCACTTTCAGTGTGTGGACCCTAAATATAGCTGCAAGCAGCGATGATGGGCCCAAGCACCATGGGATCATTTCCGCTCAGTGGCTTTCAGAAAACAATGCATGATGGACACAGCAACAACTCAACATTAATGTAAACTTAGACCCTAATCATATAATGAGTAATAGATGATATATGCCACCATTCCAGTTTGACTACAACAAAAATATTCCATCAGCAGTGTTTAAACAATTTAAGCAATTGGGGTAAATTGTAAGTGCCACACTTCCTTTTGCCAGTTGGTGGCGCTATGACCGTGACCCACAATATCTACGTGCATGTGATTATCCCCCAAGAAAAAACAAAGTCAATTTTAATCGAAATCACACAATGCATGCAGAAGATATGAGACACTTCCTGTTTCCCTATTTTTGCCATTCATTTACTGAATCGCCATGGCAACACCGTTTGATATTTAAAAATCTATCTATATTTTGCTGTTTAATTTGACATTTTTGCTAATAATTTAATATAATTATTTATTGAAAAAATTTTGATCTAATATTGTAATGAAGTTGTTTATCATTTTTATTTATCCATAAACCGGCTTTAAATTAACAAATGTAATTTATGGCATTAGGTGTTAAGATAGTCTTAGGTAGATTTTTATATGAGCGCAGAAGCAATTTAGGTTTGTAATTTCATTGCAATCCTGTCATTGCATTTTTTCTCTGCGCACTGTCAAAACAAAAAGTACATTAACTTTGAGTCTGCATTCGATATTCATACGTAAAACTGTTTAAATAGCCTCTAAAATAATGTAGGGCAATGAGGACATAAATTAGTTTTGAATACTGCATGTTTGCCCAAAGCATTATTCAAAGCATAAATTACTAACTGGTTACCAACAAAACTATTTGTCATGGTTCCGGCATTTTTGCCGGCTCATACTGTTGTTTTTTTCTCTCCCTCGTATCTCACAGGTGGATCGGCATCGATCTCGGGGAGATGCTGATCACAGCAATGATTTACTCGTCCGTTACCATCTGCTTCACTCTGATTGCACTCTCTACTTATTCCTTGTGTGTCACCTCGTTATTTGCCAGTTTAGTGTGAACTGTCATGTTAACTGTGCTCTCTTGTGTAGTTGGAGTATGCTCTTGTGTCTGTTTTTTGCACCTCTGTAGAGGTGCGGTTACCTTCCTGCTTGCCATCACCCTCGACAGTTCTGTGTGCAGGTCATGTGGAGGAGGATTCCTCTGTCTCTGCCCACGTCTTGGGGACTACATCATTTGGAATTTGCTTCAACACATAAGCTTCAACGGACTCTCTTTGGATTGTTCCTGACTTCCACAAAGCACACACCTATCATACGAACACACCCTTCACTAGCCCATTGTGGCACGCTGGATTTCAGCCTTCTGCAGCAGGCACCAGGTGCGCCTTATCTTGACATTGAGAACTTTGTTAATAAAACTATTGAATTGTCATCTCTGCTTTTTTGTCCTTTTTCCTCTCCGTGACACTGTTGATCAACGACCTTGCCACAACGTCATCATGATGGACTGTCACCACTCCAAAGTTACGTTGTGGTAACGAATACAGAATTTAATATTTTCCGGTGGTCACAACATAATCTATTACATTGCCACGACTGAAGTTTGGTCATCTAATTACGGTGTTGTTAGGAAATGGCCACGTAATTTGGCTAGCTGGAAATAAATATTTTAGTGCATAATAACTGCATATGCAGGTAGCAATCCAAAAAATAAATACAAAATTGCACAAAAACTTTGCATACATTTAAGTGAAAGCTGTGGGTATTGAAATACCCTTAATTTTTTATCATAATTTTCTGCCTCAGAGAATTCAATAAAACTTTTCTAGACCTTCGGTGCGATTCATGCCATTATGAAAAGTTTCACAGTGAATAAGACGCTGTATGCCCATCATACATTACGTGGCAGTCAACTAATAAATACCAATTTACATTTTAAAAACACTTCCATGCACGAAAGCCAGAAGCAATAATACAAAGAAATTGCTAAATTTTTAATAATAAATTATACATTTTGCTTGCAATAAATTTTGCTTCATCAGTGTACACAGTACACAGTTACTTGATCTGACAGTGAATGCTCAAGCAGCCTATTTTACACTTAGAAAACTCCTGATGTTGCTATAACAATACAAAAAGCACATACCAATTTGCTTGAAGTGAAAATGTGCAGTAACGAATAATAAATAATAGGCAAGTGTGATCAAACTTTTTTTTTTGTTGATTAGATTGAACTTTATTGGTATTGTGCATAATACAAGTACTGAGCCAATGAAATGCAGTTCATGTTCTACAGAGTTCTAGTCTTACACTGAGGGGATGTTATGTTTGTGTCCGTATTCACCGTTTTATAAATTATTTCAATGTAAAAGTGCACTAGATAGACGTTTTTGAAGGCTTGTTTTTGTTTTTAGACACCATGCTATGTTAACGCATTAAAGCATGTGAATGGCACATAACACTGCGCTGAAATTTCAAATAAATATTTTTAATATAAGCTAATGGATTATGGGCCATAGAGAGTGATGTCATTGCTCCCGAATACAAGCTGTTATATTTGTAAGATACTGATGTTGTTATTTTGCTAGCCATCTTAAACATATCTTTAAATGTATCTGTCGTTCTATTGAAAAACATAGTTAACCGAAGAACGTAGTTACACACACTTAGAACTTTTGTTCATCAATCTTGCCACAACATCGTAATGATGGACTGGCAATTGTCCAAAGTTACATTGTGGCTATGAATATAGGAAATTCACTTTTCCGGTTGTCACAACTTAATCAAATACATTGCCACAACAAGAGTTTGGTTATCAAATTAAGGTGCAGTTGGGTAATGCAAGAGAACATATCTAAGGTTAAAATAGATGTACAATAAATCCGTAAACTATAACATGATGTACATCTGCAATATTACAATTTTCTGATTTTTAAATCTGGTATATAGCCATATATGAACAATACATTTAGAGTTAATATATTTGTACTATGTACTATATACAAAGCAAGTACCCATGCGTAGGTCTTATGGATTAAGGTACCAGTCTTCATTGCAACTAGTACTAGTTCATTAATTGGAGTTACAATCAAATTATAAATATCCATGAATTTGCGATACAACTGCATTTCCACAGGAACCACATAGTAACAATTTTGCTACGGATTTGCCAATGTAGAGAAAAAAAAATACTCCAAAGTACCATTACATTTTCTATTAAACACATCAACAAATTCTAAATGTTCCTTAGCTTGACAAAACTGTCAATCTGGAATAAACTTCACATAAAAGGAAAAAAAAAAATTTTTTTTAAGTGTACGCGTGGATGGAGAGTGCATGCATATCCAATGTTATTCTGCTAATAAAGTCCTATAGGCCTATCAGCTTTGTAACAGTGGGAATAGTGTTAGGTAAAGGGAACATTAACACAAAGTTAGTTCTAAATAAAAATATACTATAGGAAAACTGTACTTTGGGTGGCAGTGCTGCAAAACTCATGAGTATTAATTATTTTATGAACAATAAGAGTTTATTTTAAATCACCTATTTTGATAAACAGTCATTCTTAATGGCCTATTCAATCACTCAAATAGATATTTCACATTATATGGAAATTTTATCTGTACGACTGCCACCAGTCTTGGGATTTTGTTAGTCAATATAAACACATCAGCAATTTAATCAAGAACATGACTGATTGGACTCGTTTACTTTTTGTGTCTAGTTTTTAGAGGTGCTGGTTTCTAATTCACCTTTCTAATTGTTATTGTAATAAACCAATATTACATCTGTATGTCAGTGGATGGGTGTTACACTTTAAAAATAAAATGCAATAAAAGATGCGTGGAGACGAGAGTAGCGGAAACACGGACACATTTATTGACAGTTCTATATTTGAAAGTTAGAAAGAAATAAAACCCCAGTGAACTCTAAAGTTCAGACGGCGATGAACACAAACTCTCCGCTCCAGCAAAGGGAATCTGCACGAGAGCATCGGTGACCAAGATGGCACATGCACAGCTCACGAACACCCATCGCACAAAAAAGCCATGAAACACTCTGCGTGCCAGTGCTCTCCATTAACAATCAGCTCACCTGGTTACCCCACACTTGAGAGCGATTAAGAGAGAGAGAGAGAGAGAGATAATGACAAAACACACGCTCTACATACACACAAACTATACGGCCGAGAAGGCAATCACAGTGGGGGACATATTTCTATTTATATTATATAGCTTTTCTATTTCCTGGAAAAGAGCGTGAGCTTCAGAAAAAACTACTGATACTAAGCGACACTGATAACGGCTACAACAAATATTTATCATAAATTTAAAATAACACATTCCAGCACCGGATCGGCAATCAAAACATATATAGGCTAGATGAAACAGAAACTCCAAATCAATAAATTGAGATATTTAACACATGAAATGAGAATTATAATTAACTGAAGAACGTAGTTACACATACTTCATATACATAACATAGTAAAGTGGGATCTCTTCTAGAAATGACATGAAAAATCTTCTCGTGTTATTTTGGGAATCATTCATGGAGCTTGGCTGACCTCTATTGGACATTTCTTGAAAATTGTCAGAACTAGGTTAGAAAATATGGCATGATTTTCTAGCATTTTTACATTTCAATTGATATTTGTATTATATTTTATTTATATTTAAAAAAAAAAAAATTCTGTTAGTTTGTCAGAAAACAATGCAAAGTGTACACATGCATTAGGCATTTGACATTATTCTACACAATTTTGAAGCAACTTGGTAAAAATAAGAGTCTCTTTTAAGAGCCATGCTTCCTGTTAACTGTCACTGGCCAACAGGTGGGCCATTTGAATGTGGCTATAAAACAAATGCTTTGTGAGCAACAGTACTTACATTTCATGTTCTCTGCTTATGATCCAATCCATTGACTGAATAAAAAACAGCGTGCATTTCATTGTGAGTGTCCACTGTTGAAAATGCAATTACCACATCAGATTGGTTAAGCAACATTATTACCTTCTGGTTTAAATTCAGTTAATATTTTTGAATCTGAGATTTAGCAGCTTTATTCACCTGAAATGTCCACTAACATTAAGACAATTGTTTTTAATGGAATACAGGATAAGCTATTATGTATGCTATTATTGTACTACTGTATGCCTGTCTGGGAACTTGTTCATTTTGCATTCTATCAAAACTGAGATGAACAAAAAACCTTTACAATACAAGCACTGTTTGCAGACATTGCTTGACGCGAGTGCCGTATACTGGTAGGCTAATACATCGATGTTTGATTATTTATTTATTCTGACATCACCTGGGAATATATAGTGCGCGGTGCATATAGAGCCGCCACAGGTGAGCCCGAAACTGCACACAGACACAATCCCTTCTGTTTTTAAACAGGCACTCGCTGCTAATTCAGACAGACATGAAACAAACACTAAAGTGCTCAGGGTGTTCATTACCAAAGTTAATGCGTTGATGAAGATGTGGGGTTTCCACATATGATTAAAGCACTCATGTTGCATTATGACATCTCTTCTAGCATACATTTTTACTTCACGGTTATTCATTCTATAGTGATGTACAACTTCTGAATATACGTTGAGTTGAATATAAAATGCACATTATGTTGATGCATAAATGCAGGTATTAAGTTAAATGTTAAGTTAGTAATTAGAGCATTTTATGTTAGTTAACAGAAATTAACCATGGTTTTATTCAGTAATACTGTAGTAGCTATGACTGAAGTAACAATGACTGCTGTCACCACTGTTTTCTTGGCAGAAATCATAGTTTTGTTACAATTAACCATTGTTTTACAATAGTAACTGTAATTTCCATATAGTAAACTTGATTTGACTAAAGTATTGTAATGTATCTCTGACAGTAACTAAGTTCATTTTATGGTTAATTTGATTTTATGGCAGGAGTATTTAAGTAGAGAAGACAGCAGCAGATGGGGAGAGACAGATCCATGGAGCTGTGTGTGACTGTGCCACTGTGACTGCTGAAAAGCAAGGCTGTTGAGTGATGTGTTTATTTATTGTGCAGTAAAGCATGTTTATGTTTTGATGTACACTGAAAAGTGCGGCATTAAAGTAGGAGGAAATCTATTGTAATTGACGGTATTATTAGATTCCTCCGGTAGGAGGGAATCTATTGTATTTGACAGTATTATTAGATTCCTCCGTAAGGAGGGAATCTATTGTATTTGTCGGTTTTATTATTATTATTATTATTATTATTAGATTCCTCTGTAAGGAGGGAATCTATTGTATTTGACAGTATTATTATTATTATTATTAGATTCCTCCGTAGGAGGGAATCTATTGTAATTGATGGTTTTATTATTATTATTATTAGATTCCTCCGTAAGGAGGGAATCTATTGTATTTGACGGTTTTATTATTATTATTATTATTATTATTATTAGATTCCTCTGTAAGGAGGGAATCTATTGTATTTGACGGTTTTATTATTATTAGATTCCTCCGTAGGAGGGAATCTATTGTAATTGATGGTTTTATTATTATTATTATTATTATTATTATTATTATTATTAGATTCCTCCGTAAGGAGGAATCTATTGTATTTGATGGTTTTATTATTATTATTATTATTATTATTAGATTCCTCCGTAAGAAGGGAATCTATTGTATTTGACGGTTTTATTAGATTCCTCCGTAGGAGGGAATCTATTGTAATTGATGGTTTTATTATTATTATTATTATTATTATTATTAGATTCCTCCGTAAGGAGGGAATCTATTGTATTTGACGGTTTTATTATTATTAGATTCCTCCGTAAGGAGGGAATCTATTGTATTTGACGGTTTTATTATTATTATTAGATTCCTCCGTAAGGAGGGAATCTATTGTATTTGATGGTTTTATTGTTATTAGATTCCTCCGTAAGGAGGGAAACTATTGTATTTGTCGGTTTTATTATTATTAGATTCCTCCGTAAGGAGGGAATCTATTGTATTTGTCGGTTTTATTATTATTAGATTCCTCCGTAGGAGGGAATCTATTGTAATTGATGGTTTTATTATTATTATTAGATTCCTCCGTAAGGAGGGAATCTATTGTATTTGATGGTTTTATTATTATTATTATTAGATTCCTCCGTAAGGAGGGAATCTATTGTATTTGATGGTTTTATTAGATTCCTCCGTAGGAGGGAATCTATTGTAATTGATGGTTTTATTATTATTATTAGATTCCTCCGTAAGGAGGGAATCTATTGTATTTGTCGGTTTTATTAGATTCCTCCGTAAGGAGGAATCTATTGTATTTGTCGGTTTTAATTATTATTATTATTATTATTAGATTCCTCCGTAGGAGGGAATCTATTGTAATTGATGGTTTTATTATTATTAGATTCCTCCGTAGGAGGAATCTATTGTAATTGATGGTTTTATTATTATTATTAGATTCCTCCGTAGGAGGGAATCTATTGTAATTGATGGTTTTATTATTAGATTCCTCCGTAGGAGGGAATCTATTGTAATTGATGGTTTTATTATTATTATTAGATTCCTCCGTAGGAGGGAATCTATTGTAATTGATGGTTTTTTTATTATTAGATTCCTCCGTAGGAGGGAATCTATTGTAATTGATGGTTTATTATTATTATTATTATTATTATTATTATTATTATTATTATTATTATTCTTCTTCTCCTTGAGCCCCAATAGCTCAAAAAGTCACTGGCCAAAAATTTTCTAAATTGGCACATTGATACTCCATGCCAACGGGTACCCCCAAACCAAGAATGGCCCACATTCGCCCATAGGTGGCGCTTACAGGCCACGCCCAAAAAAACAAAATTCAAAGTGATACAATTTCCACGCCATTTGTCCAAATCTTCTGAAATTTGGTGTACATGCCTCATTCCTCATGGGGAACAAAAAGCCTCAAGAACCCATAACTTCCGCCATGATGGATTTTCCCGTACGTTGAAAATTTGCGAAAACCTACAAAACTCTTCTTCTCCTGAACCGTAGCTCCAATTGACTTGTAATTTGGTACACATGTGTAGAATGGACATCCTTGAAAACGTTACTTAGGAAAAATGAATACGATACAAAATGGCTGAAAGGGGCGTGTTTATGTAAATGTCCAAATTTTAACAATATATACGTGTCAATAAATCAAATGTAATTTTGACTGATGGTTTTTCAAACCTAACATGCTTAAAGATGACATCACTCTGAAGTACTGTGCAAAGAATGGCCATGCCAAAATTCCCATTTTCTGGTCAAAAATGTTCTAATTTGGTAAATTAATAGTACAGGCCAACAGGAATCCACAAACCAAGAATGACCGACATACGCCACTAGGGGGCACTACAGGACAAGCCAAAATTCCCATTTTCTGGTCAAAAATTTTCTAATTCGGTACAAGAAAAGTACAGGCCAACAGGAATCCACAAACCAAGAATGACCGACATTCGCCACTAGGGGGCACTACAGGACAAGCCAAAATTCCCATTTTCTGGTCAAAAATTTTCTAATTTGGTACTTTGATACTACAGGCCAACAGGAACCCACATACCAAGTGTGGCCCACATTCAGCCCTTAGGGGCGCTACAGGCTACTCCAAAATTTCGTTTTCTGGTCAAAAACGTTCTAATTTGGTACATTGATACTGCAGGTCAACAGGAACCCTCAAACCAAGAATGGCCAACATTCGCCCCTAGGGGGCACTACAGGCCATGCCGAAATTCCCATTTTCTGGTCAAAAATGTTCTAATTTGGTACATTAATAGTACAGGCCAAAAGGAATCCACAAACCAAGAATGACCGACATTCACCACTAGGTGGCGCTAGAGGCCAGCTCGAAATTCCCATTTTCTGGTCAAAAAAGTTATAATTTGGTACATTGATACTACAGGCCAACAGGAACCCACAAACCAAGTATGGCCCACATTCGCCATTAGGGGGCTTACAGGCCACTCCCAAAATTTCGTTTTCTGGTCAAAAATTTTCTAATATGGTACATTGATACTACTGGCCAACAGGAACCCACAAACAAAGAATGGCCAACATTCAGCCTCTAGGGGCACTAGAGGCCACGCCGAAATTCCCATTTTATGGTCAAAAATGTTCTAATTTGGTACATTGATGCTACAGGTCAACAGGAACCCTCAAACCAAGAATGGCCAACATTCACCCCTAGGGGGCGCTACAGGTAATTCCCAAATGTCCCATTTTCTGGTCAAATATTTTCTAATTATGTACATTGATACTACAGGCCAACAGGAACCCACAAACCAAGAGGGTTTATCCCCAACCATCTACTGATCAATTTTAAAAGATTTGCTATTTTGAGGAGGAATCCGCATTGCTGCTTGCAGCTATATTTATTATTATTATTATTATTATTCTTCTCCTTGAGCCCCAATAGCTCAAAAAGTCACTGGTCAAAAATTTTCTAAATTGGCACATTGATACTCCATGCCAACGGGTACCCCCAAACCAAGAATGGCCCACATTCAGCCCATAGGTGGCGCTTACAGGCCACGCCCAAAAAAACAAAATTCAAAGTGATACAATTTCCACGCCATTTGTCCAAATCTTCTGAAATTTGGTGTACATGCCTCATTCCTCATGGGGAACAAAAAGCCTCAAGAACCCATAACTTCCGCCATGATGGATTTTCCCGACGCTGAAAATTTGCTGAAAACCTACAAAACTCTTCTTCTCCTGAACCGTGAGCTCCAATTGACTTGAAATTTGGTACACATGTGTAGAATGGACATCCTTGAAAACGCTACTTAGGAAAAATGAATACGATACAAAATGGCTGAAAGGGGCGTGTTTATGTAAATGTCCAAATTTTAACAATATATACGTGTCAATAAATCAAATGTAATTTTGACTGATGGTTTTTCAAACCTAACATGCTTCAAGATGACATCACTCTGAAATACTAGCGCAAAGAATGGCCAACATTCGCCCTTAGGGGGCTTACAGGCCATGCAGAAATTCCCATTTTCTGGTCAAAAATGTTCTAATTTGGTACATTGATACTACAGGCCAACAGGAACCCACAAACCAAGTATGGCCCACATTCAGCTCTTAGGGGGCTTAAAGGCCACGCCAAAATTCCCATTTTCTGGTCAAACATTTTCTAATTTGGTACATTGTTTCTATAGGCCGACAGGAACCCACAAACCAAGAATGGCCCACATTCAGCCTCTAGGGGCACTACAGGCCACTCCAAAATTCCCATTTTCTGGTCAAATATTTTCTAATTTTGTACATTGATACTACAGGCCAACAGGAACCCACAAACCAAGAATGGCCCACATTTTCCCATAGGTGGCGCTTACAGGCCACATCCCAAAAAAATATTTTCAAAGTGATACCATTTCCACGCCATTTAACGAATTCTTCTGAAACTTGGTGTACATGCCTCATTTCTCATTGGGAACAAAAAAGCCTCAAGGATCCATAAGGTCTGTATTGATGGATTTTTCTGTACACTGAAAATGTTTCGTTTAGGATTCAGACAGAAATACGTGGTTTTTGGATTCATCCATTGAGAGGGTTTAACCCCAACCCTCTACTGATCAATTTTAAATGATTTGCCATTTTGAGGAGGAATCCGCATTGCTGCTTGCAGCTATATTTATTATTATTATTCTTCTCCTTGAGCCCCAATAGCTCAAAAAGTCACTGGTCAAAAATTTTCTAAATTGGCACATTGATACTCCATGCCAACGGGTACCCCCAAACCAAGAATGGCCCACATTCGCCCATAGGTGGCGCTACAGGCCACGCCCAAAAAACAAAATTCAAAGTGATACAATTTCCACGCCATTTGTCCAAATCTTCTGAAATTTGGTGTACATGCCTCATTCCTCATGGGGAACAAAAAGCCTCAAGAACCCATAACTTCCGCCATGATGGATTTTCCCGTGACGCTGAAAATTTGCTGAAAACCTACAAAACTCTTCTTCTCCTGAACCGTAGCTCCAATTGACTTGAAATTTGGTACACATGTGTAGAATGGACATCCTTGAAAACGTTACTTAGGAAAAAATGAATACGATACAAAATGGCTGAAAGGGGCGTGTTTATGTAAATGTCCAAATTTTAACAATATATACGTGTCAATAAATCAAATGTAATTTTGACTGATGGTTTTTCAAACCTAACATGCTTAAAGATGACATCACTCTGAAGTACTGTGTAAAGAATGGCCATGCCAAAATTCCCATTTTCTGGTCAAAAATGTTCTAATTTGGTAAATTAATAGTACAGGCCAACAGGAATCCACAAACCAAGAATGACCGACATACGCCACTAGGGGCACTACAGGACAAGCCAAAATTCCCATTTTCTGGTCAGAAATGTTCTAATTCGTACAAGAATAGTACAGGCCAACAGGAATCCACAAACCAAGAATGACCGACATTCGCCACTAGGGGGCACTACAGGACAAGCCAAAATTCCCATTTTCTGGTCAAAAATTTTCTAATTTGGTACTTTGATACTACAGGCCAACAGGAACCCACATACCAAGTGTGGCCCACATTCAGCTCTTAGGGGGCTTACAGGCTACTCCAAAATTTCGCTTTCTGGTCAAAAACGTTCTAATTTGGTACATTGATACTGCAGGTCAACAGGAACCCTCAAACCAAGAATGGCTAACATTCAGCCCTTAGGGGCACTACAGGCCATGCCGAAATTCCCATTTTCTGGTCAAAAATGTTCTAATTTGGTACATTAATAGTACAGGCCAAAAGGAATCCACAAACCAAGAATGACCGACATTCACCACTAGGTGGCTTAGAGGCCAATCCAAATTCCCATTTTCTGGTCAAAAAGTTATAATTTGGTACATTGATACTACAGGCCAACAGGAACCCACAAACCAAGTATGGCCCACATTCGCCATTAGGGGGCTTACAGGCCACTCCCAAAATTTCGTTTTCTGGTCAAAAATTTTCTAATATGGTACATTGATACTACTGGCCAACAGGAACCCACAAACAAAGAATGGCTAACATTCAGCCCTTAGGGGCACTAGAGGCCACGCAAATTCCCATTTTATGGTCAAAAATGTTCTAATTTGGTACATTGATACTACAGGTCAACAGGAACCCTCAAACCAAGAATGGCCAACATTCACCCCTAGGGGCGCTACAGGTAATTCACAAAAGTCCCATTTTCTGGTCAAATATTTTCTAATTATGTACATTGATACTACAGGCCAACAGGAACCCACAAACCAAGAATGACCCACATTTGCCCATAGGAGGCGCTACAGGCCACGCTCCCAAAAAATATTTTCAAAGTGATACCATTTCCACGCCATTTAACCAATTCTTTTGAATCTTGGTGTACATGCCTCATTTCTCATTGGGAACAAAAACGCCTCAAGGATCCATAAGGTATGATGGATTTTCCTGTAGACTGAAAATGTTTCGTTTAGGATTCAGACAGAAATACATGTTTTTGGATTCATCCATTGAGAGGGTTTAACCCCAACCCTCTACTGATCAATTTGAAATGATTTGCCATTTTGAGGAGGAATCCGCATTGCTGCTTGCAGCTATATTTATTATTATTATTATTATTCTTCTTCTCCTTGAGCCCAAATAGCTCAAAAAGTCACTGGTCAAAAGTTTTCTAAATTGGCACATTGATAGTCCATGCCAACGGGTACCCCCAAACCAAGAATGGTCAACATTCGCCCATAGGTGGCGCTACAGGCCACGCCCAAAAAAAATATTTTCAAAGTGATACCATTTCCACGCCATTTGTCCAAATCTTCTGAAACTTGGTGTACATGCCTCATTTCTCATGGGGAACAAAAAGCCTCAAGAACCCATAACTTCCGCCATGATGGATTTTCCCGTGACGGTGAAAATTTGCTAAAACCTACAAAACTCTTCTTCTCCTGAACCGTAGCTCCAATTGACTTGAAATTTGGTACACATGTGTAGAATTGAAGTCTTTGAAAACGTTACTTAGGAAAAATGAATACGATACAAAATGGCTGAAAGGGGCGTGTTTATGTAAATGTCCAAATTTTAACAATATATACGTGTCAATAAATCAAATGTAATTTTGACTGATGGTTTTTCAAACCTAACATGCTTCAAGATGACATCACTCTGAAGTACTGTGCAAAGAATGGCCAACATTCAGCCCTTAGGGGCTTACAGGCCATGCCGAAATTCCCATTTTCTGGTCTAAAATGTTCTAATTTGGTACAATGGTACTACAGGCCAACAGGAACCCACAAACCAAGAATGGCCGACATTCAGCCACTATGGGGCGCTTAAAGGCCACGCCTAAAATTCCCGCTTTTCTGGTCAAAAATGTTCTAATTTGGTACATTGATACTACAGGCCAACAGGAACCCACAAACCAAGAATGGCCAACATTCACCCCTAGGGGCGCTACAGGCCATGCCGAAATTCCCATTTTCTGGTCAAATATTTTCTAATTTTGTACATTGATACTACAGGCCAACAGGAACCCACAAAACCAAGAATGGCCCACATTCGACCATAGGTGGCGCTACAGGCCATGCCCCAAAAAAATATTTTCAAAGTGATACCATTTCCAAGCCATTTAACCAATTCTTCTGAAACTTGGTGTACATGCCTCATTTCTCATTGGGAACAAAAAGCCTCAAGGATCCATAAGGTCCGTATGGATTTTCCTGTACATTGAAAATGTTTAGTTTAGGATTCAGACAAAGACATGTTTTTTGAATTCCTTAATTGGGAGGGTTTATCCCCAACCATCTACTGATCAATTTTAAATGATTTGCCATTTTGAGGAGGAATCCGCATTGCTGCTTGCAGCTATATTTATTATTATTATTATTATTCTTCTCCTTGAGCCCAAATAGCTCAAAAAGTCACTGGTCAAAAGTTTTCTAAATTGGCACATTGATAGTCCATGCCAACGGGTACCCCCAAACCAAGAATGGTCAACATTCGCCCATAGGTGGCGCTACAGGCCACGCCCAAATAAAATATTTTCAAAGTGATACCATTTCCACGCCATTTGTCCAAATCTTCTGAAACTTGGTGTACATGCCTCATTTCTCATGGGGAACAAAAAGCCTCAAGAACCCATAACTTCCGCCATGATGGATTTTTCCCGTACGTTGAAAATTTGCTAAAACCTACAAAACTCTTCTTCTCCTGAACCGTAGCTCCAATTGACTTGAAATTTGGTACACATGTGTAGAATTGAAGTCTTTGAAAACGCTACTTAGGAAAAAATGAATACGATACAAAATGGCTGAAAGGGGCGTGTTTATGTAAATGTCCAAATTTTAACAATATATACGTGTCAATAAATCAAATGTAATTTTGACTGATGGTTTTTCAAACCTAACATGCTTCAAGATGACATCACTCTGAAGTACTGCGCAAAGAATGGCTAACATTCGCCTCTAGGGGGCTTACAGGCCATGCCGAAATTCCCATTTTCTGGTCTAAAATGTTCTAATTTGGTACAATGGTACTACAGGCCAACAGGAACCCACAAACCAAGAATGGCCGACATTCGCCACTAGGGGGCTTAAAGGCCACGCCAAAATTCCCGCTTTCTGGTCAAAAATGTTCTAATTTGGTACATTGATACTACAGGCCAACAGGAACCCACAAACCAAGAATGGCCAACATTCACCCCTAGGGGGCTTACAGGCCATGCCGAAATTCCCATTTTCTGGTCTAAAATGTTCTAATTTGGTACAATGGTACTACAGGCCAACAGGAACCCACAAACCAAGAATGGCCAACATTCGCCATTAGGGGGCTTACAGGTAATTCCCAAAAGTCCCATTTTCTGGTCAAACATTTTCTAATTTGGTACATTGATTCTACAGGCCAAAAGGAACCCACAAACCAAGAATGGCCCACATTCGCCCCTAGGGGCGCTTACAGGCCACTCCAAAATTCCCATTTTCTGGTCAAATATTTTCTAATTTTGTACATTGATACTACAGGCCAACAGGAACCCACAAACCAAGAATGGCCCACATTCGACCATAGGTGGTGCTACAGGCCACGCTCCCAAAAAATATTTTCAAAGTGATACCATTTCCACGCCATTTGTCCAATTCTTCTGAAACTTGGTGTACATGCCTCATTTCTCATTGGGAACAAAAAAGCCTCAAGGATCCATAAGGTCTGGTATGGATTTTCCTGTACATTGAAAATGTTTCGCTTAGGATTCAGACAAAGACATGTTTTTTGAATTCCTTAATTGGGAGGGTTTATCCCCAACCATCTACTGATCAATTTTAAATGATTTGCCATTTTGAGGAGGAATCCGCATTGCTGCTTGCAGCTGTATTTATTATTATTATTATTATTATTATTATTATTATTCTCCTTGAGCCCAAATAGCTCAAAAAGTCACTGGTCAAAAGTTTTCTAAATTGGCACATTGATAGTCCATGCCAACGGGTACCCCCAAACCAAGAATGGTCAACATTCGCCCATAGGTGGCGCTTACAGGCCACGCCCAAAAAAAATATTTTCAAAGTGATACCATTTCCACGCCATTTGTCCAAATCTCCTGAAACTTGGTGTACATGCCTCATTTCTCATGGGGAACAAAAAGCCTCAAGAACCCATATCTTCCGCCATGATGGATTTTTCCATGACGTTGAAAATTTGCGTAAAACCTACAAAACTCTTCTTCTCCTGAACCGTAGCTCCAATTGACTTGAAATTTGGTACACATGTGTAGAATTGAAGTCTTTGAAAACGCTACTTAGGAAAAATGAATACTGATACAAAATGGCTGAAAGGGGCGTGTTTATGTAAATGTCCAAATTTTAACAATATATACGTGTCAATAAATCAAATGTAATTTTGACTGATGGTTTTTCAAACCTAACATGCTTCAAGATGACATCACTCTGAAGTACTCATGAAAGAATGGCTAACATTCGCCTCTAGGGGGCTTACAGGCCATGCCGAAATTCCCATTTTCTGGTCTAAAATGTTCTAATTTGGTACAATGGTACTACAGGCCAACAGGAACCCACAAACCAAGAATGGCCGACATTCAGCCACTAGGGGGCTAAAGGCCACGCCAAAATTCCCGCTTTCTGGTCAAAAATGTTCTAATTTGGTACATTGATACTACAGGCCAACAGGAACCCACAAACCAAGAATGGCCAACATTCACCCCTAGGGGCTTACAGGCCATGCCGAAATTCCCATTTTCTGGTCTAAAATGTTCTAATTTGGTACAATGGTACTACAGGCCAACAGGAACCCACAAACCAAGAATGGCCAACATTCGCCATTAGGGGGCTTACAGGTAATTCCCAAAAGTCCCATTTTCTGGTCAAACATTTTCTAATTTGGTACATTGATTCTACAGGCCAAAAGGAACCCACAAACCAAGAATGGCCCACATTCGCCCCTAGGGGCGCTACAGGCCACTCCAAAATTCCCATTTTCTGGTCAAATATTTTCTAATTTTGTACATTGATACTACAGGCCAACAGGAACCCACAAACCAAGAATGGCCCACATTCGACCATAGGTGGTGCTACAGGCCACGCCTCCAAAAAATTATTTTCAAAGTGATACCATTTCCACGCCATTTGTCCAATTCTTCTGAAACTTGGTGTACATGCCTCATTTCTCATTGGGAACAAAAAGCCTCAAGGATCCATAAGGTCCGGTATGGATTTTCCTGTACATTGAAAATGTTTCGTTTAGGATTCAGACAAAGACATGTTTTTTTGTATTCCTTAATTGGGAGGGTTTATCCCCAACCATCTACTGATCAATTTTAAATGATTTGCCATTTTGAGGAGGAATCTGCATTGCTGCTTGCAGCTATATTTATTATTATTCTTCTTCTCCTTGAGCCCAAATAGCTCAAAAAGTCACTGGTCAAAAGTTTTCTAAATTGGCACATTGATAGTCCATGCCAACGGGTACCCCCAAACCAAGAATGGTCAACATTCGCCCATAGGTGGCGCTTACAGGCCACGCCCAAAAAAATATTTTCAAAGTGATACCATTTCCACGCCATTTGTCCAAATCTCCTGAAACTTGGTGTACATGCCTCATTTCTCATGGGGAACAAAAAGCCTCAAGAACCCATAACTTCCGCCATGATGGATTTTTCCAGACGCTGAAAATTTGCTAAAACCTACAAAACTCTTCTTCTCCTGAACCGTAGCTCCAATTGACTTGAAATTTGGTACACATGTGTAGAACTGAAGTCTTTGAAAACGTTACTTAGGAAAAATGAATACGATACAAAATGGCTGAAAGGGGCGTGTTTATGTAAATGTCCAAATTTTAACAATATATACGTGTCAATAAATCAAATGTAATTTTGACTGATGGTTTTTCAAACCTAACATGCTTCAAGATGACATCACTCTGAAGTACTGCACAAAGAATGGCTAACATTCGCCTCTAGGGGGCTTACAGGCCATGCCGAAATTCCCATTTTCTGGTCTAAAATGTTCTAATTTGGTACAATGGTACTACAGGCCAACAGGAACCCACAAACCAAGAATGGACGACATTCAGCCACTAGGGGGCTTAAAGGCCACGCCAAAATTCCCGCTTTCTGGTCAAAAATGTTCTAATTTGGTACATTGATACTACAGGCCAACAGGAACCCACAAACCAAGAATGGCCAACATTCACCCCTAGGGGGCTTACAGGCCATGCCGAAATTCCCATTTTCTGGTCTAAAATGTTCTAATTTGGTACAATGGTATTACAGGCCAACAGGAACCCACAAACCAAGAATGGCCAACATTCAGCCATTAGGGGCTATACAGGTAATTCCCAAAAGTCCCATTTTCTGGTCAAACATTTTCTAATTTGGTACATTGATTCTACAGGCCAAAAGGAACCCACTAAACCAAGAATGGCTCACATTCAGCCTCTAGGGGCGCTTACAGGCCACTCCAAAATTCCCATTTTCTGGTCAAATATTTTCTAATTTTGTACATTGATACTACAGGCCAACAGGAACCCACAAACCAAGAATGGCCCACATTCGACCATAGGTGGTGCTACAGGCCACGTCCCAAAAAAATATTTTCAAAGTGATACCATTTCCACGCCATTTGTCCAATTCTTCTGAAACTTGGTGTACATGCCTCATTTCTCATTGGGAACACAAAAGCCTCAAGGATCCATAAGGTCCGGTATGGATTTTCCTGTACATTGAAAATGTTTCGCTTAGGATTCAGACAAAGACATGTTTTTTGAATTCCTTAATTGGGAGGGTTTATCCCCAACCATCTACTGATCAATTTTAAATGATTTGCCATTTTGAGGAGGAATCCGCATTGCTGCTTGCAGCTATATTTATTATTATTATTATTATTATTCTCCTTGAGCCCAAATAGCTCAAAAAGTCACTGGTCAAAAGTTTTCTAAATTGGCACATTGATAGTCCATGCCAACGGGTACCCCCAAACCAAGAATGGTCAACATTCGCCCATAGGTGGCGCTACAGGCCATGCCCAAAAAAATATTTTCAAAGTGATACCATTTCCACGCCATTTGTCCAAATCTCCTGAAACTTGGTGTACATGCCTCATTTCTCATGGGGAACAAAAAGCCTCAAGAACCCATAACTTCCGCCATGATGGATTTTTCCGTGACGCTGAAAATTTGCTAAAACCTACAAAACTCTTCTTCTCCTGAACCGTAGCTCCAATTGACTTGAAATTTGGTACACATGTGTAGAATTGAAGTCTTTGAAAACGCTACTTAGGAAAAATGAATACGATACAAAATGGCTGAAAGGGGCGTGTTTATGTAAATGTCCAAATTTTAACAATATATACGTGTCAATAAATCAAATGTAATTTTGACTGATGGTTTTTCAAACCTAACATGCTTCAAGATGACATCACTCTGAAGTACTATGCAAAGAATGGCTAACATTCGCCTCTAGGGGGCTTACAGGCCATGCCGAAATTCCCATTTTCTGGTCTAAAATGTTCTAATTTGGTACAATGGTACTACAGGCCAACAGGAACCCACAAACCAAGAATGGCCGACATTCGCCACTAGGGGCGCTAAAGGCCACGCCAAAATTCCCGTTTTCTGGTCAAAAATGTTCTAATTTGGTACATTGATACTACAGGCCAACAGGAACCCACAAACCAAGAATGGCCAACATTCACCCCTAGGGGGCTTACAGGCCATGCCGAAATTCCCATTTTCTGGTCTAAAATGTTCTAATTTGGTACAATGGTACTACAGGCCAACAGGAACCCACAAACCAAGAATGGCCAACATTCGCCATTAGGGGCGCTACAGGTAATTCCCAAATGTCCCGTTTTCTGGTCAAACATTTTCTAATTTGGTATATTGATTCTACAGGCCAAAAGGAACCCACAAACCAAGAATGGCCCACATTCAGCCCCTAGGGGGCTTACTGGCCACTCCAAAATTCCCATTTTCTGGTCAAATATTTTCTAATTTTGTACATTGATACTACAGGCCAACAGGAACCCACAAACCAAGAATGGCCCACATTTGACCATAGGTGGTGCTACAGGCCACGTCCCAAAAAATATTTTCAAAGTGATACCATTTCCACGCCATTTGTCCAATTCTTCTGAAACTTGGTGTACATGCCTCATTTCTCATTGGGAACAAAAAGCCTCAAGGATCCATAAGGTCCGGTATGGATTTTCCTGTACATTGAAAATGTTTCGTTTAGGATTCAGACAAAGACATGTTTTTTTGAATTCCTTAATTGGGAGGGTTTATCCCCAACCATCTACTGATCAATTTTAAATGATTTGCCATTTTGAGGAGGAATCTGCATTGCTGCTTGCAGCTATATTTATTATTATTATTATTATTCTTCTTCTCCTTGAGCCCCAATAGCTCAAAAAGTCACTGGTCAAAATTTTCTAAATTGGCACATTGATAGTCCATGCCAACGGGTACCCCCAAACCAAGAATGGCCCACATTCGCCCATAGGTGGCGTTACAGGCCACGCCCAAAAAACAAAATTCAAAGTGATACCATTTCCACGCCATTTGTCCAAATCTTCTGAAATTTGGTGTACATGCCTCATTCCTCATGGGGAACAAAAAGCCTCAAGAACCCATAACTTCCGCCATGATGGATTTTCCGTGACGCTGAAAATTTGCTAAAACCTACAAAACTCTTCTTCTCCTGAACAGTAGCTCCAATTGACTTGAAATTTGGTACACATGTGTAGAATGGACATCCTTGAAAACGCTACTTAGGAAAAATGAATACAATACAAAATGGCTGAAAGGGGCGTGTTTATGTAAATGTCCAAATTTTAACAATATATACGTGTCAATAAATCAAATGTAATTTTGACTGATGGTTTTTCAAACCTAACATGCTTAAAGATGACATCACTCTGAAGTACTGTGCAAAGAATGGCCATGCCAAAATTCCCATTTTCTGGTCAAAAATGTTCTAATTTGGTAAATTAATAGTACAGGCCAACAGGAATCCACAAACCAAGAATGACCGACATACGCTCACTAGGGGGCACTACAGGACAAGCCAAAATTCCCATTTTCTGGTCAAAAATGTTCTAATTCGGTACAAGAATAGTACAGGCCAACAGGAATCCACAAACCAAGAATGACCAACATTCGCCACTAGGGGCACTACAGGACAAGCCAAAATTCCCATTTTCTGGTCAAAAATTTTCTAATTTGGTACTTTGATACTACAGGCCAACAGGAACCCACATACCAAGTGTGGCCCACATTCAGCCCTTAGGGGCTTACAGGCTACTCCAAAATTTCGCTTTCTGGTCAAAAACGCTCTAATTTGGTACATTGATACTGCAGGTCAACAGGAACCCTCAAACCAAGAATGGCTAACATTCGCCCTTAGGGGCACTACAGGCCATGCCGAAATTCCCATTTTCTGGTCAAAAATGTTCTAATTTGGTACATTAATAGTACAGGCCAAAAGGAATCCACAAACCAAGAATGACCGACATTCACCACTAGGTGGCGCTTAGAGGCCAAGTCGAAATTCCCATTTTCTGGTCAAAAAGTTATAATTTGGTACATTGATACTACAGGCCAACAGGAACCCACAAACCAAGTATGGCCCACATTCGCCATTAGGGGGCTTACAGGCCACTCCCAAAATTTCGCTTTCTGGTCAAAAATTTTCTAATATGCTACATTGATACTACTGGCCAACAGGAACCCACAAACAAAGAATGGCTAACATTCAGCCCTTAGGGGGCACTAGAGGCCACTGAAATTCCCATTTTATGGTCAAAAATGTTCTAATTTGGTACATTGATACTACAGGTCAACAGGAACCCTCAAACCAAGAATGGCCAACATTCACCCCTAGGGGCGCTACAGGTAATTCCCAAAAGTCCCATTTTCTGGTCAAATATTTTCTAATTATGTACATTGATACTACAGGCCAACAGGAACCCACAAACCAAGAATGACCCACATTTGCCCATAGGAGGCGCTACAGGCCACGCTCCCAAAAAATATTTTCAAAGTGATACCATTTCCACGCCATTTAACCAATTCTTTTGAATCTTGGTGTACATGCCTCATTTCTCATTGGGAACAAAAACGCCTCAAGGATCCATAAGGTATGATGGATTTTCCTGTAGACTGAAAATGTTTCGTTTAGGATTCAGACAGAAATACATGTTTTTTGGATTCATCCATTGAGAGGGTTTAACCCCAACCCTCTACTGATCAATTTGAAATGATTTGCCATTTTGAGGAGGAATCCGCATTGCTGCTTGCAGCTATATTTATTATTATTATTCTTCTCCTTGAGCCCAAATAGCTCAAAAAGTCACTGGTCAAAAGTTTTCTAAATTGGCACATTGATAGTCCATGCCAACGGGTACCCCCAAACCAAGAATGGTCAACATTCGCCCATAGGTGGCGCTACAGGCCACGCCCAAAAAACAAAAATTCAAAGTGATATAATTTCCACCCCATTTGTCCAAATCTTCTGAAACTTTGTAAACATGCCTCATTTCTCATGGGGAACAAAAAAGCCTCAAGGACCCATACTTCTGCCATTATGGATTTTCCTGTACAGTGAAAATTTTGGAAAACCTAAAAAACTCTTCTTCTCCTGAATCTTAGCTCCAATTGACTTGGAATTTGGCACACGTGTGTAGTATGTATGTCTTTCCAAACGTTACTTAGCAAAAATGAATACAATACAAAATGGCTGAAATGGATGTGTTTATGTAAATGTACACACAAAAGATGATCAAAAATTTTACAAATCCCATTGATTTACAATGGCTGAGCAAAAGTGCCCCCTCTACTGGATAAATACGGTCCACATGTAAAATCCCATTCACTTACATTGGCTGAGCAAATAGGCTCCCTCTACTGGAGTAACTCTGTCTGCCACATGCAGCTCTTCTGTTTAATCTCACTAATGGAGCATTTCGTGGGTGGAGCTCCAGACTTAGAAGCCAAATGACATTTTACTTGTGTTCACGAAGGTAAGTCAATTGTGTGTCTTAATGCTTTCCAGTTTGAACATTCAAGCGATTTTACACTATTCAACTCAACAAAGGCAAAACAACTCAAATAAATGTTTTCGAGCAGTTTGTGTGACACAGCGAAGCGAGCCGCTGTCGCGACTAACGCCGCGACGCCGATGAGAGTTCGCTTTAGCTGCTTCATGCGTTTGAACGGACAATTTCATACACCAAAATACATGATATATTGGGTATCAATATATTGAATTATGAATTATTGCAGTGACCAACACGGATGCCGCTGTGGTGTCCTGTTAAGATTTTTCTCTCAAAACAGCGCTAACAGCTTAAACAAAATACTGCGTTATTTTTGCACATACAGATACATTTAATCATCACAAACTATGAAAGTCGTACTTTTATTTGTTGTAAAATAAAGAAAATAAAGTCTCTGTCTAAGCTGAATAACTTTCTGAAACACGCCACAAAAACTTACACAAACATGAAACATATGTCTAAAGAAAGTAGAGATGGGCTGATCGATCCTAACGTATCAAAACTTCCGAGAATGATGTTGTTTGAGCTCTGACAACACGCAATCTGCGAGGCGAGATCATTTTTGCTCGCGATCTTCACGGAAGGTTTGTTGGTTGTATACAATGTTTGCCTGTTTGAACATTCAAGCCGATTTTACACTATTCAACTCAACAAATGTCAAAACAACTCAAATACATGTTTGCGAGCTGTTTGTGTGACACAGCGAGCCGCGTCGCTGCCTAACTCACGCACTCGATGAGAGTGTCTCTCGCTGCTGCTTGCGCCTGAACGGACAATTTCATACAACAAACTGTCAAAATATATGATATATTGAGGAGTCTGTTATTTCTCAAGTAAACAAACAGTTGAGAAAGAAATCTGGAATAATTATATTTTATTCTGGCATTATTCCAGATGACGCCCTGCTATATTTTTCTCTCGAAACAGCGGAAACAACAACTTAAATAAAATACTGCGTTATTTTTGCACATACAGAAACATGCGAGACATCATTACTGAACTATGAAATGTGTACTTTTATTTGTGTACATTCACAATAACAACAAAACCTTGTGCTTTTGTAAAATAAAGACAATAAACAGGGTGCTCATCTGCCTTCAGCGATAATCTTTCTGAAACACGCCACAAAATACACGCAGTCTGTATTTTATCACCTCACACCCATAATCTCTGAAATGATACAGATGCAACAAGCACTGCACAGAAGGTAAATAATGATACTTCACAGTTCTCAAAAGATTAAACTGAACTGTGCCTTAAATATCAGTATCATGCGATAAAAGCCTCTTAAAGAGACAGTAACAATTTAGCCTTCGAAATGCCACGTTTTTGAATGGCATGTAAAATGTAAAAATAATCACTCAATCTCCATTTTTTTCACTGGATCTGTTGCTATTTTAATGATTTAAAAATCAAAGCACTGACCATTTAAAGTGTGAGCTTTTACATTTTGAAATAGTTATAAACAGTCACAGCTATGCAGTGTTATTATGTGCCTAGATAGTCTTTCAAATAAAATTAGTTTACCCCAAATAGATATTTCTCTCATCATTTACTCACCCTCTTTCTATCCCAGATGTGTATTTCTTTCTTTCTCAGGCCTGTTGGTGCTTTCAATGCACTTGAATGGTGATCAGAACTCACATCAACAAAAATCACATAAATGCAACATAAAAAGTAACCCATAACACTCCAGTGGTTTAATCCATACTTTCAGAAGGGATATTATAGGTGTGGGTGTGAAAAGGATCAATATATGTAGTATAGAGTATTTTTATTTTTTTTACTATAAATTGTCCACCCTGCTCAGGAGGGGTGATATGCTTATGTAAATCACAAAAAAAAAAACAGAAAAAGAACTCTTAAGAGAGAAGAGCGCTTGTGAAAGTGAAAGTAGAGATAGTAAAAAATGACTTAATTATTGATCTGTTTCTCACCACTTCTCATTTACTTACATTGAAAGGACCAACAGAGCTGAGATATTCTTCTAAACATCTTCATTCAATTTCTGCAGAAGAAAGTCGTACACATCTGGGACTGCATGAGGGTGAGGAAATGATCAAATATCCCTTTAACATTCACTTGTTTTTACAATGCATAAAATGAATGCAAATTTGGTACATTGATACTACAGGCCAACAGGAACACACAAACCAAGAATGGACCACATTCGCCAATAGGGGGCGCTACAGGAAATGCAAAAATCCTCATTTTCCGGTCAAAAATTTTCTAATTTGGTACATTGATACTACAGGCCAACAGGAACCCACAAACCAAGAATGGCCCACATTTGCCCTTTAGGGGGCGCTACAGGGCACGCCAAAATTCCCATTTTCTGGTCAAAAATTTTCTAATTTGGTACAATGATACTACAGACCAACAGGAACCCACAAACCAAGAATGGCCAACATTCGCCAATAGGGGGCACTACAGGCCACGCCAAAATTCCCATTTTCTGGTCAAAAATTTTCTAATTTGGTTTATTGATACTACAGGCCAACAGGAACACACAAACCAAGAATGGCCAACATTCACCCCTAGGGGGCGATACAGGCCACGGCGAAATTCCCAATTTCTGGTTAAAAATTTTCTAATTTGGTACATTGATACTACATGCCAACAGGAACCCACAAACCAAGAATGGCCAACATTCGCCGCTAGGGGGCACTACAGGTAATTCCCAAATGTCCCATTTTCTGGTCAAATATTTTCTAATTTTGTACATTGAAACTACAGGCCAACAGGAACCCACAAACCAAGAATGGCCCACATTCGCCCACAGGTGGCGCTTACAGGCCACTTCAAAAAAACATTTTCAAAGTGATACCATTTCCACGCCATTTGTCCAATTCTTCTGAAACTTGGTGTGCATTCCTCATTTCTCATTAGGAACAAAAAAGCCTCAAGGATCCATAAGGTCCGGTATGGATTTTCCTGTACATTGAAAATGTTTAGTTTAGGATTCAGACAAAGACATGTTTTTTTGAACTCCTTAATTTGGAGGGTTTATCCCCAACCATCTACTGATCAATTTTAAATGATTTGCCATTTTGAGGAGGAATCCGCATTGCTGCTTGCAGCTATATTTATTATTATTATTATTAGATTCCTCCGTAAGGAGGGAATCTATTGTATTTGACGGTTTTATTATTATTATTATTATTATTATTATTATTATTATTAGATTCCTCCATAAGGAGGGAATCTATTGTATTTGATGGTTTTATTATTAGATTCCTCCGTAGGAGGGAATCTATTGTAATTGATGGTTTTATTATTATTATTATTATTATTATTATTATTATTATTCTTCTTCTCCTTGAGCCCCAATAGCTCAAAAAGTCACTGGTCAAAAATTTTCTAAATTGGCACATTGATACTCCATGCCAACGGGTACCCCCAAACCAAGAATGGCCCACATTCGCCCATAGGTGGCGCTACAGGCCACGCCCAAAAAAACAAAATTCAAAGTGATACAATTTCCACGCCATTTGTCCAAATCTTCTGAAATTTGGTGTACATGCCTCATTCCTCATGGGGAACAAAAAGCCTCAAGAACCCATAACTTCCGCCATGATGGATTTTCCCGTACGTTGAAAATTTGCGAAAACCTACAAAACTCTTCTTCTCCTGAACCGTAGCTCCAATTGACTTGAAATTTGGTACACATGTGTAGAATGGACATCCTTGAAAACGTTACTTAGGAAAAATGAATACGATACAAAATGGCTGAAAGGGGCGTGTTTATGTAAATGTCCAAATTTTAACAATATATACGTGTCAATAAATCAAATGTAATTTTGACTGATGGTTTTTCAAACCTAACATGCTTAAAGATGACATCACTCTGAAGTACTGTGCAAAGAATGGCCATGCCAAAATTCCCATTTTCTGGTCAAAAATGTTCTAATTTGGTAAATTAATAGTACAGGCCAACAGGAATCCACAAACCAAGAATGACCGACATACGCCACTAGGGGGCACTACAGGACAAGCCAAAATTCCCATTTTCTGGTCAAAAATGTTCTAATTCGGTACAAGAATAGTACAGGCCAACAGGAATCCACAAACCAAGAATGACCGACATTCGCCACTAGGGAGCACTACAGGACAAGCCAAAATTCCCATTTTCTGGTCAAAAATTTTCTAATTTGGTACTTTGATACTACAGGCCAACAGGAACCCACATACCAAGTGTGGCCCACATTCAGCCCTTAGGGGCGCTACAGGCTACTCCAAAATTTCGTTTTCTGGTCAAAAACGTTCTAAATTGGTACATTGATACTGCAGGTCAACAGGAACCCTCAAACCAAGAATGGCCAACATTCAGCCCTTAGGGGCACTACAGGCCATGCCGAAATTCCCATTTTCTGGTCAAAAATGTTCTAATTTGGTACATTAATAGTACAGGCCAAAAGGAATCCACAAACCAAGAATGACCGACATTCACCACTAGGTGGCGCTAGAGGCCAAGCCGAAATTCCAATTTTCTGGTCAAAAAAGTTATAATTTGGTACATTGATACTACAGGCCAACAGGAACCCACAAACCAAGTATGGCCCACATTCGCCATTAGGGGCGCTTACAGGCCACTCCCAAAATTTCGTTTTCTGGTCAAAAATTTTCTAATATGGTACATTGATACTACTGGCCAACAGGAACCCACAAACAAAGAATGGCCAACATTCGCCCCTAGGGGGCACTAGAGGCCACGTCGAAATTCCCATTTTATGGTCAAAAATGTTCTAATTTGGTACATTGATACTACAGGTCAACAGGAACCCTCAAACCAAGAATGGCCAACATTCACCCCTAGGGGCGCTACAGGTAATTCCCAAAAGTCCCATTTTCTGGTCAAATATTTTCTAATTATGTACATTGATACTACAGGCCAACAGGAACCCACAAACCAAGAATGACCCACATTTGCCCATAGGAGGCGCTACAGGCCACGCTCCCAAAAATATTTTCAAAGTGATACCATTTCCACGCCATTTAACCAATTCTTTTGAATCTTGGTGTACATGCCTCATTTCTCATTGGGAACAAAAACGCCTCAAGGATCCATAAGGTATGATGGATTTTCCTGTAGACTGAAAATGTTTCGTTTAGGATTCAGACAGAAATACATGTTTTTTGGATTCATCCATTGAGAGGGTTTAACCCCAACCCTCTACTGATCAATTTGAAATGATTTGCCATTTTGAGGAGGAATCCGCATTGCTGCTTGCAGCTATATTTATTATTATTATTATTATTATTATTATTCTCCTTGAGCCCAAATAGCTCAAAAAGTCACTGGTCAAAAGTTTTCTAAATTGGCACATTGATAGTCCATGCCAACGGGTACCCCCAAACCAAGAATGGTCAACATTCGCCCATAGGTGGCGCTACAGGCCACGCCCAAAAAAAATATTTTCAAAGTGATACCATTTCCACGCCATTTGTCCAAATCTTCTGAAACTTGGTGTACATGCCTCATTTCTCATGGGGAACAAAAAAGCCTCAAGAACCCATAACTTCCGCCATGATGGATTTTCACGTATGGTGAAAATTTGCAAAAACCTACAAAACTCTTCTTCTCCTGAACCGTAGCTCCAATTGACTTGAAATTTGGTACACGTGTAGAACTGAAGTCTTTGAAAACGTTACTTAGGAAAAATGAATACGATACAAAATGGCTGAAAGGGGCGTGTTTATGTAAATGTCCAAATTTTAACAGTATATACGTGTCAATAAATCAAATGTAATTTTGACTGATGGTTTTTCAAACCTAACATGCTTCAAGATGACATCACTCTGAAGTACTGCGCAAAGAATGGCCAACATTCAGCCCCTAGGGGGCTTACAGGCCATGCCGAAATTCCCATTTTCTGGTCTAAAATGTTCTAATTTGGTACAATGGTACTACAGGCCAACAGGAACCCACAAACCAAGAATGGCCGACATTCGCCACTAGGGGACGCTAAAGGCCATGCCAAAATTCCCGTTTTCTGGTCAAAAATGTTCTAATTTGGTACATTGATACTACAGGCCAACAGGAACCCACAAACCAAGAATGGCCAACATTCACCCCTAGGGGGCGCTACAGGCCATGCCGAAATTCCCATTTTCTGGTCTAAAATGTTCTAATTTGGTACAATGGTACTACAGGCCAACAGGAACCCACAAACCAAGAATGGCCAACATTCGCCACTAGGGGGCGCTAAAGGCCACTCCAAAATTCCCATTTTCTGGTCAAAAATTTTCTAATTTGGCACATTGATACTACAGGCCAACAGGAACCCACAAACCAAGAATGGCCAACATTCGCCATTAGGGGGCGCTACAGGTAATTCCCAAAAGTCCCATTTTCTGGTCAAACATTTTCTAATTTGGTACATTGATTCTACAGGCCAAAAGGAACCCACTAAACCAAGAATGGCCCACATTCAGCCCCTAGGGGGCTTACAGGCCACTCCAAAATTACCATTTTCTGGTCAAATATTTTCTAATTTTTTACATTGATACTACAGGCCAACAGGAACCCACAAACCAAGAATGGCCCACATTTGACCATAGGTGGCGCTACAGGCCACGCCCCAAAAAAATATTTTCAAAGTGATACCATTTCCACGCCATTTGTCCAATTCTTCTGAAACTTGGTGTACATGCCTCATTTCTCATTGGGAACAAAAAGCCTCAAGGATCCATAAGGTCCGGTATGGATTTTCCTGTACATTGAAAATGTTTCATTTAGGATTCAGACAAAGACATGTTTTTTGAATTCCTTAATTGGGAGGGTTTATCCCCAACCATCTACTGATCAATTTTAAATGATTTGCCATTTTGAGGAGGAATCCGCATTGCTGCTTGCAGCTATATTTATCATTATTATTATTATTATTATTATTCTCCTTGTGCCAAATAGCTCAAAAAGTCACTGTTCAAAAATTTTCTAAATTGGCACATTGATACTCCATGCCAACGGGTACCCCAAACCAAGAATGGTCAACATTCGCCCATAGGTGGCGCTACAGGCCACGCCCAAAACAAATATTTTCAAGTGATACCATTTCCACGCCATTTGTCCAAATCTTCTGAAACTTGGTAAACATGCCTCATTTCTCATGGGAAACAAAAAAGCCTCAAGGACCCATACTTCTGCCATTATGGATTTTCCTGTACAGTGAAAATTTTGGAAAACCTAAAAAACTCTTCTTCTCCTGAATCTTAGCTCCAATTGATATGGAATTTGGCACACGTGTGTAGTATGTATGTCTTTCCAAACATTACTTAGCAAAAATGAATACAATACAAAATGGCTGAAATGGACGTGTTTATGTAAATGTACACACAAAAGATGATCAAAAATTTTAAAAATCCCATTGATTTACAATAGCTGAGCAAAAGTGCCCCCTCTACTGGATAAATACGGTCCACATGTAAAATCCCATTCACTTACATTGGCTGAGCAAAGAGGCTCCCTCTACTGGAGTAACTCTGTCTACCACATGCAGCTCTTCTGTAGCAATCTCTCTAATGAAGCATTTCGGTGGAGCTCCAGACTTAGAAGCCAAATGACATTTTACTTGTGTCTTCACGAAGGTAAGTCAATTGTGTGTTTTAATGCTTTCCAGTTTGAACATTCAAGCGATTTTACACTATTCAACTCAACAAAGGCAAAACAACTCAAATAAATGTTTGCGTGCAGTTTGTGTGAGACAGTGAGCGAGCCGCGTCGCGTCTAACGCTCGCACGTCGATGAGAGTTCTCTTTCGCCTCGTGTTTGATCGGACAATTTCATACACCAAAATACATGATATATTGGGGTGTCTGCTATGTCTCAAGTGAACAAACAGTTGATAAAGAAATCGGGTATCAATATATTGAATTATGAATTATTGAAGGGGTCTAGTGATGCCGCTGTGATGTCCTGTTAGATTTTTCTCTATCAAGACAGCGTTAACCTAACGTATCAAAACTTCCGAGAATGATGTTGTTTAATTGTCTCTGACAACGCAATCCGCGAGGCGAGATCATTTTTGCTCGCATCTTCACAAAGGTTGTATACAATGTTTGCCTGTTTGAACATTCAAGCGATTTTACACTAATCAACACAAAAAATGTGAAAACAACTAAAATACATGTTTGCGAGCAGATTGTGTGACACAGCGAGCCGCGTCTAAAACGCTTGCACTCCGATGAGATTTCGCTTTCGCTGCTGCTTGCGTCTGAACGGACAATTTCATACTGTCAAAATACATGATATATTGGGGAGTCTGTTATGTCTCAAGTGAACAAACAGTTGAGAAAGAAATCTGGTATAATTATATTGAATTCTGGCATTATTCCATGTGACGTCCTGCTATATTTTTCTCTCGAAACAGCGGAAACAACTTAAATAAAATACTGTGTCATTTTTGCCCATACAGAAACATGCGAGACATCATTACGAACTATGAAATGTGTCCTTTTATTTGTGTACAATTACAATAACAACAAAACCTTGTGCTTTTGTAAAATAAAGAAAATAAACTGGGTGCTCAGTCTGTCTTCGCGATAATCTTTCTGAAACACGTCACAAAATTCAAGTAAACCATCAACCATTCACGCAGTCTGTATTTTATCACCTCACACCCATAATCTCTGAAATGAATACAGATGCAAAAAGCATTGCACAGAACGAAAATAATGATACTTCACAGTTCTCAAAAGATTAAACTGGACTGTGCCTTGAATATCGTATCATGCGATAAAAGCCTCTTAAAGAGACAGTAACAATTTAGACTTCAGCCCAGTGCATTGACATCTGAAGTAATTGAAAAGTACAAATGGTATTATTTTAAGTTTTTTTATTTCTCTCTTACGTGGTAGAATGCCACTTTTTTGAATGGCATGTAAAATGTAAAAACAATCACTCAATCTCCATTTTTTTCACTGGATCTGTTGCTATTTTAATGATTTAAAAATCAAAGCACTGACCATTTAAAGTGTGAGCCTTTACATTTTGAAATAGTTATAAACAGTCACAGCTATGCAGTGTTATTATGTGCCTAGATAGTCTTTCAAATAAAATTAGTTTACCCCAAATAGATATTTCTCTCATCATTTACTCACCCTCTTTCTATGCCTGATGTGTATTTCTTTCTTTCTCAGACCTGTTGGTGCTTTCAATGCACTTGAATGGTGATCAGAACTCACATCAACAAAAATCACATAAATGCAACATAAAAAGTAACCCATAACACTCCAGTGGTTTAATCCATACTTTCAGAAGGGATATTATAGGTGTGGGTGTGAAAAAGAGCAATATATGTAGTATATAGAGTATTTTTATTTTTTTTACTATAAATTGTCCACCCTGCTCAGGAGGGGTGATATGCTTATGTAAATCACACAAAAAAAAAAAACAGAAAAAGAACTCTTAAGAGAGAAGAGCGCTTGTGAAAGTGAAAGTAGAGATTTATAGTAAAAATGACTTAATTATTGATCTGTTTCTCACCACTTCTCATTTACTTACATTGAAAGGACCAACAGAGCTGATGTATTCTTGTAAACATCTTCATTCAAATTCTGAAGAAGAAAGTCATACACATCTGGAACTGAATGAGGGTTAGGAAATGATCAAATATCCCTTTAACATTCACTTATTTTTACAATGCATAAAATTAATGCTAATTTTGTACATTGATACTACAGGCCAACAGGAACCCACAAACCAAGAATGGCCAACATTCGCCCCTAGGGGGCGCTACAGGCCACGCCAAAATTCCCATTTTCTGGTCAAAATTTTTCTAATTTGGTACATTGATAGTACAGGCCAACAGGAACACACAAACCAAGAATTGACCACATTCGCCAATAGGGGGCGCTACAGGAAATGCAAAAATTCTCATTTTCCGGTCCAAAATTTTCTAATTTGGTACATTGACACTACAGGCCAACAGGAACCCACAAACCAAGAATGGCCCACATTCGCCCTCTATAGGGGCGCTACAGACCATGCCCAAAAGTCTCATTTTCTGTTCAAAAATGTTCTAAATTGCTACTTTGATACTACAGGCCAACAGGAACCCACAAATCAAGAATGGCCCACATTCGACCATAGGTGGCGCTACAGGCCACGCCCCAAAACAATATTTTCAAAGTGATACCATTTCCACGCCATTTGTCCAATTCTTCTGAAACTTGGTGTACATGCCTCATTTCTCATTGGGAACAAAAAAGCCTCAATGATCCATAAGGTCCGGTATGATGGATTTTCCTGTACACTAAAAATGTTTAGTTTAGGATTCAGACAGAAATACGTGTTTTTTGGATTCATCCATTGAGAGGGTTTAACCCCAACCCTCTACTGATAAATTTTAAATGATTTGCCATTTTGAGGAGGGATCCGCATTTCTGCTTGCAGCTATATTTATTATTATTCTTCTCCTTGAGCCCAAATAGTTCAAAAAGTCACTGGTCAAAAGTTTTCTAAATTGGCACATTGATACTCCATGCCAACGGCTACCCCCAAACCAAGAATGGTCAACATTCGCCCATAGGTGGTGCTACAGGCCACACCCAAAAACAATATATTCAAAGTGATACCATTTCCACGCCATTTGTCCAAATCTTTTGAAACTTGGTGTACATGCTTCATTTCTCATGGGGAACAAAAAAGCCTCAAGAACCCATAACTTCCGCCATGATGGATTTTCACGTACGGTGAAAATTTGCGAAAACTTACAAAACTCTTCTTCTCCTGAACCGTAGCTCCAATTGACTTGAAATTGGGTACACATGTGTAGAATTGAAGTCTTTGAAAACTTTACTTAGGAAAAATGAATACGATACAAAATGGCTGAAAGGGGCGTGTTTATGTAAATGTCCAAATTTTAACAATATATATGTGTCAATAAATCAAATGTAATTTTGACTGATGGTTTTTCAAACCTAACATGCTTCAAGATGACATCACTCTGAAGTACTGTGCAAAGAATGGCCAACATTCAGCCTCTAGGGGGCTTACAGGCCATGCCGAAATTCCCATTTTCTGGTCTAAAATGTTCTAATTTGGTACAATGGTACTACAGGCCAACAGGAACCCACAAACCATGAATGGCCGACATTTGCCACTAGGGGGGCGCTAAAGGCCACGCCAAAATTCCCGTTTTCTGGTCAAAAATGTTCTAATTTGGTACATTGATACTACAGGCCAACAGGAACCCACAAACCAAGAATGGCCAACATTCACCCCTAGGGGGCACTACAGGCCATGCTGAAATTCCCATTTTCTGGTCAAAAATGTTCTAATTTGGTACACTGATACTACCTGCCAACAGGAACCCACAAACCAAGAATGGCCAACATTCGCCCCTAGGGGGCGCTACAGGCCACTCCAAAATTCCCATTTTCTGGTCAAATATTTTCTAATTTTGTACATTGATACTACAGGCCAACAGGAACCCACAAACCAAGAATGGCCCACATTCGACCATAGGTGGCACTACAGGCCATGCCCCAAAAAATATTTTCAAAGTGATACCATTTCCAAGCCATTTAACCAATTCTTGTGAAACTTGGTGTACATGCCTCATTTCTCATTGGGAACAAAAAAGCCTCAAGGATCCATAAGGTCCGGTATTGATTTTCCTGTACATTGAAAATATTTAATTTAGGATTCAGACAAAGACATGTTTTTCTTAATTGGGAGGGTTTATCCCCAACTATCTACTGATCAATTTTAAATGATTTGCCATTTTGAGGAGGAATCCGCACTGCTGCTTGCAGCTATATTTATTATTATTATTATTAGATTCCTCTGTAGGAGGTAATCTATTGTATTTGTCAGTTTTATTATTAGATTCCTCTGTAAGGAGGGAATCTATTGTATTTGATGGTTTTATTATTATTATTATTCTCCTTGAGCCCAAATAGCTCAAAAATCACTGGTCAAAATTTTTCTAAATTAGCACATTGATACTCCATGCCAACGGGTACCCCCAAACCAAGAATGGTCAACATTCGCCCATAGGTGGCGCTACAGGCCACGCCCAAAAAAAATATTTTCAAAGTGATACCATTTCCACGCCATTTGTCCAAATCTTCTGAAACTTGGTAAACATGCCTCATTTCTCATGGGGAACAAAAAAGCCTCAAGGCCCATACTTCTGCCATTATGGATTTTCCTGTACAGTGAAAATTTTGGAAAACCTACAAAACTCTTCTTCCCCTGAACCTTAGCTCCAATTGACTTAGAATTTGGTACACATGTGTAGAATGGATGTGTTTCCAAATGTTACTTAGCAAAAATGAATACAATACAAAATGGCTGAAATGGGGGTGTTTATGTAAATGTACACACAAATGATGATCAAAAATTTAAAAAATCCCATTGATTTACAATGGCTGAGCAAAAGTGCCCCCTCTACTGGATAAATACGGTCTACATGTAAAATCCCATTCACTTACATTGGCTGAGCAAAGAGGCTCCCTCTACTGGAGTAAATCTGTCTACCACATGCACCTCTACTGGAGCAATCTTTCTAATGGAACATTTCGGTCTCCTAGTGGGTGGAGCTCCAGACTTAGAAACCAGATGACATTTTGCTTGCGTCTGCACAAAGGTATGTCAATTGTGTGTTTTAATGCTTTCCAGTTTGAACATTCAAGCGATTTTACACTATTCAACTCAACAAAGGCAAAACAACTCAAATAAATGTTTGCGAGCAGTTTGTGTGACACAGCGAGCGAGCCGCGTCGCGTCTAATGCTTCACCCCGATGAGAGTTTGATTTCGCTTCTTGCGTTTGAACGGACAATTTCATACAACAAAATACATTATTGGGGTGTCTGCTATGTCTCAAGTGAACAAACAGTTGATAAAGAAATCGGGTATCAATATATTGAATTATGAATTATTGCAGTGATCAACACGGATGCCGCTGTGATGTCCTGTTAGATTTTTCTCTCGAAACAGCATCAACAACTTAAACAAAATACTGCGTTGTTTTTGCCCATACAGATACATTTAATACATCATCACAAACTGTGAAAGTCGTACTTTTATTTGTGTACACTTACAATAACAACAAAACCTTGTGCTTTTGTAAAATAAAGAAAATAAACCGGGTGCGCCGTCTCTGTCTAAGCGATTATCTTTCTGAAACACGTCACAAAAACTTACAGAAACGTATAACACAAACATGAAACATATGTCTTAAGAAAGTAGGGATGGGCTGATCGATCCTAACGTATCAAAACTTCCGAGAATGATGTTGTTTTAGGGTTGACAACACGCGATCCGTGAGGCGAGATAATTTTTGCTCGCATCTTCACGAAGGTTTGTCGGTTGTATACAATGTTTGCTAGTTTGAACATTCAAGCGATTTTACACTATTCAACTCAACAAATGTCAAAACAACTCAAATGAATTTTTGCGAGTAGTTTGTGTGACACAGCGAGCCGCGTCGCGTCTAACGCTCGCACTCCGATGAGAGTTCGCTTTCGCTGCTTCTTGCGTCTGAACGGACAATTTCATACAACAAATTGTAAACATACATGATATATTGGGGAGTCTGTTATGTCTCAATTGAACAAACAGTTGAGAAAGAAATCTGGTATAATTATATTGAATTCTGGCATTATTCCAGGTGACGTCCTGCTATATTTTTCTCTTGAAACAGCGGAAACAACTTAAATAAAATACTGCATCATTTTTGCACATACAGATACATTTAATACATCATTACGAACTATGAAATGTGTACATTTATTTGTGTACACTTACAATAACAACAAAACTTTGTGCTTTTGTAAAATAAAGAAAATATACAGGGTGTTCAGTCTCTGTCTTCGCGATAATCTTTCTGAAACACGTCACAAAATTCAAGTGAACCAAATCAACCATTCACGCAGTCTGTATTTTATCATCTCACACCCAAAAAAATGAGGGTTTGAGAGACAAAACTGATGATGCTCAGCTTCACTTGACAGCGCGGGAAGGATCACGGAAGATCCATCGAGAACAGATAAACTACTTGAATTAGTGCTTCAGGTTCAACATCATCACACGTTTAATACACAATTAAAAAAACACAATCTCTGAAATGAATACAGATGCAACAAGCATGGCACAGAATGAAAATAATGATACTTCACTGTTCTCAAAAGATTAAACTGAACTGTGCCTTGAATATCGTATCATGCGATAAAACCCTCTTAAAGAGACAGTAACAATTTAGCCTTCACTCTGAGCATTGACATCCCAAGTAATTGAAAATTACAAATGGTATTATTTTAAGTTTTTTATTTCTCTCTTACGTTGTAAAATGCCACGTTTTTGAATGGCATGTAAAAACAATCACTCAATCTCCATTTTTTTCACTGGATCTGTTGCTATTTTAATGATTTAAAAAACAAAGCACTGACCATTTAAAGTGTGAGCTAGTACATTTTGAAATAGTTATAAACAGTCACAGCTATGCAGTGTTATTATGTGCCTAGATAGTCTTTCAAATAAAATTAGTTTACCCCAAAAATATATTTCTCTCATCATTTACTCACCCTCTTTCTATCCCAGATGTGTATTTCTTTCTTTCGTCTGCTGAACACAAATTAAGCTTTTTAGAAGAATATCTCAGCCCTGTTGGTGCTTTCAATGCACTTGAATGGTGATCAGAACTCCTGGAAGTGTCATGATTCAGATGTGTTCGCAGCTTCGGATCTGTGCAGATATGCTGTTAAACCAATCCATAACAGTGCAAGTATTGCTTCATGTACATAAATTCAATTGTTGTTGTCATTATTAACACAGGATAATGATTGGGGTAAATTCTGTCATGTGACACTATATTTTTGAGTTAATGCCAATTTTCTTGACAAAAGTGTTTCCAAACCAGTTTTTCGTGACAATTGAAGTATCGACATAAAGTTTATGTGCTAGAGTTAAACGAAAAAATATTATGTTGACACTTGTGAAATTTTTGTGATAATTTGCGTTTCCATCAGCTGTATTAGTAAACGTTTTGATGTGCTACAATTTTTGTCATAAAAAAAAAAACTTTGATGGAAACATCTTGAATGACAGCGTCAAAACATTTACTGATATAGCTGAATATAGGCCAGCCTGATGTTTACTGCACTCCCACAATGCTTCAGTGTAGTAAAGAAAATTTAGGTTAGCATGATTAATATTCATCAGCCGGAAAGTGCGAGTCATTCCTGTATGTCATTTTGGTTCTAGTGTCGTGCTATAATATAATAGTCACAGGTCCCTGTGAATTCATACTCTAACTGCAGCATAGTTGTAGTCCTTCTGCTAATGAGAATGGTGTCAAATGTGTAATTACCACCACTTGCTAATGGCACACAATTAAGCACTCATATTCAAGAAGACCATAGTTCTACCTAGCCACATTTGATACAGTAGCAATATTGTGGCACTGTATTTTGTCATTTGTATATTACAAAACAAGGACAACAGGATACTATTCTTACTGTGCCATGTTACATTTACAACACATTCTTCTAGCATATTATCTAACAGATCAAACATATTATATAGGCTGCCTCTGACAGCCAACCTGCTTAGAGATACATCCATTGCTGAGAATAAGAACAGTTAAGTGATTATTAGAACTGTTTACACTGGTGTAAAAATTAGGAGATAAGTGGTCTTCTACTTTTCTCTCTTTCTTTAAGGGCTCGCAATTCTGTGAAAGAGGACAAGTTCTTATTTCTTGGTTACGTGGGAAGCGAGGAAAGGAGACAAAGATGCCTAAACCAGTAAGTATTAGAATTTATTTTCTAGACATTTTTAACATAAGCCTGGAGGGACTGCTAGCATGCCTTCAAGTAATACAGTTTATAAAGCTACTTTTTCAAGAGTAAAATTCAAGCACTTTTCCAGTACTTTCAAAGTACCTAAATTATCTTTTTCCAGCACCTTGATGCTTTAAATATGAACCAGTTTTAAATGTTACTTGTTAAAAATGCACTATAAAATAAAACATTCTATGCAATTTCAAACATTGCCCCATATATACAAATTAAAGTTTCAAGAATTCCTATAAAACAACAGAAAGCCTGGAATTCTTACAACTATTACAACCAAAGTCTTGCATTAACACAGTTGGCACCGGTTAGTTATAGCCTACGTTCTGCTCGTATGATGTTTAATATTAGGAAATAAACTGGCCCTCAGATATTCCTAAAGATTACTTAAACTATTTGGAGCCTGATGAAAGGGAAAGAAAATATTTTAGGGAGTAGGAAACAAACATTTTCACTAGCACAGTCCCAACTCAGTACAGTGTTCTACTCATGGAAATAGTCAGAATATTATAATTCAACTTGCTGAATTTATGAAAAATATTTATTTTGATGAAAATTATTCATGAAAATTTTTTTTAAACATATTTTGAAACTACTTTTGTAATAAAGTTGAATAAATTCCACCTAAGAGGTGAACATATTTAATATGAATTTGCAACATTTTGACGAAATACCATATTTACTGTTGCTACTTTAAAATCAAGCGGATCCCTTTTGTGAGTGTTTCTGTGTTGGCTTGCATGAGTCGCACCACACTCCCACTAAAACCAGGCTTCATTTGTGCTGCACAAACAGATGAGAAGCATATTTAGCACATATAAAGGGCTTAATCTGAAATGAATATAATTGATTTGGAGGCCTGAAATTAATCTTGGGTTGGTGCTGTTTAAATGCAGGAAAAAAGATAAACAAAAAAATTGTAAGTGATTCCTTTTGACCAAAATTAGGTAATGCTGTACTGCCAGTAATAAGACTTGAGCAGCTCTTTAAGGGTTCACACTTAGTCCTCCTAAAAGAACCAAACTCAAACTTTTATCACTAGGGATGTGCTACATTGGTCGACTAATTGACTAGTTGTCCAACAGTGGACTAGTCGTCCAACAGTGGACTAGTCGAATTGAACTACTAACATTAATATTTTTAGTGATGGTGGTTTTAATGGGAGATGTAATTCTTAAATTAATTAAGGCTTTGTTCACACTGCAGGAAAAATCTGATTTTTTCACAAATCCAATTCTTTTGACTGACTGTTCAAATTGCAGGTTATATGTAGACAGATCAGATTTTTTGCTGTTCAGACTGCTGTCGCTTTTCTAGTATGCCTAAATTAGTTGTCATAGTAACAACGCAAACTTGCAAGTGTTCACCATGAGTGAGTGTTTATAAATGGATGTTTTTTTATGAGGGCATCAAATATTAACAAATCTTTCACAGAAAATGGCTTAAAAACAGGAAAAGTGGCATATACAATGTTTATTGCTGCTAGGGTTTAAAACTGCCCAGTTTTTGTCAGACGTCACATATTTGATCCCAAATGTATTGAAGGCTTTGTGTCCCATATTGCAAGCATAAAAGGGTCAGACAGTGAGACTATTGAAGAGGACCCCCATCCTATATTAAAGCACTCAATATGCTCAAGCGTCCCATTTTTGCGTGAGACATTTAACCTCATTGTGATGTGATGGCTCGCAGCCGATGTGTGTTACCGCACCTTAGCTCATCTCTTTGGGTGACTAAAGCCAATGTCTGTATTATTTTAAAAGAGGTTTGCACTGCTTTGGATGCTTTCCAATCAGAAGAGATTCCCATACTTCTTCCACTGTCGGTGGGCTGAAAGGTTTAATAAAACAGTAATTTATTTAGAAAATTCTCTTTTAACGATCCTACACCGTGGCCATCATTACTATTTTCCCTTGTAAATGTCCTGTGAAGGCATTGTTTATGCCATTTTAAATGCAGTACATGTCTCATCACAACACCTTGTAGCGTGGCCACATAAGGGATGTTTTATATATAAGGTTCTTGACACAAAACTAATTATGTTTGTCATTAATGCCTATTAGTTATATTGCTTTCCCCTGTATTCCTGTTATTCCCTCAGCTGTTGTGTGTTTATCCCCAACTCTGTTCACGCGAGATCTTCGCGTGGTTTCGTCTTACGTGTTTTCCTGCCACGTATACAGGAAGTACTTTCACTTTCTATTTAAGGAACAGCTATGCCGGTTTTCGGAGCTCATTTGCGAGTACGCTCATTTACAAAACTTCACGCATACCTCGGATTACACTGGTGACTGACCTGGAAGCGCTGAGACGCCGTTCCTCTTTGGGAGTATTTTCGTTTGGCTCGCAGCCAGGATTACTTTTTTATCAGAGGACATTGGTCAATCATCACTTCATCACTTGGTTGTGCTCACGGACTATCAAAATTTCCGGTGAGGCTGATCTGATCACTGTATATAACTCTGTGCACTCTGGACTTCACTTTTACATGTATATACACCTTGCTTGTTATTGTTGTAAATATTATTGGTTTTTTAATACACTTGGGTTTATTGATTTTTCATCAGTGTTGATATTTATTTTCTCCACTCCATTACCTATCTTTAGAAACGGTACGGTAGATCCCATAATTAGTGTAAACTCCACTTAAAGATTTTGGGGAGTGTTACATAGTGGTGGCCCGTACGGGGACTACGTGCTGATTCTTTTTGGTTAGTGTTTTTTTTGTGTGTCCATAAATATGGAGGAAGAGACACAGGTAAATGGAGCAGTAATTAAGGTACATACTGAGATTGATGTGCATGAGTTAAGGTGTAGCTCTGATGAAACTGAGGATGCTGATTTCACTGCGGGCCCGTTTGTTACCAGACGTAACCCGACAGATGAAATAGCATCTGTTCTTAGTTCTTTGTATAACTCTGATGAAGATGCTGATGATGATAATGATGAAAAAGAAATGGTGAATATAAATGTTGTACAAACCATGCAAATGGAGATTGATAAACTTAAGGTGGATTTATTGGCTCTTAACGCAAAAATACAACATAATGAACAGGAATTAAAACAGTCTGTAGATAGTTCCCTTAATAGGGAAACTAGTTTCCGGGAGGCAGTGGACGCTGGCTTAGCAGACTTAGAAGATCTTTTCCAGAGGTCTGTAGAGAAGTTGGAGAGAGCGGTGGTTGATTGTTTCCTGCGGAGAGATGCAAGATGGGAAAATCAAATGAAAAAAATAAGATTCACCAGTACCCCATCTCGTTCTCAAATACAGCCTTTTTATCCTGCCTCTTCCCCATCTACAGCTAATGTCTTAAATACTCCCGTACCAGCTACAAGACTTAAAGTCCCCCTTGTAAACAGAGACAACGCTACCTATGATGTCACTGCTGGAGCACGAATATCTAACCTGGCTCACCCTTCATGTATGCCCAATATGTCATCTTTCTGTGGGAAACCCCTATCCGTCTGGAATTTCCTTCCTTCGGTGAATCTGGAGAGACAGCAGATGTACTACATTTCATCGAACAGGTAGAAAATTATCTGGCCATTAGACCCCTGCCTAGTGTGGAGCTCGTTGGAACCCTGAGCACAGTGCTCAAAGGACCCGCTTTAAGCTGGTGGAAGGCAGAAAAGAACAAGGTAACAGATTGGCAATCCTTCAAAGATGCATTCATGTCTGCTTTTCTTCCAGAGGATTACCTCACTGAAGTGGAAGACAAGTTGAGGTCACTGGTGCAGCAACCCAATCAGCGTTTGAGAGATTTCGCCTACGATTACCGAGCCCTCTGCCTCAAATGGAAGCCGGCCATCACTGAAGAGGAGCTGGTGAGCCGTATTCTCAATAACATCAACCCAAGGGTTGTGGGCTGTCTGAGAGGGACGGTGAAATCAGTGGAACAGCTGGTAAAGGTGGGATCTATGGTGGAGAAGGACTGGATGGGAGCAAAAGATTACTGGCAGAAAGTGGGAAAATTGAACAGCAAAGAAACAACAAATAAAAGACCACCTGAACGCCATACCTCTAAAAATCTAGCAGGAGTATCCATTGCTCAACTCCACCCAGTGACATCCCTTCTAGTAGTGCCAATAACAATAAAAGGACAAGAGGTGAAGGCGGTGCTGGATACAGGGAGCACATACACCCTTATGCAGGAAAGCCTGTGGAGACAGTTAGGAGGTGAAGCGAAACCTGACCCTTCAGGCCCTCTTCAACGGTTCATTATGGCTGATGGAAAAATGCACCAGGCGATCAACAGGAAAACAGTCTGTTATGAGTGGCATGACAGGATATGCAGGTTGGACACCTGTATTATGAAGGATGCTCACCTGGCCTTTCCCCTTATAGCTGGTCTGGACTTCCTGAGAACCGCTGAAGCCATAGTGGATGTCGGACAATGGCGATATGGACTGAAAATAGGCAAAGGATATATATATCATTCATTTCTAACTGCACTTCTAAATCCTATATCGTCTTCACGTCTGATGGGTGAAAACATAGGCACGACCGTTGCGGTGAGTCTCTATTATGCCTTACCTCCAACCTGGAATTCAGCCGCATATGACTTACCCACACAAGTTGTTCCCAGCTGGGACTCCGACAATCAGGAGGAATTAAAAAAGCTGATGGAAAATTGGCCTCGTACCACCTCTCAAGTCTTGGGAAAAACCTCTGTGGAACAGCACAAAATTACACTGTCCGACGAAATGCCCATGAGATCCAGAGCTTATAGAGTCTCACCTTTCAAGAAGAGGATTATTGATGAGCAAGTAGAACAAATGCTACGAGACCATATCATCGAGCCTTCTTTCTCTCCTTGGTCATCACATGTAGTCCTGGTCCCCAAACCCGATGGTTCCTACAGGTTCTGTGTGGACTATAGGAGGCTTAATAGTAAGAACGTACCTGACGCTTATCCAATGCCCATCATTCATGACATCTTAGAATCCATGGAAGGCGCCTCCTGGTTCAGCACATTGGATTTGCAGTCAGGGTACTGGCAGGTTGAAATGGAGGAAGGTAGCAAAGCCAAAACAGCCTTCATCACCTCCCAAGGTCTATTCCAGTTCCGCTCCATGCCATATGGATTACGGAATGCCGCTGTCACCTTCCAGAGGCTTATGGAGAAGGTCCTGGCAGAGTTGAGAGGGAAGTTTTGTTTCGTTTACATTGATGACATCATAATCTATTCACGGTCTTTACCAGAACATGTACAACATCTGAACACCATCCTGCAACGACTAAACCAAGCATCACTTACCCTGAACATGAAGAAGTGTCACTTCTTTAAAAAGCAGCTGAAGTTTCTTGGAAATATAGTCTCAGAGAAAGGAGTAGAGGTCGACCCTGAAAAGACCACAGCGGTAGCTGAATATCCTCCTCCCAAAGACATTAAAGCCCTCCAACGCTTCTTGGGATTAGCCGGGTGGTACCACAAGTTCATTCCCCATTTTGCCGACATCACAGCTCCATTAAACAATCTAAAAAAGAAAGGAGTGAAGTGGAATTGGACTCCTGAGTGTCAAACCAGCCTGGAGAATATTAAACAAATATTACAGAACCCCCCAGTATTGATGCAACCTGACCTCAACCAACCTTTCCAGGTTCATACAGATGCCAGTGATGTGGGTTTAGGAGCCATTATTACCCAGCAAACTCCTGAGGGGAAACGGGTAATAGCTTACGCATCTCGAACATTGCGTGGACCTGAAGTGAATAATTCAACGGCTGAAAAAGAGTGTCTAGCTGTAGTCTGGGCGGTGGAAAAGTGGAAACATTACCTGGAAGGAAGACAGTTCGACATTTATAGTGACCATGCTGCCTTAACTTGGGCCTTCAATAGCCCTAAAACCTCCTCTCGGCTGACCCGGTGGACACTTAGGTTACAGCAATTCATCTTCCAAGTACATCACAGAAGAGGTTGTCTGAACCTGGGTCCAGATGCCTTGTCACGAGTCTGTGAATCCTCTGAAAGTGAAAGTGTGCCCTGTCTGGCCATAGTAAAATCAAAATGTGCCTCAGACATACCCCACACGTTAGAGGACATCTCACAAGCACAAAGACATGACAATACGGTGTCTCTCCTCCAACTGGCCCAAAAAACCAGAAAGGTTCAAGAAAATCAAATTACCTTTGAGGTCCACCAGGGGGTGTTATATCGCCGGGTTCCTGTCAAGAACAATGGAAATAAATTCCAACTGGTTGTTCCTCAGGCATTAATTCCTGGTTTCTTGCATTACGTACACGATAACCCGCTGGGAGGACATCTGGGACGGCTGAAAACCTTACTGAGGCTCTTGGAGGTGGCGTGGTGGCCCACTGTCCGTAAGGATGTCTGGCAGTACGTCAAAGGATGCGATACCTGTCAAAAATATAAACATGAAAATACCAAACCAAGCGGATTCTTACAACATACGCAAGTTACTGAACCAGGTCACACTTGGGGGATGGATTTCATGGGACCTTTCCCGACCAGTAAGAAACAAAACACTTACTTACTGGTGTTTGTTGATTATTACACCAAATGGGTAGAGTTGTTCCCCCTTCGAGATAGTAAGACCCCTAAGATTGTCAAAATTCTCAGGGAAGAAATCTTTACCCAATGGGGGGTCCCAAAATACATCATTTCTGACCGGGGAGCCCAATTCACCTCCAATGTGCTCGCAGAGCTCTGCAAATCCTGGGGAAGTATTCAAAAACTCACTACCAGTTATCATCCTCAAACAAACCTCACTGAAAGAATAAACAGGACAGTAAAAACTATGATTGCGTCATATGTGGGACAATACCATCAAACGTGGAACCAGTGGTTACCTGAGCTGAGGTTTGCTATCAGCACGGCACACCAAGAAACAACAGGGAGAACTCCGGCTGAATTAATGCTGGGCAGACAGCTTCACGGTCCACTAGAGAGGTTGATCTTCAAAAATCCCACTCCTGACCAAACAGCCTATAATATAATTGAAAGACAGAACATCATGGCAGAGGAGGTAAAGCACCGAGTAGGGGTGCAGCAATCTAGACAAGCTAGATACTATAATGCCCGACGGAAAGATGCGCAGTTTCAGCCGGGTGATCTAGTCTGGGTTAAAACTCACCCTTTCTCGTCTTCCTCGAATAAATACTCTGCTGAGCTAGCGTCCAAGTGGGAGGGACCAGCTGAAATAATAAAAAAAATGGGGCCAATAAATTACACTGTTCGTTGGGGAGACCCATGTAAAACAGATATTTTAAATGTGGTTAACCTGAAACGCTGGTACGGACGATCTCCTCCTATGCCGATGGCTTGGGGGGGGGGATCTATGTAGCGTGGCCACATAAGGGGATGTTTTATATATAGGGTTCTTGACACAAAACTAATTATGTTTGTCATTAATGCCTATTAGTTATATTGCTTTCCCCTGTATTCCTGTTATTCCCTCAGCTGTTGTGTGTTTATCCCCATCTCTGTTCACGCGAGATCTTCGCGTGGTTCACATGTTTTCCTGCCACGTATAAAGGAAGTACTTTCACTTTCTATTTAAGGAACCGCTATGCCGGTTTTCGGGGCTCATTTGCGAGTACGCTCATTTACAAAACTTCACGCATACCTCGGATTACACTGGTGACTGACCTGGAAGCGCTGAGACGCCGTTCCTCTTTGGGAGTATTTTCGTTTGGCTCGCAGCCAGGATTACTTTTTTATCAGAGGACATTGGTCAATCATCACTTCATCACTTCATCACTTGGTCGTGCTCACGGACTATCAAAATTCCCGGTGAGGCTGATCTGATCACTGTATATAACTCTGTGCACTCTGGACTTCTCTTTTACATGTATATACACCTTGCTTGTTATTGTTGTAAATATTATTGGTTTGTTAATACACTTGGGTTTATTGATTTTTCATCAGTGTTGATATTTATTTTCTCCACTCCATTACCTATCTTTAGAAACGGTACGGTAGATCCCATAATTAGTGTAAACTCCACTTAAAGATTTTGGGGAGTGTTACAACCTGATGAACAAAAGCCTGTCACGCACAACGAATGACAGAATAAAACGCATGAAATCCAATATGACCGTTTGAGACGCAATGGAAAAATCTAATTTTAATAGAATTCCAAATCACCTATGAATGTGGTTTGAATAAGGCTTGTACAAATCTGATTTGTGTTTTTGTCATGTTCAAACTACAAAAACCTAAACGGATTCGAGTCAGATTAGCCAAAAAAAAAAAAAAAGAACACTGCCTGTGTGAACATAGCCTAAGAGACTACTTGGACAAAATGTTTTTGAGAGCTTGCTGTGCTTAACAGTGAATAACAGTCAAAACCCTCTGCAAGAATTTTCGTCTCTTTAATGCTTTAGGTTTAGTCCATTTATGCACTGCTGATGTCACAGCCATCAAATTGCTGTATCAACAACACATTACAAGATGATAACTGTCAGCTGTGAATAATTTTCCCATATGTGTGAGGTGCTGTGTAGAGATTCATGTATTTTGCTGATTCTGTCTGACACTCCTTAAAAACATCTGTATATTTGTTCGAATTGAGCAAATAGAGGCGAGGCCGGTGTCGTCAGAAAGGTCTCGAACGAGCCCGATCACAAGCGGTCTCACCGGAAAGGTCCCTGGCAGCCCTTTCCGGTTTGGGAGAGAGGTCTGGCGGAAGTGTCGGTTCTTCCCAGGGTCGTGCAAAAAATTTTACCCGAGGTGCATGACACATCTGGGCGTAACAAATAGCACCAGGCCTGGAGGAACGTGCTGAAAGTGATTTCAGAAGAGGGTGTAAGAACCAGGTGCTATGACATGCACGCTCAGTCTGAAGTGGGTGGCCCATATCCTCTAAAAAGCATGCTTGAGCCCCCCTGGAGTATCCAGAAAGTGATATTGAAAGTTTCAGGACAAGATGTCCTCCAGGGTCCCTGTGACACACCACCCCATCTGGGGCGAGTGAGGTTCCCAGGCCTGAAAACGTTCATAATGCCCCTGGTGGTTCCAGAAAGTGATTCGGCCCGGCAATAAGATCCCCAAGAAGGCTCCTAAGCGCCCCTGAGACGGACGACTCCGGAAACCGGGAGCTGGTGACCAGACCACTCCATCCCCCGGTGGAGGGCCGGGAGTAGAATTTTTGTTCCCTTTTGTTTTGTGTTCGCCTCACCCTGGATGGGCTGCGGTACCCACATTGTCAAGTCATTTTTATTTGTATAGTGACTTTCAAAACAGACATTGTTTCAAAGCAGCTTTTACAGAAGATCAGGCATTAACAGAAGAAAAAAATTTAATGTCTATAATGCCTATGAGTCATCAGTGTGTAGTTTGAAAAAATACGATTGTGAATTGTGTTTAAAAATCATTAATTAAATAATAATTGTATTTATAACCACAGTGAGCAAGCCGAAGGCGACTGTGGCAAGGATCACAAAACTCCATAAGATGTTGTTTAATTGGAGAAAAATTACCTTGGGGGAAACCAGACTCACTGTGGGGGCCAGTTCCCCTCTGGCTAACATCATGAATATATTGCCAATATTACTTCTGTATAGTGCGAGTCATGGTTTAAAATTATTAAACTAAGTATGTGTTAAGGGACAGTGTTTAAACAAAGATTTTGTATGAACTGTAAGTTTAATGACTAATGTCTTTGAAATCCATCCTGTATTAACCCTCTGGGGTCTGAGGGTATTTTGGGCCCTGGAGAAGTTTTGACATGCCTTGACATTTGTGCTTTTTTCAGTTGATTAAAAACATATTAATGGCTAATGTATGATAACACTGTATTCAGCACAAACTGGGCTACAATAATATGTGAGCAACATGTATGTACAGGTTTGTATTTTTGAGAAAATAACGTTTATGCGTGTTTATTGAAAAAACTAACATTTTATGTCACTGAAATAAGGCCATATAACACATAATAAACATTTGTCCACAAGACTTTTGAGAACTGGATCTTGTAGCCTATAGTTTTTGCTACAAAATTATCTGAAAACCATCCTGATCACTCATTCATACAAAACAATATAGTAATTTAACTTTTGCAAGACACTTTTAGTGTTGATAGGTAATATGCGTGGAGGCGTGAATGATTATGAATATTCATTGTAATTCACACATGAGAGACAAAGACCCTCCTCTGGGACTATCAATGAGGATAGAGAATGAATGTGAGGAGACTTAATGATCCAAATCAAGTTTTAAGTTGATAGGTAATATGCGTGGAGGAGTGAATGTTTATGAATATTCATTGTAATTCACACATGAGAGACAAAGACCCTCCTCTGGGACTATCAATGAGGGATAGAGAATGAATGTGAGGAGACTTAATGATCCAAATCAAGTTTTAAGTTAAAAGAAGTAATCTGACTATATATTTTCTTTACATAAAGACTTTACTTAATTTTAAACCTACACTACCGTTAAAAGAAGTCTCTTCTGCTCACCAAGACTGGATTTATTTGATCCAAAATACAGAAACAACATTGATATTCTGAACTCTTTTTACAATTTAAAAGAACAGTTTTCTCTTTAAATATATTGTAAAATGCAATTTGTGATCAAATCTGAATTTTCAACATCATTACTGCAGTCTTCAGTGTCACATGATACTTCAGAAATCATTATAATATGCTTATTTTCTAATATGGGCATATTTAAAGTGCATTTTACTCATTTTACCTGAACACATATTTGCAAGCATAAGCTTTGTTGATGATAATGAGGCAGCATAAACACTATTTAACAAATTAATATAATTTTATAGCATATTACATATCATATTTATATTATACAGCATACAATTTAAATACCTGCTTCAAATGTTCATCGGAGTCCCGCTCTTTTTCTGAGGAAAATGTTAACTCTTCCATAATATCCTGGAGCTTTCTCGTCTGTGTATCGTTGCAAACGCGCAGAAAAATGAATGAAATGTGTTTAAATCAAACCTCACAGTCACCTGTGTATTGTTACAAACATGCAGAAAAGTTGAGTTGTGTTGTGTTTACATCAGACCTCATGGTCGGGGGCGTGTACATTTGCGTTGATTGTCTCAGCACATTACCGTATGAATTGCGCGCTCTGCTGGTGGGTGTGATCACATTACAGATAATTAGATAGCCTAGTAAAAAATGTACATGGCTTTGTTTCAAACAGATTGCATTGCAGGAGAATATTTGTTTTAAATTTGAATTGTTTTATTTAAAAGTAGACATTTTAAGCTTTCTTTAGACATATGTTTCATGTTTGAGTGATAAGTTTCGCTGAGTTTCAGTTCATTTTTGTGACGTAAAGTAGACCCTTTATAGTCTCTAATGATGTCTTACACTTATCTGTATACCCAAATTGTTTCTGCTGTGATGACGAAAATATCCAGCAGGACACGCCGGCACGTCCGTCTACCCCAGAGGGTTAAGTGCAGAAGATTAAATTGTCCTTGTTAATTGGCTGATGAAGTCTTTTGTTGGCAATTGATAGTCTATGTATTCAATTTCAAGAGTGTAGTCCATCAATAGACAGAGGTGATGCAGGCAGAGATCAGTGAGGTGTATTGCAGTTCAACCTGGATGGTAATTTTGGTGAGGTTTGGTGGGGTCCATTCTTAGTCCAAGGTTCAGACAATGGCATATGAAGTATCCTATGTCTTATGGTTGGAGTTGGCATCAGTTCATCCTCTGAAGTCCATCGTAATAAACTTAAGTGATGTTTGGCTGGCACCGGCTGCATTTAGTCATCATCACACAGCGACACGTAGGAGTGGAGTGCAACACGAAGCAAGAATGGAGCTGGATCCAGCCGGTTCTGGTGACCTCAGGATAGGAGTCCTGAGGTTGAGACAGGGAAACAAATAAAATAATAATAGCATAGATGCCATTCAATTTATTGCAGAGATATATATCATGATCAATGATTCTGGTTCCGGGAGACCTAACTAAAACAGCCTAATTGTGGGTTGAAGGATAAATTAGGTGTATGCCTGGCTAAATAATTCATTCTTTATTCTAGACTTAAACTGAGGGAGTGTGGCAGCATCTCGAACAGTGTTAGGGAGACTATTCCATAGTTTAGGAGCCAAATATGAAAAGGATCTACCTCCTTTTGTGGATTTTGATATTCTCTGAACAATTACCAGGTCAGAATTTTGCAATCGTAATGAACGTGATGGAAAATAGCATGGTAGAAGGTCACTTAATACTGCGGAGATAGACCATTCAAAGCTTTGTATGTAGTTAACATAATTTTAAAATGTGTACGAAATTTATAAGGTAGCCAATGTAATGATGATAAAAAGGGGCTAATATGATCATATTTCTTGGTTCTCGTTAGCACTCTGACTGCTACATTTTGAACCAATTGAAGTTTATTTATAGATATTGCTGGACATCCTCCCAGTAATGCATTACAATAATCTAGTCTTGAGGTCATGAACGCATGAATTCGTTTTTCGGCATCAGCGACAGGGAGCATGTGCCGTAATTTAGCAATATTTCTTAGGTGGAAGAATGCTGTTCTACAAACATTAATTTGATTTTCAAAGGACAGATTGGTATCAAATATAACAACTCAACTCAACTCAACTCAATTTTATTTATAAAGCACTTTCAAAAACCACACTGGGTACCAAAGTGCTGTACATGGAGTAATAAAAAAATAAATAAAATCACAATTAATACAGCTTAAGAATACAAAAAAACATTTAAAACCTATAAAACAAGAATAAGATAAAATCTACCTAGTACAAATTATAATGCAATTAATTAAAAGCTAGGGAAAATAAATACGTTTTTAAGGCACCCTGGAAAGAGAATAGAGACGGAGATGATTTTATGACCAATGGAAGCTCATTCCAAAGTCTAGGGGCTACCACCGCAAAAGCTCTTATCACCTTTAGTTTTTAGGCGAGATCGAGGAACTGACAGACACAGCTGATCACTAGAGCGGAGAGACCTTGAAGGTTGATTCAAACTTATTAAGGCAGAGATGTACTCAGGTGCAAGACCATGAAGAGCCTTAAACACATACATCAACACTTTGTACTTGATTCTGTATTGGATCGGTAACCAATGTAGTGAAATCAAGACTGGGGTGATATGGTCTCTTTTCCTGGTTCCAGTTAAAAGCCTAGCAGCTGAATTTTGGACCAGCTGCAGGCGAGAGAGAGAGGCCTGACTCACACCCAGATACAAAGCATTACAATAGTCCAATCGAGAGGACACAAAGGCATGCACAACCTTCTCCAAATCATCAAAAGAAAGGATGGGCTTCAACCTTGCCATAGTTCTAAGATGGAAAAAACTATTTTTAACAACAGCATTTATTTATCGATCAAACTTGAGCTCAGAGTCGAATATAACACCCAGGTTTTTTACATAGGGAAGTTTTTTTCCCTGGAAGCAGTGACAAATTTCTTTCTAAATTTAAGTCACATCCCCTTTGACCAAAAACAATAAACTCTGACTTATCCTCATTTAATTGAAGAAAGTTGTTTGCCAGCCAACACTTCACATCGGCCATGCATTTATGCAGAGACTCAAAAGAGTGGTGATTCCCATGTTTAATAGGAAAGTAAATTTGAGATTCATCAGCATACAGATGATAGTGTATGCCATGCCTTTCAAAGATCTTTCCTAACGGAAGCATGTAGAGGGAGAATAAAACGGGTCCCAAAATGGAGCCCTGAGGAACCCCACATGTTAAAGGAACAACTGATGAATAATAGTTCTCTAAACAGAGTGAAATCGTTCTACCCTTGAGATATGAGGAGACCCAATCCAAGGCTAACCCCTGAATACCAACCTGGTCTCTTAGGTGATTGATAAGTATGTCATGATCAACCGTATGGAAAGCGGCACTAAGATCCAGCAGCAGAAGACCAACAGGACTACCAGAATCCACACCTAATAAAATATTTAAAACTCTCAACAGAGCTGACTCTGTGCTATGACCAGCTCTGAAGCCTGACTGAAATTGATCTGGCAAATTATTGATGGCTAAAAAATCATTTAATTGTGCAAGCACCGTCTTCTCTAATATTTTTGACATAAAGGATAATTTTGATATAGGTCTAAAGCTGTTCATATCAGATGAATCAAGGTTTGCTTCCTTAAGAAGAGGCTGAATAACAGCATGCTTAAAGCAGTTGGGAACAATACCAGTGGTCAGGCTACTGTTAATAATCGATAACACACTTGGACCAATTGATTCCACCACCTCATTAAACAAAGTGGATGGAATAACATCACACATAGAACCAGTAGGCTTCATATGTGCAATTATATGTTTGAGTTGAGACAGGGACACAGGTACAAAACAGGTCAATAGATTTTGCGGAACAGGATAGGTAACAGGATCATTACTAGCAGGTAAGATCTGTGAGCATATACCAGAAATTTTAGCAGTAAAAATTTTTAAAAACTGCTCACATGTGTCCACCGAAGGGGAGATGGGAGTAAGGGCAACTGGATGAAGAAATGATGTAATAGTAGAAAAAAGAACTTTAGCATTATGACAGTTCTTTGAAATGATATTAGAAAAATAGCTTGATCTGGCTAATTTAACTGCTCTTTGAAATTTAGTCAAACAGTCTCTCAAAATTTCATAGGACACTTGTAGTTTATCTTTAAGCCACTTTCGCTCAGCCTTCCTGCACTCCTGCCTAAGAGCACGGGTATTACTATTCAACCAGGGCTGAGCCTTGACTTTTTTCTTCCTAATTTTTAGGAGTTTCAGCAGTCTCTGTGTTCACGAGCATATTTCAGAAACATGTAAAAAAAAATGAACTGAAACTCTGTGAATACTTATCACACAAACATGAAACATATGTCTAAAGAAAGCTTAAGATTTCTACTTTTAAATAAAACAAGTCAAATTTAAAACAAATATTCTCCTGCAATGCAATCTTTTTGAAACCAAGCAATGTACAGTTTTTACTTGGCTATCTAATTATCTGTAATGTGATCACACCCGCCAGTAGAGCGTGTCATTAATACGCTAATGTGCTGAGACGATCAATGCAAATGGTACACGCCCCCGACAGTGATGTTGTAAACACATTTCATTCATTTTTCTGCGCGTTTGCAACAACACACAGGCGAGAAAGCTCCAGGATAGTATGGAAGAGTTAACATTTTCCTCAGAAGAAGAGCGGGACTCCGATGAACGTTTGTATTTTGAAGAGAGACTTGATCCAGCCAAGGATACAATTTCGGACGAGTAAGTCATTTAGTTTTCATTAGCTGACATGCTATTTTATATAAACATGTACATATTTTATTAGTGGGACTGTTTCCAAACTTGCCAGCCAGGATTCAGAGTATTGACATTTGAAATATGACTCCTAATAGGCAAGTTTTAGTTACATTTAAATGCAGTTTCTGCTAAAGCAGGTATTTAAATTGTATGCTGTATAATATAAATGTGATATGTAATATGATATGAAAATAATATGAATGTTTAGATTTATATTTTATCTAGTGTTTATAATGCCTCATTATCATCAACAAAGCTTCTGCTTGCAAATAAGTGTTAGGGTTAAATAAGTAAAATGCACTTTAAATATGCCCATATTAGAAAATCAGCATATTATTGTGATTTCTGAAGGATCATGTGACAATGAAGACAATGCAGTAATGAAAGAAAATTCAACTTTGATCACGAATTGCATTTTACAATATATTTAAATAGAAAACTGTGCTTTTAAATTGTAAAATGAGTTCAGAATATCAGTGTTGTTTCTGTATTTTGGATCAAATAAATCCAGTCTTGGTGAGCAGAAGAGACTTTATTTAACGGTAGTGTAGGTCTAAAATTAAGTAAAGTCTTTATGTAAAGAAAATATATAGTCAGATTACTTCTTTTAATATTAAGTCTCCTCACATTCATTCTCTAGCCCTCATTGATCCCAGGGGAGGGCCTTTGTCTCTCATGTGTGAATTACAATGAATATTCATGTTCTTTCACGCCTCCTCGCATATTACCTTTCAACACAAAAATTGCCTTACAAAAGTTTAATTACTATATTGTATTGTATGAATGAGTGATCAGGATGGTTTTCACATAATTTTGCAACAAAAACTCTAGGCTGCAAGATCCAATTCTCAAAAGTCTTGCGGACAAATGTTTAGTATGTGTTATATGACCTTATTTCAGTGACTTAACATTTTAGTTTTTTCAAAAACCACGCATAAACGTTATTTTCTCAAAAATACAAACCTGTACATACATGTTGCTCACATATTATTGTAGCCCAGTTTGTGCTGAATACAGTGTTATCAGACTTTAGCCATTAATATGTTTTTAAGCAACTGAAAAAAGCACAAATTTCAAGGCATGTCAAAACTTCTCCAGGGCTCAAAATACCTGCAGACCCCAGAGGGTTAAGAAGAGATTCTGAAATTACAGGAAATACCTCTTAAGAGCTTAGTTGGTATTGGATCTAACAAACATGTTGTGGCTTTTGATGTTTCGATACGTTTTGTTAGCTCTTCATGGCCTATGACAGCGAAGGATTGAAGCTGCACGTGAGGAAAATTATTAGACACTGTTTTCTGAGGTGCTATGACAGATGATTTTATTTCGGATTATTTACATTTGATCAGAAACTAAATTAAAGTCATTACTTCTTGTGCTGCAACATAATATCTGGTTCTGTTGAGGAGTTATTCCTAACCAATTTAGCCACAGTACTGAATAAACACCTAGGTATATTGTGGTTATTTTCTATGAGTTTACTAAAATATGCTGACCTGGCAGCTTTTAGTGCCTGTTTGTAGCTACAGACACTATCCTTCTATGCACCATGAAATACTTCTAATTTTGTATTCTTCCACATGCGTTCCGTTTTCCGAGCTAATCTCTTGAGAGCATGAGTGTGATCATTGTACCATGGTGCAGGGCTTATTTCTTAAATTTTCTTTAATCGAAGTGGGCCGACACTATCAAGAGTACTAGATCAGACTGCATTTATATTTTTTGTTATTTCATCAAGTTCTTCTCGGCTTTGGGGTTTACTGAGTGTATGAGATAGATCTGGAAGATTGTTAGTGAAGCTATCTTTAAAGGTTGAAAGAATAGTTCTACCTGAACGATAGGATGGTGTGGATTGAGCAACATTAGCTGATCGTGGCATACATGAGACGAGGTAATGATCTGAGAAATCATCGCTCTGCTGCAGAATTATATATGATCAACATCAACTCCATATGACAGAATTAAATCTAGAGTATGATTATGGCTATGAGTTAGTCCTGTTACATTTTGTCTGACTCCAAAAGAGTTGAGAATATCGATAAATGCTAATCCCAATGTGTAATTTTCATTATCTATGTGAATGTTGAAGTCACCAACAAATAAAGCTCTATCTACAGTAACTACAAGATCTGATAAAACATTTGCAAATTCACCAAGGAAATCAGAATAGGATCCGGGTGATCTATATATATATACACTGTAGCAATGGTAAAAGATGACATAGTTTTTTATTTATATCTGATGGTGTCAAATTAAGCATTATTAGTTCAAAAGACTTACATTTATATCATGTACTCTGAGTAACACCAAAAAATTAACTGTAAATTGTAGCAACACCTCCTCCTTGACCCTTCAGACAAGGCTCATGTTTATAACAATAACCTGGGGGAGTAGATTCATTTAAGCTAATATATTAATCATGTTTAAGCCAGGTTTCAGTCAAACGGAGCGCATCCAAACTATGTACTTTACAATTATTGCTTTGCTAGACTGAGTACAATGTCAAAAAAAGAGCAGTTTCCTCTCTCCTTGGGTCACACAGCCGGTGCCCATGGCTGCCGTTACCACGTCGACCAGACACCGAGCAATCGCAGCCAGGGCCCCGTGAGCTATGAACCCTCCTAGGCCGCACCTCTTTCCCTCATGGGACCTCTCCGTGGTCCTTCTGGGCCTTCAGAGTGCCCCGTTTTAGCCCCTAGAGTCAGTTGAGTTGAAGGCAGTCTCATTGAAGACCTTCCTACTGACGCGCTCACTTCCATCATGAGGGTCGAGGACCTGCAGGCATTCTCTGTCAGTGATACTTGCCTGGAGTTCAGTCCAGAAGACTCTCAAATAATCCTGAGACCCCGACCAGGCTATATGCCTAAGTTTCCCACAACCTCCTTCAGGGATCAGGTGGTGAGTCTGCAAGCACTGCCCCGGGAGGAGGCAGACCCAGCCTTGTCGTTGCCATGTCCAGTTCTGCAGGGCACCCAATACTGTCACAAGATTTTAAAATCTCCAGGTTGAGCCGATTTTTGTCCCATGTTTTGTCAGGTACTAACAGGTAAGTTTTGGAATACGGGCAGCTGGCCGGGTGTATCGCTTGCATATAGTGCCTTTCCCATCCATGAGGCGAAGACGCCCACTCCTTCTCCCCATGTGAGTTCACAAACACGTGAACCCTGGATATCCTTCCTCCCTAGCCCTCTGGCTCGCAAATTTAGCGGAGGAATTCGTAGTCAGAACCAGTATGCGTGCTAGCATGCTCTGTACTGGGGCAGGTGCCAGTAACCCCGGTAAGCCCCTATCTTCCGTGGTATGGTAGACCCGCGCCTCCCATGGGCAGAGCCCTCTCTGCCCCGGTCGCTGGACCTACCATCATGCTTCTTCCATGTGCCGCTGTGAGCCCACTTGATGTATTTTCCACATGTTAACCACCCCTTCAAGCAGGATGTGGTCTCCACGGGGTCTTTTCCCCCTGAATGAATAGGAGAGGAAAAGAACACCTTCCCGATGCATATAATGAGCGTTAAAATGCCCCAGCCGAAAAAGTACTCTGTGAACAAAAAGACTCTAGATACGACTCTTCCCTACTCACCCCAGGATGTGGGGAACTATACAAAATTGATTGGGGCATTGGGGGAGGCTACTTGCAGTCCCGAGTGCATCCGCTATTACGCACGCAGTAGCCTGCTTGCACCTGCATTGTCAGTCCACATAACACAGTTCAGCTGTTGTGCCGTTTTGTATAGGAACTCCTAGTATCACTACATCGGAATGCAAATTCCACTCGTAAATTCTCATTGGCCTTTTCTCAAAGATCTGAGGTGTTTAGGGCTCCCAAGTGTGAACCCTAGTGTCACGACATTGACACAATGTCTCGTTCCCTCCATCAGGGAACGGAGGTTAAGATAGTAGCCAAGATGTTTTTGTCCACTTTGTGATACAGGGCTCTAGACTAACATTAAAGTTCTACAGTTGGTGGCACCAGCACCTGATTTGGTAGCACCAATTGTCGTGGTAACTCTTCCCTATAAAATGAAAAATTTAAAGATGGAAACTAATAATAAAAATACAATTATTATTATATTATAAAAATAAGAGCAATTAGCAATAATATTGCATATTTTGCACAAATGAAATGTTTATGTGACAGTGTAGGGAAGTGGGTTTTGATGGCCCACTTCCTGGATGTGGTATGGTCCAAGATGGAAAAAAATAATATGATGGCCCAACTCGCAAATGCACTATGGTGCAAAATGATGGTTTATTTATATAGAGGTGAACCTTATTTAAAAGCGAGTCCCAAACTGTCCAAAAATAATCAACTCTTCCACCGGCAAAAATATCTTAACTAAACAAAATAAATAAAATAAACAAAAAACTGTAAACACGTTTCCACAATACACGGTTTCACACAGCAAAACATTATTTGATTAGTTCGTGGCACCACAACTTCACACACACTTATCAGCCTACCAAGAGACCCTGAATGAATATTCAGCCACTCTTTTATACTGTTGGCTCCTCCCCTATTGGAGCCAACCATTTACCAAAGACCAGGGGGAATATGAAATTTCACAGTGCTTAAGGACTACATAAACTCGCACTAATAAACAGTAAACATAAATATATATCCATAAAATACATACCAACATCACGATATTCTTTTAAGACATAAATGAACTATAGACACAAAAACATTTCCCAAATCACATGACACATAGTATCCTCCGTTCCGGGTGACGCCATTATTGCGGAGACGTGACAGTGCGCTATAAATAGCCCTCGATACCAACAATCACGTTTAATCTGTCTCTTTCTCACCCGGAATCAACTCATCATGAACAGGTAAATCTATTTGAAAGTATATGTATGCGTGTGTATGCGATGTGAGTTTATTGTATCAGGACGATAGGTACTTTGAGTTTGAATGAACAAGTGCTATGTGTCTCGTGTGCACCCGGACCACAGCGGTAACAGAGGAGCGGCAAATTTGAGTGCGTGCGTGCGTGCGTGCGTGTGTCAGATCCAGCGCCAAACTGCCGTCAGATTAGGTCTACATTCACAGACAGTAAATCATTGCTTTTGGAGTTTATATAAAACATCTTTAAAAAGTGAAAAGTTAATTCCTAATTTATATAGGTCTATATTATTCTGACAGTGTGACTGAACTGGGACTTTCATCAGGTTCTTATTGATTCAAGTTCAGTCATCTCTTGGAAATATGAAGGCAAATGAAACCGGTTATATTTTTCTACATTTATAGGGCATTAGAAGAGAACAGATTTTATACAGACAGAAAATTAGATTTTTCCATAATTCACAAAGGTCCAGGCTTTGAAGATTTTATTCTGTTTTGCATTTGCCCTTATGAAAATGTACCATAGTTATTTTAGTTTAATGTAACAGTCTAGTACCCCCCAAAAACCACTAAAATTTAAACGAGAGGGAAAAGGCCAATGCAGAGCGGCAGTGAGAGAGAGATGAAAAAAACCAAAAAAACCTACTCGCCGGTTCTCCGATACACCGTCGCATGGTCCTCGAGCACTCCTCCACCCTCTCAGGCGGAGGACAGCCGCTTCTCCCCGGGCGGACCGGAGTCAGACTCTCAACCCCGGCGGTCAGAACGCCCCTCCGTGTTCTCAGCGACTCGTGGGGACACTCCTCCGCCCCTGGCAGTGGCCCTACCGCTCCAGGCGATCGGGGAACACTTCCCTCCTCCCCTCGCGGACGCCGGTCTTGCACTGACCCCTCCGTGTTTCTGGGGGATGGCAGGGCTCTCCTCCGCCCCTGGCAGCGGCTCCATCGCTCCACGTGGTCGGGGAGTCCAGTCCCCACTTGCCTCGTGGACGGTGGCCGTTCACCGCGTCCGAGCAGTCGGTCTACTCCCTCCCCGGTGGATGGCAGCGGTGCTCCCCTGGGTGGATGGCAGTGTCGAAGACTCCGTGACGGCATCCCTCCTCCTTCCCTGGTTTCGGCACCAGTGTAAAGGGATCAATGGGAAGGAGGAGGCGAGAACCGGCTTGTCAATATAAATAATAGTTTCATTGGTAAACTTAAAACAAGGACACAAACACACATATGAAAGACATGTCCGTAAACTATCTCTCTCTCGTCGCACCACCGTCTGTCATCGGCCTTTATCCCTCTCGGAGGCTTAATTTGCCTGATAAGGGACCAGGTGTGTATGATCACGAACCGGCTCCACCCTGCCACATAGAGCTATAATAGTAATATTCTATTAATATAGTTCTGCTTCGATACGATGGAGTTAATACAGTTAGTGATACTATAGCAAAATCATGGTAATTTATTTTTTATTTTTTTACAGGTGGGGATAATTGAAAAAGTCTGCTAATTTATGTCATGTCACAGTTTTTCTCTTTTTGCTGTTTAGAATGCCAGGCCATTTAAAGTGGTTTTAAACTAGGTTACTCATCAAGGGTTTTCATAGAGGTTTGCACCAGAAAATTCTATGCCGAATTCAAATGATATTACTTTAGTAAATTATAGTAATAAAATATTATAGTAATATTTTATATACATTTTGTTGTCACTATGGTTTTACTACAAATACCATGGTAAAGTATGGTACTCATTAGGGCATACCTGTTACAGTGTTTGTTACCAAATAGAGTAGTCTTCCTTTGGGTTTGGCAGTAGTATTTAAAAAAACAAAAATGTATAGAATAAATCCTGAACCCTACCGAAACCGTGACCCTAAAACCATGTTACACCATGAGAAATTTGAACCGTTACACCCCTTACTATACTTGCACTGCATTGTTGATTATGAAAGTGTGTTGCATAAAGGTCTGAAATTAACACCTGCAGGTGCCAAATGCGGGTAAAATTTGTATTTGGTCTGTGAATTTTGAAGTATCAACCACCACTCTGGCTGAAAGAGTGTTTTTTCCTAACTATCCAATGTCTGTATTATGAGATTATGAAAGCGAATGTAACACAAAGTGCAACCAGTGTAGTCCAATTCCCAAACAAATTACTGTAATGTGCCAGTTCTTTTTAGTGAAGCAACAACTACAGCACTACCAGGGTTGTCTGATCCCAGAACAGATGACTCTTACGAGTCTGCTCTTTTTAGTAAATCAAAAAGACTTGAGCAGGATCAGCAGAGCTGACTGGATGAATCTGATTGAATTAATTGAGTCTCTCAAAATGAACCAAGAACTGTTACAGTGTCATGTGCACTGAACTTAAGGCTCATGAGACTATTCATGGTTGTTCATCTGACAACATGTAGTTTAAGATTTTTTTAGTTTTGTTGTAATAACTAAATAATTATATAAAAAAAAAAATCTAAATGGACTTTCAGGCAGTTAAATATTTCATAAACAATAAAATTAAATAATTTTAAAAAGCTGTTTACTTTTAAACATGCTTAAAGTATTGTTTATTTGAGTCATGTACTGTAAGTCAAATAAATATACAGTGTGAAATATATATACACACACACACACACACACACACACACACACACACACACACACACACACACACACATACATTGTCATGGAAAATCTGAAGAATCTCTCTAAGATGTAAGAAAACTTTCAGAGTCCAGGGTTCCAGATGCCAAAGCAGAAGTTTATTGAATCACCAACAAGCTTTGAGAAAGGTCAGCTGTCCATTCTGAATACACAGTCTTAAGTCCTAAGTTATATACTTTTTTGTGTTATCTCTGACCAATGGGGCCCCTGCCCGTGTCTTTCCACCTGCTACCATTATCTTTTAGATTCCCTTCTTTTTAACTATTGGTGGAAAGCCCCTCGCCTGACTATTTAAAAAAAAGATTACATTACTCACAAATAATATATTCTTTACTTTGCAGTTTTGTCTGTTTTCCATTAACTAAGCTTATGTCACACTTTATGTATGGGACAATTAATTAATTGATTTAGGAAAATACACCATAACATACACACACACACACTACCGGTCAAAAGTTTTGAAACACTCATTCTTTTTTATATATTTTTTTTATTTTCACATTTTAGGATAATAGTAAAGTCATCAAAACTATGGAATAACATAACTGGAACTATGGGAATTATGTTAATTATGTTACTAAACAGAATCCAAAAATATATATATATATATATATATTTTAGCATCTTCAATGTAGTCACCCTTTGCATAGAATTTGCAGACATGAACTCTTGACATTTTCTCAACCAACTTCTTGAGGTATCACCCTGGGATGCTTTTTAAACTGCAGTGAAGGAGTTCTCATCTATGTTGGGCACTTATTGGCTGCTTTTCTTTATTATTTGGTCCAAGTGATCAATTTCAAAAACGTTTTGTTTTTATTAAATAAAAAATTTATATTGAAATAAATGAATATGCTGGCACAATTATATTTTTGTCTACAAAACCAAATTTTGTCTACAAAATTAATATTTAAGCATACACCTTCAGATCAAAAGATTTTTAAGATCACGTGAAACATTTCAGTCAAGTGTTTCAAAACTTTTGACCATTAGTTTGTGTATGTATATATAGATGTATGTATATATATATATACATACATACATACAGGCTTGGGGAGTTACAGAAAACATGTAATGGATTACGTATTTAAAATACAAAATTCCACTACAGTTACATTCAAAATGTGTTTTGATTACTGTAGAGATTACTTTTGCATTTTATTGTCATTTGTTTAATTTAATATTTAGTCCTTTCAGATGGAAAACATTTATATATATAAAAGATACGATCCAGAGTGCATTTGAACAGCAGTGAAACACTTTCTTATGATGTGTCACATTGATACGTGCAGACAGATAAGTAAGTTTGAAGTAAGTTTGGAGCAGGAGAAATAGAAATAAACCTTGTGTAAATTGTCATTTTTAGCTAAAATGCTATTTTTCGGCATGATTATATTTTCACGTTGGATCATAATTGCTTTTTTCTAGTAAAACCTTTGATATTAGGGCAAAAATCTTGTTCTTTATAATAATTATTTTATTGTTTTCCTTTAAAAATATCTTAAAATCCTTAAAACAAGATCAATTAGATTAATCTTGTTTATGTCACGATCCCCTGTTGTCTGCCCCGTGTTTCACTTGTCAATTGTCATGCACTACAATTCCCATGATTCCCGGCCCTCATCACTCTCTCATTGTTTTCACCTGTTTGTCATTTAGTCTCATTACCTTGTGTATTTAAACCCTGTTTGTTTTCCATTCCCTTGTCGATCGTTGCTTGTTTGTAGATGTCTGGATGCTGTTGTTTTTGCCCATGTTAGAAGTTGTTGTTTTGCCTTGTTTACCCAGTTCGTGTACCCTTGATGTTTTCGTGTTTTTGGTTTCTGTTTTCCCATCGTGGATATTTCCTTTGTTCCTGTTTCTGTTCCTGTCTGTTTCCACTTTGTTTAATAAAAACCTGCGTATAGACCCTCACTCCTCGTCTGCCTCCTCCTACAATCGTAACAGTTTTAGAAACAAGACTGCATAAGATATTTAGGTTTTTCAGAGAATGTATTTTTAACATTCGTCTTACTGTACTGCCAGAGTTTTTATGGTAAAAAGTGAACATTATTTCCAGGGCTGAAGAAGATATCCAAAGTATATAGAATACATTACTGACCTTGAGTAATCTAATGGAATATGTTACAAATTAAATTTTAAAGAATGTATTCTGTAATCTGTAGTGGAATACATTTCAAAAGTAACCCTCCCAGCCCTGAATGTGTGTGTGTGCGTGTGTGTATATACACTCACCTAAAGGATTATTAGGAACACCTGTTCAATTTCTCATTAATGCAATTATCTAATCAACCAATCACATGGCAGTTGCTTCAATGCATTTAGGGGTGTGGTCCTGGTCAAGACAATCTCCTGAACTCCAAACTGAATGGCAGAATGGGAAAGAAAGGTGATTTAAGCAATTTTGAGCGTGGCATGGTTGTTGGTGCCAGACGGGCCGGTCTGAGTATTTCACAATCTGCTCAGTTACTGGGATTTTCACGCACAACCATTTCTAGGGTTTACAAAGAATGGTGTGAAAAGGGAAAAACATCCAGTATGCGGCAGTCCTGTGGGCGAAAATGCCTTGTTGATGCTAGAGGTCAGAGGAGAATGGGCCGACTGATTCAAGCTGATAGAAGAGCAACTTTGCCTGAAATAACCACTCGTTACAACCGAGGTATGCAGCAAAGCATTTGTGAAGCCACAACACGCACAACCTTGAAGCGGATGGGCTACAACAACAGAAGACCCCACCGGGTACCACTCATCTCCACTACAAATAGGAAAAAGAGGCTACAGTTTGCAAGAGCTTACCAAAATTGGACAGTTGAAGACTGGAAAAATGTTGCCTGGTCTGATGAGTCTCGATTTCTGTTGAGACATTCAGATGGTAGAGTCAGAATTTGGCGTAAACAGAATGAGAACATGGATCCATCATGCCTTGTTACCACTGTGCAGGCTGGTGGTGGTGGTGTAATGGTGTGGGGGATGTTTTCTTGGCACACTTTAGGCCCTTTAGTGCCAATTGGGCATCGTTTAAATGCCACGGCCTACCTGAGCATTGTTTCTGACCATGTCCATCCCTTTATGGCCACCATGTACCCATCCTCTGATGGCTACATGTCACAAAGCTCGAATCATTTCAAATTGGTTTCTTGAACATGACAATGAGTTCACTGTACTAAAATGGCCCCCACAGTCACCAGATCTCAACCCAATAGAGCATCTTTGGGATGTGGTGGAACGGGAGCTTCGTGCCCTGGATGTGCATCCCACAAATCTCCATCAACTGCAAGATGCTATCCTATCAATATGGGCCAACATTTCTAAAGAATGCTTTCGGCACCTTGTTGAATCAATGCCACGTAGAATTAAGGAAGTTCTGAAGGCAAAAGGGGGTCAAACACAGTATTAGTATGGTTTTCCTAATAATCCTTTAGGTGAGTGTATATATATATAATGCTTTTTTTTAAGCTGTGCCAAAAAGTTTTGGCAGTGACATAAATTTTGTGTTTCGCAAATGTTTTTGCTACAGTTGTTCAGTGTTGATTTAGATGCATTTTAAATAATTGAAAAAAGCTTCATTGGCTGAAGAAAATGAACTTATCACAATAACCCAGATTTCAATGTTTTTTGGCCCTGGCACAAAATGACCAGCTAACATCATCATTTCACTAATCACATCAGCAGCACCTGGGAAATTGTGAATGAGTAGTAGTCAGGTGAAATCACTATCATTCTGATTGGATTATAAGAGCAGACTGATTGCTATAAAAGGAGGGAAGAAGTCCTTCCAATCATTGTGTTCTTGTTCACAATGGTTACCTCTAAAGAAAGACGTGCAGCCATCATCGCTTTGCATCAAAATGGCCTCACATGCAAGTAAAGTGCTGCAAAGAATATTGCACCTGAAAGAACCATTTACCGGATCATCAAGAACTTCAAGGACTGAGGTTCAACTGCAGTGCAAGGCTTCAGGATGTCCCAGAGTGTCCAGCAAGCGACAGGACCATCTCCTCCTGAGGAGTCAGCTACAGAATCGTGTCACCACAATGCAGAGCTTGCTCAACTTTGGCAGCAGGTTGGTGTGAGTGCATCTGCACGCACAGTGAGACTAAGTCTTTTGGGCAATGGCCTGGTGTCAAGAAGGGCAGAAAAGAAGCCACTCTCTCTAAGAAAAACATCAAGGACAGACTGAAATTCTGCAGGAAGTACAAGGATTGGACAGCAGAAGACTGGTGCAAAGTTATTTTCTCTGATGAAGCCCCTTTCCGACTGTTTGGGACATCAGGAAAATCGATAGTCTGCAGAAGAAAAGGTGAACGCTACCATGAGTCCTGTGTCGTGCCAACAGTGAAGCATCCTGAGACATCCATGTGTGGGTTTACTTTTCATCCATGGGAGTGGGAAATTTTGGATCCGTGGCCAGGCATCTCCCCGGATCTTAATCCCATAGAGAACCTGCGGTCAATCCTCAAAAGGCGAGTGGACGAGCAGAAGCCCACGAATTGTGATAAACTCCGAGGACTAATAAGGCAAGAATGGATATCCATGAGTCAGGATTTGGCCCAGAAGCTGATATCCAGCATGCCAGAGCGAATTGCAGAGGTTAAGAACAAGAGTCAACACTGTAAATATTGACACTTTGCATATATTAAATTTTTTTTGCCAATAAAAGCCTTTAAAACTCATGAAATTAGTGAAACGTGAAAAAATTATCTTCAAATACTGAAGCAGCAAACTTTGCAAAACACAAAATTTATGTCACTGCCAATACTTTTGGACACGGCTGTATATTAGGGGTGTAAATTGGATGTTTCTTCATGATACAATCTTATATAGATTATCTTGGCCTGTGATCCAATAATTGCCAATATTTCAAAGTCTGCCGCAATACGATTTCGATTTTATTCGATTCAGGGCCCTGCAATCGATATTCTGATATTATGTGCCTATTTTACACAATCAATTACAATTTGTTTTGCCCTGAAATGCAACCAAAATATAATTTGAATATTTTATAGAGCTCTCTGAAAAGTGCAAATTTAGTATCCACATTGGGACATCCACAACAAAATAAGTTACTTCAGATGTTGAAATCAAATTATACAGATGAAAATAATAACGAAAAATAAAAAATAAAGTCACACACAATTGATCATCAATCCTTTGATTACAGCGTATTATTCAGTTTGATCAAATTCAAAGTACTTACACCCATGACTTGTTTCCAACTATCCATGCTATCCACGGTTTTCTTGGCTACAACTTCCACAGTTGTAATGAAAAATTTGTGTTGTGGATGTGTAAAGTCTTATAACTGATTCTGGAGCTGAGCAGGTGTTTCTCTTTCCCTCATTAGTGCCATTCAAAATGTCGGAGTTGTCAAGATGTTTCACCTGGTTGAACTTATCTATGGTATTTTAAAATAACTAATTCTCATGGAAAATTCAAATGGGATATATCATTGGATGCCTGAATTAATCACTGGTCTGGACAGGGTTGCCAGGTCCAAGAAATACTTCCAGCCCAATGACAACTCAAAACTCACCCAAAAGGAATGAAAAGTAGCAATTTGTTCCCGTCCAATCAGAGACAACTGCTGGATTCCCACAAAAAGCCTTAAAAGAAATGTTTACCATTGCTATTTATTTATTGTTTTATCCTGTTTGGATGGTTTCAGCAAGGCTAAAATGTAGTAGGCCCTAATTAAGTATTTAATAATCAAATAATTTGATAATTTGTTAAATTTTTCCATATATGTTTCAGAAAATCATTTTGATTTTAATTTTACAATCTTTGAAGCACTTTGCATGATACATTCTTTTAAATCTGATAAATATGAATAACACTGTCATTAGGGCTGAAAAGGTTAGTCGACGTTATCAACAACAAAAAATTGTCAACAAAAATTGTCATTGTTTAATAGTCGTTTGATCTCATTTAACGTAACATGAGATCACATTAAACTCTAATGCATTTCTTATTGTGAATAAAATTGACAATACACAGCTTTATTAATACAAGCGAGATTTTTGTGAGTTAAAGATGGATTGAAGTGAACAGAAAGGTGAGAGAGGTTAGTCTTTGCCCCATTATACATTGCAACCAAATACATTTATGGTTTGTTTTGGCTTGTTTTCCAATAAAAATCTAAAACCCATTTAAAACTATGTACATTTTCTTTAGCAGCTATACTGCACAAGAAAAAATTGTTATCTGAGAATGTTGAATAAAATATAAAAAATACAAATATTTGTATATATCTAAAAATCCTTTAAAAAAGATGCGTTCACATGAGAAGCAGCATATAAGATATTTATACTTGCTTTTAGAGAATAGATCTTGAATATACATATATTTTGTTTTTACTTCACTCACAGAAGTATAACCAAATGAAAAAATACACGTATATACAAAATACACTTATATTTAAGATACATCCACTTAAAGCCAGTCTAAATATTTTTAGTGCAGCCAATTCAAACAGTTCAAGTCTCATGTCTGTAGGACATTCTGATCATGAGATATCCATTTAAGCCATTTTTAATGGTAGTCAATGGGTTTTGGTTGCTAGGTTGCACTAAATGGTTGCTAGATTGTATGCAGTTGCTAGGGTGTTAAAGTGATAGAGTGAAAGAAAGAAAGAAAAAATGTGATGTAAAGATAAAAAGTGATGGATGAAAGTATGAGTGGTGGAGTGATATTAAGTAGATTGAATCCTCTATAGGATTTACTAAAGGAAAAAGTTTTCACAACTTGAATTGGTGTCAATGGAAAACCAGTCCTGTTCAGAAGTCCGATCAGTTAGAAAAGATATAGCACACTATTTTGGATTAGTCTGAATGTCTGTGCCGAGTTTGGTGTATGTAGCTTAAAAGCTCTAGGAGGAGTTAGAGTCAGCAATGTTTGTCTCAGAAGCATAATAATAACTAGAATGTACATTTCCTGAAGAAAATGTGAGTGGTGCTTGCAGTGGCAAAACTCATCAAATAGCATGTTATAACTTCTTGAAAAGAACTAAAATTATGGTCATAAAAAGTTGCTGACATGTGTTATTCATGATGGTTGCATGTAGGTGTTATATTTGTGTTAACATGATGTTAGCACGTTTTTAGCATATTTTATCACTTCGCTAGGTGATGCTAGCACATTTTTACCATGTTTTAGCAATTCTCTAGGAAATGGTGGTGGCATAGTGGCTAAAGCACAGGGCTGTTAATCAGAAAGTCGCTGGTTCGAACCCCACGGCCACCACCATTGTGTCCTTGAGCAAGGCACTTAACTCCAGGTTGTTCCGGGGGGATTGTCCCTGTAATAATTGCACTGTAAGTCGCTTTGGATAAAAGCGTCTGCCAAATGCATAAATGTAAATGTAACTTTTAACATGTGTTAACATGATGTCAACATGTTTTTAGCATGTTTTAACACTTCGCTAGGCGATGCTAGCTTGTGTTAGCATGATGATAGCACGTTTTTAGCATGTTTTGGCACTTCGCTAGGCGATGCTAGCATGTGTTAGCATGGTGCTAGCACGTTTTTAGCATGTTTTAGCACTTCGCTAGGCGATGCTAGCATGTGTTAGCATGATGGTAGCACATTTTTGCATGTTTTATCACTTTGCTAGGCGATGCTAGCATGTGTTAGCATGATGCTAGCATGTTTTTGCATGTTTTAACACCTCGCTAGGCGATGCTAAGATGTGTTAGCATGATGCTAACATGTTTTTAGCATGTTTTAGCACTTCGCTAGGCGATGCTACCATGTGTTAGCATGATTTTAGCACGTTTTTAGCATGTTTTAGCACTTCGCTAGGCGATGCTAGCATGGGTTGGCATGATTTTAGCACGTTTTTAGCATGTTTTAGCACTTCGCTAGGTGATGCTAGCATGTGTTAGCATGATGCTATTACATTTTTAACATGTTTTAGCACTTCGCTAGGTGATGTTAGCATGTGTTATCATGAAGTAGTTTAAAGTAGATTAAAGTTTAAATTAGTTGCTAGATAGATAGATAAATAGATAGATATTTACCCTCAGATAGATAGATATTGACCCTCAAATAGATAGATTTGCTAGTGATGCTAACACGTTTTTAGCATATTTGAACACTTCGCTAGGCGATGCTAGCATGTGTTGGTATGATTTTAACACTTTTTTTGCATATTTAAACACTTAGCTAGGCGATGCAAGCATGTGTTAGCATGATGCTAGCACATTTTTAGCATGTTTAGCATGTAGCTAGGTGATGCTAGCATGTGTTAGCATTATGCTAGCATGTTTTTGAATTTTAGTACTCCGCTAGGTGATGCTAGCGCATGTTAGCATTATGCTAGCATGTTTTTAGTATGTTTTAGCACTTAGCTAGGTGATGCTAGCCTGTGTTAGCATTATGCTAGCACATTTTTAGCATTTTTTAGTAATCCGCTAGGTGATGCTAGCATGTGTTAGCATTATGCTAGCACGTTTTTAGCATGTTTTAGCACTTCGCTAGGTGATGCTAGCATGTTTTTAGCATTTTTTAGTAAAACTCGTCAAATAGCACGTTATAACTTGAAAAGAACAAAATTTATGGTCATAAATAAATCAACCCAGAAGTCTCTACGATTTTCTGGTCCAGAGATATGTGATTTGTTACTCGGTTGCTAGGGTAACCCATTGTGGTTGCTAGACAGTTACCATAGTGATACTTATCGAGTCTCATTGACATTCTGATTGAAATAAATCAACCCAGAAGTCTCTATGATTTTCTGTTGCAGAGATATTTGATTTGTTACTTGGTTGCTAGGGTAACCCCATCTGGTTGCTAGGCAGTTACCTTAGTGATACTAATGAAGTGTCCTTGCCATCCTGATTGAAATAAGTCAATCCGGAAGTCTCTACGTTTTTCTGATGCAGAGATATGTGATTTGTTACTCGGTTGCTAAGGTAACCCCATGTGGTTGCTAGGCAGTTACCATAGTGATACTAATGAAGTCTCCTTGCCATCCTGATTGAAATAAGTCAATCCGAAGTCTCTACATTTTTCTGATGCAGAGATATGTGATTTGTTACTCGGTTGCTAAGGTAACCCCATGTGGTTGCTAGGCAGTTACCATAGTGATACTTATCAAGTCTCCTTGCCATCCTGATTGAAATAAATCAACCCAGAAGTCTCTCTGATTTTCTGGTGCAGAGATATGTGATTTGTTACTCGGTTGCTAGGGTAACCCCATGTGGTTGCTAGGCAGTTACCATAGTGATACTTATCAAGTCTCCTTGCCATCCTGATTGAAATAAATGAACCCAGAAGTCTCTCTGATTTTCTGATGCAGAGATATAGTTATTGCTAAACGGTTGCTAGGGTACTCTGTTTAGTTGCTAGGGAGTGGCTTGACAGCTGCCAATCATGAAACTCCAAAGGCTGCTTGTCAGTATGAATGATATAAACCAACTCCCATGCCTCTGTGACATTCAGAATGGAAGATATCCCTCTATGGATTTTGGTTGTTAAGGTGCTCGACAATGGTTGCTAGGGAGGGGCTAGGAAGTGTTGAGGTGATTCATGATTGGCTGTTTGCTGCCCCGAGTCAAACGAGACCACCCTTGTGTTTCTATGACACTTCTATCCGGAGATATCCCTTTGATGTCTTTCATTAGAAGTCTATGGGAGTTGTTGCTAAGGTGCTTTAAATTGTTGCTAGGGCGTGGCTTGATAGCTTCACAATGATCCCAGAGACTGATTGGTCGTCTGAGTAAAATGAGCCCGCCCCCTTGTCTCTATGACACTGTGATCCAGAGCTATGTTCAATACAAAATATCTATGCAATGAGGGAGAGAGAGAGGGAGAGATGCAGGGCTGACAGGCCCTTTTTGTCTTTGTGTGTTCCCAAATTAATGACTCTAATGAGCCGGTTCTTTTGACGCTACAGTGTGAAACATACAGTGTGACCAGTGTAGTCTGATTCCCAAATTAATGACTAATGAGCCGGTTCTTTTGAATCTACAGTGTGAAACATACAGTGTGACCAGTGTAGTCTGATTCCCAAATGAATGACTCTAATGATCCAGTTCTTTTGAATCTACAGTGTGAAACATACAGTGTGACCAGTGTAGTCTGATTCCCAAATGAATGACTCTAATGAGCCAGTTCTTTTGAATCTACAATGTGAAACATACAGTGTGACCAGTTTAGTCTGATTCCCAAATGAATGACTCTAATGAGCCAGTTCTTTTGAATCTACAATGTGAAACATACAGTGTGACCAGTGTAGTCTGATTCCCAAATGAATGACTCTAATGAGCCAGTTCTTTTGAATCTACAGTGTGAAACATACAGTGTGACCAGTGTAGTCTGATTCCCAAATGAATGACTCTAATGAGCCAGTTCTACAGTGTAGTGTTAAAAAAGTTTAACTTAGTTGCTAGATAGATAGATAGATATTTACCCTTAGATATATAGAGAAATAGATATAGATAGATAGAGAGAGAGAGATAGATATTTACCCTCAGATAGATAGATAGATAGATAGATAGATAGATAGATATTGACCCTCAGATAGATTTTAGCATGTTTTAGCGTGTGGCTAGGAAGATTTTAGGTCATTACTTTTTGGCTGCTTGATAAAAGAAATCCTCTGAGGGAGAGAGAGAGGGAGAGATGCAGTGCTGACAGGCCCTTTTTGTCTGTGTGTGTGAAAATGTCAGTTGGAATTTGAATTTCTGAACATTCCGCAATGTTAAGTCAATGGGAGTTTTTTCCGAGTTTGATCGTCATTTTTAGGAAAACCGTAAGTCCGATCAGTTAGAAAAGATATAGCACACTATTCGGGATTAGTCTGAAGGTCTGTGCCGAGTTTGGTGCCTGTAGCTTAAAAGCTCTAGGAGGAGTTAGTCTTGGTAATTTTAGTCTCAGAAGAATAATAATAACTAGAAAAAAAGTTAGTCGAGACAAACTTTAAGTTGGCTTGTGAAAGTTTGGACCAGAAAGTTTGAAGAAGTTTAAAGTAGTTTGAAGTTTAAAGTAGTTTGAAGTTTAAAATAGTTTGAAGTTTAAAGTAGTTTGTAGTTTAAAGTAGTTTGTAGTTTAAAGTAGTTTGTAGTTTAAAGTAGTTTGTAGTTTAAAGTAGTTTGTAGTTTAAAGTAGTTTAAAGTTTAACTTAGTTGCTAGATAGATAGATAGATACATAGAGAGATAGACACTCAGATAGATAGATAGATATTTACCCTCAGATAGATAGATAGAGAGATAGTAATCGCCCTCAGATAGATAGATAGATATTGACCCTCAGATAGATAGATAGACAGACAGATAGATGCTAGCACGTTTTTAGCATGTTTTAGCACTTCGCTAGGTGATGCTAGCATGTGTTATCATGATGCTAGCACGTTTTTAGCATGTTTTAACACTTCGCTAGGTGATGCTAGCACGTTTTTAGCATTTTTTAGCACTTCACTAGTTGATGCTAGCATGTGTTAGCATGATGATAGCACATTTTTAGCATGTTTTATCACTTCACTAGGTGATGCTAGCATGTGTTTGCATGATGGTAGCACATTTTTAGCATGTTTTAGCACTTCACTAGGCGATGGTAGCATGTGTTAGCATTTTTTAGCACTTCGCTAGTTGATGCTAGCATGTGTTAGCATGATGATAACACTTTTTTAGCATGTTTTATCACTTCACTAGGTGATGCTAGCATGTGTTAGCACGATGGTAACATGTTTTTAGTATTTATTAACACTTCGCTAGGCGATGCTAGCATGTGTTAGCATGATGTTAGCACGTTTTTAGCATGTTTTAGCACTTCGCTAGGCGATTTTAGCATGATGCTAGCACATTTTTAGCTTGTTTTAGCACTTCGCTAGTCAATGCTAGCATGTGTTAGCATGATGCTAGCATGTTTTTAGCATGTTTTATGCTGTGGCTATGAAGATTTTAGGTCATTACTTTTTGGCTGCTTGATAAAATAAATCCTCTGAGGGAGAGAGAGAGGGAGAGATGCAGGGCTGACAGGCCCTTTTTGTCTGTGTGTGTGAAAATGTCAGTTTTGATTTAAATTTCTGAACATTCCGCAATGTTAAGTCAATGGGATTTTTCCAGTTTTTGATCATCCGCTGTGGGAAAACCGTAAGTCCGATCAGTTAGAAAAGATATAGCACACTATTTGGGATTAGTCTGAAGGTCTGTGCCGAGTTTGGTGCATGTAGCTTAAAAGCTCTAGGAGGAGTTAGTCTTGGTAATTTTAGTCTCAGAAGAATAATAATAATAATAATAACTAGAAAAAAAAGTTCGTCGAGACAAACTTTAAGTTGGCTTGTGAAAGTTTGGACCAGAAAGTTTGAAGAAGTTTAAAGTAGTTTGAAGTTTAAATTAGTTTAAATTAGTTTAAAGTTTAAAGTAGTTTATAGTTTAAATTAGTTTGTAGTTTAAATTAGTTTGAAGTATAAATTAGTTTGTAGTTTAAATTGTGAGTTTAGATAGTTTAAAGTAGTTTATAGTTTAAAGTAGTTTGAAGTTTAAAGTAGTTTAGTTTAAAGTAGTTTGTAGTTTAAAGTTTAACTTAGTTGCTAGATAGATAGATAGATAGATAGATAGATAGATAGATAGATAGATAGATAGATAGATAGATAGATAGATAGACTAGACAGATAGACAGATAGATAGATAGATAGATATTGACCCTCAGATAGATAGATAGATAGATCAGATAGATAGATAGATGTTACCCTCAGATAGATAGATAGATAGATAGATAGATAGATAGATAGACATTGACCCTCAGATAGATAGATAGATAGATAGATAGATAGATAGATAGATAGATAGATAGATAGATAGATATTGACCCTCAGATAGATTAGATTAGATAGATGATGGATTGATCCTTGCTACCCTGAGTCCCAAGAACAAAGCCAGAAGTCTTTATGTTGTTCAGTTGCAGAGATATGTGATTTGTTACTCGGTTGCTAGGGTAACCCCATATGGTTGCTAGGCAGTTACCATAGTGATACTTATCAAGTCTTCTTGCCATCCTGATTGAAATAAATCAACCCAGAAGTCTCTCACGATTTTCTGTTGCAGAGATATGTGATTTGTTACTTCGGTTGCTAGGGTAACCCCATCTGGTTGTTAGGCAGTCACCATAGTGATACTTATCAAGTGTTCTTGACATCCTGATTGAAATGAACCAACCCAGAAGTCTCTACGATTTTCTGGTCCAGAGATATGTGAATTGTTACTCGGTTGCTAGGGTAACCCAATATGGTTGCTAGACCGTTACCATAGTGATACATATCAAGTCTCATTGACATCCTGATTGAAATAAATCAACCCAGAAGTCTCTATGATTTTCTGGTGCAGAGATATTTGATTTGTTACTCGGTTGCTAGGGTAACCCCATCTGGTTGCTAGGCAGTTACCTTAGTGATACTAATGAAGTGTCCTTGCCATCCTGATTGAAATAAGTCAATCCGGAAGTCTCTACGTTTTTCTGATGCAGAGATATGTGATTTGTTACTCGGTTGCTAAGGTAACCCCATGTGGTTGCTAGGCAGTTACCATAGTGATACTTATCAAGTCTCCTTGCCATCCTGATTGAAATAAATCAACCCAGAAGTCTCTCTGATTTTCTGGTGCAGAGATATGTGATTTGTTACTCGGTTGCTAGGCTAACCCCATCTGGTTGTTAGGCAGTCACCATAGTGATACTTATCAAGTCTTCTTGACATCCTGATTGAAATAAACCAACCCAGAAGTCTCTACGATTTTCTGGTCCAGAGATATGTGATTTGTTACTCGGTTGCTAGGGTAACCCAATGTGGTTGCTAGGCAGTTACCATAGTGATACTTGTCAAGTCTCCTTGACATCCTGATTGAAATAAATCAACCCAGAAGTCTCTACGATTATCTGGTGCAGAGATATGTGATTTGTTACTCGGTTGCTAGGGTAACCCCATCTGGTTGCTAGGCAGTTACCATAGTGATACTTATCAAGTCTCCTTGCCATCCTGATTGAAATAAATCAACCCAGAAATCTCTCTGATTTTCTGGTGCAGAGATATGTGATTTGTTACTCGGTTGCTAGGGTAACCCCATCTGGTTGTTAGGCAGTCACCATAGTGATACTTATCAAGTCTTCTTGACATCCTGATTGAAATAAACCAACCCAGAAGTCTCTACGATTTTCTGGTCCAGAGATATGTGATTTGTTACTCGGTTGCTAGGGTAACCCAATGTGGTTGCTAGGCAGTTACCATAGTGATATTTATCAAGTCTCCTTGACATCCTGATTGAAATAAATCAACCCAGAAGTCTCTACGATTATCTGGTGCAGAGATATGTGATTTGTTACTTGGTTGCTAGGGTAACCACATCTGGTTGCTAGGCAGTTACCATAGTGATACTAATGAAGTCTCTTTGCCATCCTGATTGAAATAAGTCAATCCGGAAGTCTCTACGTTTTTCTGATGCAGAGATATGTGATTTGTTACTCGGTTGCTAAGGTAACCCCATGTGGTTGCTAGGCAGTTACCATAGTGATACTTATCAAGTCTCCTTGCCATCCTGATTGAAATAAATCAACCCAGAAGTCTCTCTGATTTTCTGGTGCAGAGATATGTGATTTGTTACTCGGTTGCTAGGGTAACCCCATGTGGTTGCTAGGCAGTTACCATAGTGATACTTATCAAGTCTCCTTGCCATCCTGCTTGAAATAAATGAACCCAGAAGTCTCTCTGATTTTCTGGTGCAGAGATATAGTTATTGCTAAGCGGTTGCTAGGGTACTCTGTTTAGTTGCTAGGGAGTGGCTTGACAGCTGCCAATTATGAAACTCCAAAGGCTGCTTGTCAGTATGAATGATATAAACCAACTCCCATGCCTCTGTGACATTCAGAATGGAAGATATCCCTCTATGGATTTTGGTTGTTAAGGTGCTCGACAATGGTTGCTAGGGAGGGGCTAGGAAGTGTTGAGGTGATTCATGATTGGCTGTTTGCTGCCCCGAGTCAAACGAGACCACCCTTGTGTTTCTATGACACTTCTATCCGGAGATATCCCTTTGATATCTTTCATTAGAAGTCTATGGGAGTTGTTGCTAAGGTGCTTTAAATTGTTGCTAGGGCGTGGCTTGATAGCTTCACAATGATCCCGAGAGACTGATTGGTCGTCTGAGTAAAATGAGCCCGCCCCTTGTCTCTATGACACTGTGATCCAGAGCTATGTTCAATACAAAATCCCTATGCAATGAGGGAGAGAGAGGGAGAGATGCAGGGCTGACAGGCCCTTTTTGTCTGTGTGTGTTCCCAAATTAATGACTCTAATGAGCCGGTTCTTTTGACTCTACAGTGTGAAACATACAGTGTGACCAGTGTAGTCTGATTCCCAAATGAATGACTCTAATGATCCAGTTCTTTTGAATCTACAGTGTGAAACATACAGTGTGACCAGTGTAGTCTGATTCCCAAATTAATGACTCTAATGAGCCAGTTCTTTTGAATCTACAATGTGAAACATACAGTGTGACCAGTTTAGTCTGATTCCCAAATGAATGACTCTAATGAGCCAGTTCTTTTGAATCTACAATGTGAAACATACAGTGTGACCAGTGTAGTCTGATTCCCAAATGAATGACTCTAATGAGCCAGTTCTTTTGAATCTACAGTGTGAAACATACAGTGTGACCAGTGTGGTCTGATTCCCAAATGAATGACTCTAATGAGCCAGTTCTACAGTGTAGTGTTAAAAAAGTTTAACTTAGTTGCTAGATAGATAGATAGATAGATAGATAGATATGTTACCCTTAGATATATAGAGAGATAGATATAGATAGATAGAGAGAGAGAGATAGATATTTACCCTCAGATAGATAGATAGATAGATATTTAGATATTTAGATAGATAGATAGATATTGACCCTCAGATAGATGCTAGCACGTTTTTAGCATGTTTTAGTGTGTGGCTAGGAAGATTTTAGGTCATTACTTTTTGGCTGCTTGATAAAAGAAATCCTCTGAGGGAGAGAGAGAGGGAGAGATGCAGGGCTGACAGGCCCTTTTTGTCTGTGTGTGTGAAAATGTCAGTTGGAATTTGAATTTCTGAACATTCCGCAATGTTAAGTCAATGGGAGTTTTTCCGAGTTTGATCATCATTTTTAGGAAAACCGTAAGTCCGATCAGTTAGAAAAGATATAGCACACTATTCGGGATTAGTCTGAAGGTCTGTGCCGAGTTTGGTGCCTGTAGCTTAAAAGCTCTAGGAGGAGTTAGTCTTGGTAATTTTAGTCTCAGAAGAATAATAATAATAATAATAATAAGTTTAAATAGGATTTCAGTAAGTTGGCTCTCACAAGCCAACTTAATAATAATAAGTTTAAATAGAATTTCAGTAAGTTGGCTCTCACAAGCCAACTTAACTAGATTAAAAAGTTTGAGTACAAACTTTAAGTTGGCTTGTGAAAGTTTGGACCAGAAAGTTTGAAGTTTAAAGTAGTTTGAAGTTTAAATTACTTTAAATTAGTTTATAGTTTAAAGTAGTTTATAGTTTAAAGTAGTTTATAGTTTAAAGTAGTTTGAAGTTTAAAGTAGTTTAAATGAGTTTAAAGTAGTTTATAGTTTAAAGTTTAACTTAGTTGCTAGATAGATAGATAGATAGATAGATAGATAGATAGATAGATGGATAGATAGATAAATAGATGGACATACAGACAGATAGACAGATAGATAGATAAATAGATATTGACCCTCAGATAGATAGAGATACAGAGATAGATAGATAGACCCTCAGATAGATAGATAGATAGATAGATAGAGAGAGAGAGAGATAGATCGATAGATAGATCGATAGATAGATAGATAGACATTGACCCTCAAATAGATAGATAGACAACAGACAGACAGAGAGACAGATAGATAGATAGATAGATAGATAGATAGATAGATATTGACCCTCCGATAGATAGATAGATAGATAGATTGATTGATCCTTGCTACCCTGAGTCCCATGAACAAAGCCAGAAGTCTTTATGTTGTTCTGTTGCAGAGATATGTGATTTCTTACTCGGTTGCTAGGGTAACCCCATCTGGTTGTTAGGCAGATACCATAGTGATACTTATCAAGTCTTCTTGCCATCCTGATTGAAATAAACCAACCCAGAAGTCTCTACGATTTTCTGTTGCAGAGATATGTGATTTGTTACTCGGTTGCTAGGGTAACCCCATCTGGTTGTTAGGCAGATACCATAGTGATACTTATCAAGTCTTCTTGCCATCCTGATTGAAATAAACCAACCCAGAAGTCTCTACGATTTCCTGGTGCAGAGATATTTGAATTGTTACTCGGTTGCTAGGGTAACCCAATGTGGTTGCTAGGCAGTTACCATAGTTATACTTATCAACTCTCCTTGCCATCCTGATTGAAATAAATCAACCTAGAAGTCTCTATGACTTTCTGTTGCAGAGATATGTGATTTGTTACTCGGTTGCTAGGGTAACCCCATCTGGTTGCTAGGCAGTTACCATAGTGATACTTATCAAGTCTTCTTGCCATCCTGTTTGAAATAAATCAACCCAGAAGTCTCTACGATTTTCTGTTGCAGAGATATGTGATTTGTTACTCGGTTGCTAGGGTAACCCCATCTGGTTGTTAGGCAGTCACCATAGTGATACTTATCAAGTCTTCTTGCCATCCTGATTGAAATAAACCAACCCAGAAGTCTCTACGATTTTCTGATGCAGAGATATGTGATTTGTTACTCGGTTGCTAAGGTAACCCCATGTGGTTGCTAGGCAGTTACCATAGTGATACTTATCAAGTCTCCTTGCCATCCTGATTGAAATAAATCAACCCAGAAGTCTCTCTGATTTTCTGGTGCAGAGATATGTGATTTGTTATTCGGTTGGTAGGGTAACCCCATGTGGTTGCTAGGCAGTTACCATAGTGATATTTATCAAGTCTCCTTGCCATCCTGATTGAAATAAATGAACCCAGAAGTCTCTCTGATTTTCTGGTGCAGAGATATAGTTATTGCTAAACGGTTGCTAGGGTACTCTGTTTAGTTGCTAGGGAGTGGCTTGACAGCTGCCAATCATGAAACTCCAAAGGCTGCTTGTCAGTATGAATGATATAAACCAACTCCCATGCCTCTGTGACATTCAGAATGGAAGATATCCCTCTATGGATTTTGGTTGTTAAGGTGCTCGACAATGGTTGCTAGGGAGGGGCTAGGAAGTGTTGAGGTGATTCATGATTGGCTGTTTGCTGCCCCGAGTCAAACGAGATCACCCTTGTGTTTCTATGACACTTCTATCCGGAGATATCCCTTTGATATCTTTCATTAGAAGTCTATGGGAGTTGTTGCTAAGGTGCTTTAAATTGTTGCTAGGGCGTGGCTTGATAGCTTCACAATGATCCCGAGAGACTGATTGGTCGTCTGAGTAAAATGAGCCCGCCCCTTGTCTCTATGACACTGTGATCCAGAGCTATGTTCAATACAAAATCCAGGGCTGACAGGCCCTTTTTGTCTGTGTGTGTTCCCAAATTAATGACTCTAATGAGCCGGTTCTTTTGACTCTACAGTGTGAAACATACAGTGTGACCAGTGTAGTCTGATTCCCAAATTAATGACTCTCTAATGATCCAGTTCTTTTGACTCTACAATGTGAAACATACAGTGTGACCAGTGTAGTCTGATTCCCAAATTAATGACTCTAATGAGCCAGTTCTTTTGACTCTACAATGTGAAACATACAGTGTGACCAGTGTAGTCTGATTCCCAAATGAATGACTCTAATGAGCCAGTTCTTTTGAATCTACAATGTGAAACATACAGTGTGACCAGTTTAGTCTGATTCCCAAATGAATGACTCTAATGAGCCAGTTCTTTTGAATCTACAATGTGAAACATACAGTGTGACCAGTTTAGTCTGATTCCCAAATGAATGACTCTAATGAGCCGGTTCTTTTGAATCTACAGTGTGAAACATACAGTGTGACCAGTGTAGTCTGATTCCCAAATGAATGACTCTAATGAGCCAGTTCTTTTGAATCTACAGTGTGAAACATACAGTGTGAGCAGTGTAGTCTGATTCCCAAATGAATGACTCTAATGAGCCAGTTCTACAGTGTAGTGTTAAAAAAGTTTAACTTAGTTGCTAGATAGATAGATAGATAGATAGATAGATAGATAGATAGATAGATAGATATTTACCCTTAGATATATAGAGAGATAGATATAGATAGATAGAGAGAGAGAGATAGATATTTACCCTCAGATAGATAGATAGATAGATAGATAGATAGATAGATAGATAGATAGATAGATAGATAGATATTGACCCTCAGATAGATGCTAGCACGTTTTTAGCATGTTTTAGCGTGTGGCTAGGAAGATTTTAGGTCATTACTTTTTGGCTGCTTGATAAAAGAAATCCTCTGAGGGAGAGAGAGAGGGAGAGATGCAGGGCTGACAGGCCCTTTTTGTCTGTGTGTGTGAAAATGTCAGTTGGAATTTGAATTTCTGAACATTCCGCAATGTTAAGTCAATGGGAGTTTTTTCCGAGTTTGATCGTCATTTTTAGGAAAACCGTAAGTCCGATCAGTTAGAAAAGATATAGCAACTCGAGTCAGAACAGTTTGAGTGTCTGAGCCGAGTTTGGAGTATGTGGAGTTAAAGCTCTAGGAGGAGTTAGATATAGAAATTTCACCGCTAAGAAGAATAAGCGGAATAATAATAAGTTTAAGTAGGATTTCAGTAAGTTGGCTTTCACAAGCCAACTTAACTAGATTAAAAAGTTTGAGTACAAACTTTAAGTTGGCTTGTGAAAGTTTGGACCAGAAAGTTTGAAGAAGTTTAAAGTAGTTTGAAGTTTAAAGTAGTTTGAAGTTTAAAGTAGTTTATAGTTTAAAGTAGTTTATAGTTTAAAGTAGTTTGAAGTTTAAATTAGTTTAGAGTTTAAATTAGTCTAAAGTTTAAATTAGTTTGAATTTTAAAGTTGGTTCTTTTGAATCTACAGTGTGAAACATACAGTGTGACCAGTGTAGTCTGATTACAACATTAATGACTCTAATGAGCCAGTTCTTTTGAATCTACAGTGTGAAACATACAGTGTGACCAGTGTAGTCTGATTACAACATTAATGACTCTAATGAGCCAGTTCTTTTGAATCTACAATGTGAAACATACAGTGTGACCAGTGTAGTCTGATTCCCAAATTAATGACTCTAATGAGCCAGTTCTTTTGAATCTACAGTGTGAAACATACAGTGTGACCAGTGTAATCTGATTACAACATTAATGACTCTAATGAACCAGTTCTTTTGAATCTACAGTGTGAAACATACAGTGTGACCAGTGTAGTCTGATTCCCAAACAAATGACTCTAATGAGCCGGTTCTTTTGAATCTACAGTGTGAAACATACAGTGTGACCAGTGTAGTCTGATTCCCAAACAAATGACTCTAATGAGCCAGTTCTTTTGAATCTACAGTGTGACCAGTGTAGTCTGATTCCCAAATGAATGACTCTAATGAGCCGGTTCTTTTGAATCTACAAATCAAGAGATATGTGATTTGTTACTCGGTTGCTAGGGTAACCCCATCTGGTTGCTAGGCAGTTACCATAGTGATACTAATCAAGTCTCCTTGCCATCCTGATTGAAATAAATCAACCCAGAAGTCTGTACTATTTTCTGGTGCAGAGATATGTGATGTGTTACTTGGTTGCTAGGGTAACCCCATCTGGTTGCTAGGCAGTTACCATAGTGATAGTAATGAAGTCTCCTTGCCATCCTGATTGAAATAAGTCAACCCGAAGTCTGTACTATTTTCTGGTGCAGAGATATTTGATTTGTTACTCGGTTGCTAGGGTAACCCCATCTGGTTGCTAGGCAGTTACCATAGTTATACTAATCAAGTCTCCTTGCCATCCTGATTGAAATAAGTCAACCCGGAAGTCTCTACTATTTTCTGGGGCAGAGATATGTGATTTGTTACTCGGTTGCTAGGGTAACCCCATCTGGTTGCTAGGCAGTTACCATAGTGATACTAATCAAGTCTCCTTGCCATCCTGATTGAAATAAGTCAACCCGGAAGTCTCTACGATTTTCTGTTGCAGAGATATGTGATTTGTTACTCGGTTGCTAGGGTAACCCCATCTGGTTGTTAGGCTGATACCATAGTGATAGTAATGAAGTCTTCTTGCCATCCTGATTTAAATAAACCAACCCAGAAGTCTCTAATATTTTCTGGTGCAGAGATATGTGATTTGTTACTCGGTTGCTAGGGTAACTCCATCTGG